>NW_026596057.1:1903375-1908950 GCF_907164565.1 Psammomys obesus | reverse complement strand
CAGTGTTTTCAAAGCAAAGACTCATGACCAAACCTTTGGCAGAGTACAGGGAATCATAAGAAAGAAGGGGAGTTAGTCTGATGAGGAAAGGATAGGAGCTCCACAAGGACCAAACATATCTGGGCACAGGGTCTTTTCTGAGACTGACATGCAACCAAGGACCATGTATGAAGGTAACCTAGAACCTCTGCTCAGATGTAGCCTGTGGTAACTCAGTAATCAATTGGTTTCCCATAGTGAGGGGAACAAGGACTATTTCTAACAGGAACTCAATGACTGGCTCTTTGGCCTCCCCACCCCCCAAGGGAGGAGCAGTCCTGTTAGGCCACAGAGGAGAGCTTTGCAGCCAGTCCTGAAGATACCTGATAAAACAGGATCGGATGAATGGGGAGGAGGTTCCCCCCTATCAGTGGACTTGGAAAGGGGCACGGTGGAGATGAGGGAGGGAGGGACTGGGAGGGAATGAGGGATCGGGACACGGCTAGGATACAGAGTTAATAAAATGTAACTGATAAGAAAAAAATAAAATTTAAAAAAAAATCCTTTCTGTGCTTTTTATAACCACACTTAATTATCAAAAATATATTCTAAGATGCTGCCACCATCAAAACACAGTCTGTTCAACATTGCACTCAGGATTAGACCTATAAAAATAATTGTTAGTAACAATACAGCATGATTCAGAAAACTAGGATCCATAGTTGTTTTCGGACATACATTAGTAAGTGACGCTTAGTGGCTTCTGTACCAATGCACTCTCCCAGGAGCTAGCTAGGGATGCAATGTTTACAAAAATGTGGAGTCTTCTCCTTCATAGGATTGACATTGCAGTGTTGCTGAAGTGGACCTGTTTGTTCATCTCAGGGCTCTCCCCTCAGCATAATCTAATTTGTGTGATCTGTGTTAAAGAGGGTACAAATTAATTGAAACGAAATAGAGTATTTCCTTGGTGACAGCTGTGTCACCTGCTTACCTCTGAGTAGACTCAACTGTATACTTCGTACTGTAGTTTCTTCTGTCTACTCTCCATGGCACCCAGACAAACCCTCCTGCTCTTCTTACTGGGTGTTTGTCAGACATAAGGACATCCAAGGGAAAATGAACACCAAAGGAGACCTATTTCTTGAGCATGTCTTTCTTCTGCCGGAGGAAACCAACTGTTCCTAGACTCTAGAAGTCTCCAATCTATGCTCTGGTTCAATAAACAGAGGCTTATACTATAGATTTCTGGACTAATGCTTCCCCAAATCCAGCCAAAAGCACCATCTTTACCTGTGATAATTAATATAGACTACATATTTTCAAGCATGTTTTATAACACCCTTCCAGAAGTCTAGTGTAGCGATAGCAGAAACATGGAAGACATGCCATGGGTTTCAATATAGAAAGGTTTTAGAATGCTAATGTAGAAGCTATGGTTGAGACTCTTGATGCTTGCCTCTCTGTGCGGATTTATGGACGATATGGCGCCTACAGATAAGCTGTTACACATGGAATGTATTGAATGCTAAATGCTTTTGCATCCATGATGTAATTTTCCAAAATGGTTACCAGATTATGTACATTTTGGGGAAAGACTTCCTTCCCTTGGCATGGAAGTTACAATTCTAAAAAAAAAAAAAACTCAGTGTAAACGGAAGTAATCTTATCATAAAACCTCAGTATTTTCCATGCTGCATGGATGATGCATTCGGGTCTCAATCTCAGACCAGTTACACTGGATTCTTTTCGCCTGTGAGAATGTCATCTAGTGTCTTTCATTGTGTCACAAGCTTCAGGCCCATGCTCTCCAAATGTCAATCATTCTCAATAATTGTTGTGACAACCCACACATCTCTACACCACTTCCAAAGCGTACATAGCTACACCCCAGAGCCGTGGCCATTTCTGGAGATGCTTACAGCCACCACACATGGAAATTTGTAAGGAAGGGAACTCTCCTCTGAAAAATTTGACCAACAACTCAACGTTTGTCATGGTAGAAGCAAATGTGATGTTATTTTCAAGACTGAAGTAAAACGTATGCCTGGGTATGGAAGCAATGAACAGGGAAAGGCGCTCCCTGATCAGTTAGACATTTCAAGTTCTTCAGGATATAATCATGTGAATGCGTTTCCAAGGCAGGATGCGGCTGTTGCCATTTTACAGACTTTCGAGGAAGAGCGTGGGCGCTTACTCACTGCAGTTTGTGCCAGTGTTACCCTGTGATGCTGTAGAAGACAGAAGCTCTCTCACGGGGTCCTGATCAGTTGGAAAGATAATGTCTACACAAGACACTTCAAAAAATCTTGATCTTACAAACTCGTTTAAGTTTCAATATGAATTTAAATCTAACAGTTACTAAAACAACTTGTGGAGTAGCCAGTGACGTGAATAAAAGTAGTCTGCCTAGATTTCACCAACTAATCTGTCCTGCCTTTGCACATGACACACGGGAAATCTCAGGGCTCTTTCTATGACGTGTGGAGCCCCACTTTTAGTAATGTTTTGCTGAGGCCCCTATATATAATAATTTAATTTAAAATCCATGCCATTGTATGATGGTTATTATTAATACAGTTTTATATAGTGAACAGAAAAATAATGAAATATTTAATGTTCCAATCAGTGAACAAGAAGACAATTTTGTATCATTTAGGCACCGTAGCTTACTATTCATCCCTAGGAAGCCTCTCTCTGTTTTTATTTTCCATGGTGATGCTTCTGAGGAATTTCAGCCCTCCTCATGGCGGAAGGATGGAAGATAATGAATCCTTGAAGGTTGCTTTTGTTAAGTGTCTTCTGACCTGTATGCCACCCTGCCCCCTACCTGCAATGCCTTTTACATAGTGCTGGTCACCCAGTTATTCTTAACTTTGCATTATCCGTCTATTGTGCCGCCTGGGTACAGCGGCCTCCAACAACTCGTCATTAATGTAATGACTCAAAATAGCAAAACTTTTTCCACACTGAAGAGGAAAAAGGAGGACATTCATTGCTTTTCTTCACAAATTTATTTTCACAATTACATACCATAAAATGCATCTTACAAACATGCCCTCTTTGGTAAAACATCCACTGCACTCCTAGGATGTGATGTTTCGTGTGTGTGTGTGTGTGTGTGTGTGTGTGTGTGTGTGTATGCCCCTGTGTGTGCATCTTTTGGTGGAGATCAAGGATCAACCTCAGGTATCACTCCCCAGCCCCACCCACCTTATTGTTATGAAACTGGGTCTCTTGTTAGTCTGGAACTCATCATTTTTGGTAGGCCAGCTGATTAGAGAGTCCCGACCCATCCACCAGCCTCTGCCTTCCCAGTGTTGCGACTGTAAGCACCAATCACCATGCTTGGCTTTTATCCTAGTTGCTGCGGAGTCAAACTCAGGTACTCCCGGCACATACCGTAAGCCCTTTCCTGACTGAGTAATTTTCTATCCCTCATGGGATAGAATGGGCCATTTCTCTGCGTTCTACCCACCACCGACAATGAGACTGATACACACACGTGACTAAAAGAGTGATGTGTCTATTCATGAAATGTCTGCTATCATCTAGCATGATAGACTAAATAATGGCCACAAATAGTTCAAGATCCCAGTCCCTAGATTTTTCACATATACAATTAATTTATGGTTCTAGAGATATAACGCAGAATTGCCTATAAGGGCTCTGAAAGCGATCTCAGGTGTTTTTGTATGAGAAATAAGACGAGGTTTGCCAGAGAAGAAGAAGCCTTGTGGCCATTGAAGGTGCTGTGGCCACAGGAGCAAGATTCAGATGGTGTAGTCACAAAGAAATTCTAAAGGCCACCCGCTAAAATGGGAAGGAACAAATTTCCTCCTCGACCTTACGCAAACAGCATAGATTCACTGGCACTTTGATTTCATCCCCAGGGAAACTGATCTTGAATGTCTGGCTTCCAGGAGTAAGCAGAAATTAACCTCTGTTAATTTTGTGCCACCAGTTTGACTTAATTTATTACAATCGCTTTTAGACAACATTTGTAGCGGGATAAATACTGTCCCGGGAGCAGAATCGTACTTTTTGATATTGGATCAGATAGCACAGTGTTGGGGAATATTCACTGAAACCATGGGCCAGTTGTCTTGAAATCCTTCGAAGGGTACAAGCACAACCGTGTGGCGCACACTGTGGGATGCAGAGAGAAGATGGTGCATGTGGGGACAGAAGGGAGAATCCTGTCTATGGATCCTCTGGCTCTACAGACTGAGGGCAACGGTGCTGCCATCACGCACATGGGCCAGATTGTTTTGAAAGCTCCAAATGCACGAAACTCTGATAGAGGGAGGGGAACAACTGGCGGCCCGGGTCCCTAAACTCATCCTCTTACCCATGCAGGCGGCACCAAAAGTCCGTGCGTGGGATGTGCGCAGTACTGTAAGAGGAATATCTACCCGAGTGGCCGAATTGTCAAACCATACCCTTGGAGGAGTTTCCAGGGACAGGATCCTAATAAACCTCCAGACATTAATCCTGGGGCTCATGGCAACACGGTCAAACCGACCTGCCGAAGAAAGGGACAAATGGTGCGCAAAAGAGGGAAGGAAGAACCGGAGCACTTGGGTTCTAGATGGTGTGCAGGACACCCAGTGTGGAAGCACCAACCGCAATGCCTGACTCCAGTACTGACAGGAGTCTGGGAATCTTCAAGGAAACCCTGCCTCCCCCCCTCCCAATGGTGCCTCCCCTAAAAAAGTTCCAGAGAACGGGACTCTGAGGCACAGGTCTCTGTCTGTCTCTCAGCCCCAGAGTACTACTGGGATTCATCGGCATCTAGAAATACAGAATGCTGTATTTCTGGTAAAATTTCCGGTCCTTAGCTCAGATGGAATTGACCGTGAATGTGCCCGCAGTGTGATTCCTTCAAAACAGCCTAACTCAGTTTATGTCTCCAGTCTGTGGATCAATGTCGAGTACTTAGAGTTTAATAAGATCTAAATATATAGAATTTAGAGGATCTTAGGGGTTTTAAAATATCCAAACAAGTCTTCATGGAAGCAGGAAAGAACACTTTTCTGAACTCTCATTTGAACAGAAAACTTTTAAAATCACTCTCTAACTTTTGAGGAACTCAGCATCTATATAAACAATGAAAGATGAATGATAAATGAAATTATTAGAAAGCCAATGTTCACCCTGACTACAGGAAGAGGTCATTTTATAGATTAGTATAACATAAAAATAGAATAAATTTGGATATATATGTATGTGTGTATCTTGAAATGGTTGGATTTATCAGCCATTAGTCTAAAAGTAAAATTGCAGAGGAATCTCTTCCACACCCCCTAAGCATGCTGCTTTTAAATTAGCTAGGACCTTGGTGTAGCCCCAGAGATTCAGTACAACATATATGTAATCAACACTTTCATCGACTAAGAAAAGCATTGCAGTGCACACAGCCATTCATAGATGCTCATACGGTCTTCCAGTGTGTGAAAACTGCCTATTGACAACCCCCTCTGTTCTAGACATGTCCTTTGTATCTTTCAAACTGCCAAATGCAGGAAGTAACCACTCAGTAAAGTATTTATATATATATATATATATATATATATATATATATATATATATATAT
>NW_026596057.1:1876031-1903365 GCF_907164565.1 Psammomys obesus | reverse complement strand
ATATATATATATATATATATATATATATATATATATATATATATATACACTCAAAAAGAAATGGCTTTGAGTGTCTTTAACCTGGGAGATAAGACACTGCTCACGCTGCTGACTCTCTTACTTGGAAGGGAGCCAGAGCAATAATGGCTATCTGAGGATCTTCAAAGATTTAATCTCGGAGATGAGTTCTTTGCAGGACTCGATTCCTTTTGCTTTGCCAAGCTGTCTCTTCTTTGAAATGGCCACTAATGTAAAGCCACCTGACAGAGGTGTAACCCCTCAGAAAGCCAAGGTAAGAGCTGAATTTGTAGAGCTGGGCTGTGCTCCTAGATGAGAATACATGTTGCTTAGATCCAGAGGTTGGCTGTCACCACCAGCACAGTCAAAGGCAGGCTCTGCTCATACCTGGAAAACACACAGGTACACACCGTGGAGGCACAGATGAGAGCAGAAAGACAGAACCATAACTCCAGTTCCAGGAAGGGGTCGTTCATTCACATACATTCACAATTTCCTTGGTGGTCTGAGTTTATCCCACATACTGGCCCTGGTCCCAGTGCTAGAACACAAGGAACCACCATTCTAAGGACAGAAACTTCCAATAGGCAAAACATAAACAAAACAAATAAGACAATTCCCCATGTTTATAAGCGGTATAAGAAAATGCAACAGAGTTCCAGCAAAACTAAGCTAGTATGATAAAGAAAGCCAACACAGTGATGGAATGAGCTGAACTCAAATGTTTTTTTTCTTTCTGACTTAATAATGTGAGGTGACTGTTCTGGTATGATGGAACTCTGTGTGTCACATGACCATTCATAGGCCTAATATCTTTCCATTTACTGTGTCATAAACTCTAGGACACTGTTGTTACTCATGAATGTAACTGAGTTGGCCACTGAGCCTTAGACAACAAGAAGAGAAAGGGAATTACAGAAGTTTTACTGAGAGTCTGTAGAGCTGACCCCCATGTAGTAAGTGTCATGGTTTCCTCTTATATCTGCTGAAGAAGGCTTAAGTTTAATGTTGACCTCTGGCCTTCACACACACACACACACACACACACACACACACACACACACAGATAGAGAGAAATGAATAGCAACAAAAATTCCCCAACAAAATAAAAACAAACACAAACAAATAAAAAAAAAAGAAGAAGAAGAAGAAGAAGAAGAAGAAGAAGAAGAAGAAGAAGAAACCCTAGAGAAATTTCAGCCAAATTGGAGCCTATGCCACAGAAGGGGAGCAACTACAGAGATGCTAAAACACTTTCCTTATAATATACATGGACCCTGCGGGCATTGGTGAGGGTGAGAAATCCCCCTTCATGATCCTCTCTACCAACTGTGCATGTCACGTGCCTCTCAAGAAAAGAGATTTTACTTCTTTGGCTCTGTGTTGTCATTACCACAAATAAGTCCTGAAATGTTCTTTTAACTGCCACCATTGTTCAAGAAAAACATTACTGAAAGTGCTTCAGTCTACAGTATTTACAGCAATTCCTCACAGTACTTAAGATTTTATTTATACTAATGAAAAAGCACTCAAAATCATTTGTATAGGCTGCTTTTTCTAAGAGATGGAGACTAACAAATATAGGCTATGAACGTAAGAAAATGACTTATTTCATTATTCTTTGAACTGTTGTTCCTGATGACAGGAATTTAAAATGCAGATGGAAGTTTTGCTTAATGTGCTACAAGAGTCACAATTTATATAGTTTTTTTTTCTCAACTAATGAATGCCTTTCACAATTATTATCTTTGCAATTTGCAAGAAATGAACAATTAAAATTGTGATTTTTTTTAGTGTAATGTTAAGACTCTTTTCTAAACCTAACCTTAACAAGAGACAAAAATCAGACCTCCAGGAAAGAAATGCTCTTGCTATCTTTTCTATTCATTGCTTCCATTTGGCAAAAGCTCCATCCTAGGTGAACTCAATTATCTACATTATTTGAGTGTATAACCAGATGCCATGTGCTGCTGGGAAAATATGTGACCTATATATTGGAGATACTTCTGAATCTCCAACAGTTTCCAGAAATTTTAGAATAACTTCCAAACCACTTTTCTTTGCTGCAATAAACCTATGTCACCATTTTTAACCTCCCTTACACTTCACACATTTCTGCTTCAACAGACCTCCCCTCCTCAGTGGCTTAATGTGGAGAAGCTACAGTTACAGACACCAGATTTGCACATGTTTCCTATGGTTTACTTTGGGGGATTTTGCCCTTTGCTTTTAGTTAAACCAGAAGAGGTGCACTCCCCTACTTTTTCACATTGTCAAAATCATGTCTCTACCATTTGGCCTGTGATCCCCTTCTCTCTGCCTCCCTAAGAATTTAGTTTATTAACCAGTCTCACAGTCATGTTAGAGAGGTGGCTGGATGGTGGAATTCTTACTCCATAGCTTCTGGACACTGAATTCTATAAGGCAAGTTCATCACTGCTGGACCCCAGCCCTGCCCTTAGGATCAACGATGGGGCAAAGCTTGCCGCTTCTGACTCTAGCTCTTCCAGGAAGTTGGCTCCATATGTTCTCATCCTTTTATATGCCTGGCATCTTCCAAAAATTTGCATCTAAAATATTGCTCAAACATATGCGTGTGGATGGCCTAATTCCTGCCGCCCACCAGCACTGTTCAGATGCCAGCATTGGGTCATAATGCCCTACCTGTGTCAATGCACTGATTCATCTCTGGACTCATAGTGTAGAGGGCCTTTGGTATAAGAGCCGTTTCTCTTTGATGCCCTTTTATATGCTGTAAGAAGCATGTTCTTCCTCTTTGATGCCTCTCCTGCCCTATTATATGCTATAAGAAGGATCTTTTGCCTTGTCTGTGTTTCTACCATGATGAACTGCCCTGCCACAGGCCTAAAAGCCAATGGACTAAGAATCAAGAACTGAAAGTTCTGAACCAAACTGCATTCCTTAAAATTGATTTGTCTCAAGTGTTTAGTCACAGTAATCGAAAATACATCATATAGGCTCTCCAGCCAACGGATGCTCACTACTGAGCATTTTCACTTATAAAACTTCAATGTAGAGAAGACTTGAACAAATACATCATGTAGCAATAGTATTTTTTTTATGTCACACACTGTCAACAACTGTGCCTTATTTGTAAGAGACAAGAAAATTCGATTTTATAGCAACTATATTAAGAATCCCTCAAAGGTAGAAGTGTCAAGGGTTCTGGGAAGAGAGAAAACCATGGCAAATGCTTATTATTTTTTAAAATTCTTCCAGAAACTGTGGCTGTAAGGATTTAGCAAGTGTTTTGGTGCGAGGTGTGGTACCTAATTTAAAAAAAAAAACTTACCATAATATTTCTTTCTTGAGTGTGGCAAATAGGTTTGGTGATAACCAGAGGGCAACCTAAGTGAGATGGTTCTTACCCTCTGACACATGTCTTATGAATGAAACTCAAGTCGTTAGACCTTGCAGCATGCATCCATCTTCCCTGGCATGGTGCCTAGTAATTTTGACTCACTATACGATGAGGAAGAGGAAGAGGAGGGAGAGAAAGAGGGGGAGGAGGATTATGTAGATATGTAGTACTAGGCAATCAAAACTTTGCGTTGTCAGGGGTCAAATGTCCAGTATAACTTTTGTTTCTTTTTATGAGACATTGTAATCACCATTTCAGAGACTCCTTTAGGCAGAGTCTCTGGGCTTTCCCCTTCTTACGTTTCAGCATCATCTATTATAATTTGCTTTGGGCTAGCCTTCTACAGAAGAAATAAACTTCACAGAGGAGGCAAGCCTTCTGAGAAAGGCCTTGGAAGCAGAGCCTGCATCCTGTGCCTGCCACTTCTTAGGTTCCAAGGCAAGATGTTGAGTGGTGGTATCTGTGGATTTGGAGTGGACTAATCAATAGATATTAAAACAGAAGTTAAATTCCCAGCTGTATTCTCTGACTCAGAAAATTTCATTTTCCTTATCATTTTTTTTTTAGGCCTAAGCATATACATTTATTACAAGCTCCATTTCACTAAAATTGTCTAGAGATGCCACAAGGTGATGGGTGTCTGTGTTGAGGGAGAAGAATGAAAGTGGAAGGTAGGTTTTGAATTGTAGGTAAATATCGGTGGAGGTATTTTGCTTCTTGAGTGTCTGTTTTCATTACGATCACAATAGAGCTAGGTTTATTTTTATTACGTGCAAAGAAGGGGACTTACCACACTCCATAGGAGCAGTGGAGGCTAAGAAGTCACGGTTTTCAGATCTCAGCCTGTAATCATTATGCTAACTTAGAAGCCTACCCCTCTAATCTCCTCTGAATGAGGGATTAAATATTTTCCAATATTTCATCTAAATATGGGGTGGCATATATTACTTATCCACAGGAGGACTTCATCACAGCAGGACAGAGCTCTCAATTAGTGCAGAAAGTCACAAAGTGTCTCCGGGATCATGTTTCTTCCAAGCCAGCATTCTGCCTGTGATAACCATTGAATGTGCGTGGGGACTCAGAACTGACTCTTGAGCCGCCTACCCCCTAGCGATATTGCCTTTCACACTTGCTCCCGGCAGCTTCTGCTGTTTAACTTGTTAAACAGGGGCCAAAAATGCTTGTTGTTTTCCTTTATGAACTATGAACCTCTCTCTGCATGTGCATGCTTATCGAAAAGGCCAAATAATACAAATAAAAATTGCACAGTGTCTTAAGACAGGATGCTTGCTGTCAAGTGAAAGGGGTAACTTTAAGAGTCCATCTCCAGATAAGTGCAAAGCCCTATTTGTTGTTAATTTAATTTGTTGTTAATTTCCAGGAAATAAACTCTGTGTGTGTGTGTGTCTGTGTGTGTGTATCTGTACTTCCTTCATGTTGACACTGGAACTTAGAGAGTGTCTCTTTCATGTACATTGGTACTGAGAAAGAGAACAGCATCAGAGCCTGTGTCTGTCAGATTGCAGCCTCTGCTTGTCTTGGGAAATCATGCAGTTTGGAAGAGAAAAAAAAAAAAGAATAAAAACTGAGCAAGACCAAAGCTAAGAGCCAAATGGGAGAAGAAATAGAGTTCTGAGATTTTAGAAGGGTACTTAAATCCTGTAGTTAAAAGGAAAGGGAGATGGAGAAGTAATTTCAGGGAGTTGTAGCAAAGAGAAAACAGTTGATAGATCTCCTCAGTCGAGGACTTGTGGAGTTGTTAGTGAATTTTATTGTTTTAATTTGTGAGTGAATCAGCATTGCCTAGGGCGGCACAGCTGTCACCATCAGCAAGAGAATAACACAAGATCAGAGTCAACTAAGAATTTTGGAAAAAGACAATTTAATTCCTTCTCTCTCTCTCTCTCCCACTTCCTCTGTCGTCATCCCTCCACTTCTGCGAAGTGATGTGGTTGGTGAGGGGAGAAATGTGATGACCCTAAGAGTCACTCTGTTGCATGTGCCAACTTGACTGTGCTAAGGGGATGATGGGCTAACCGGTCAAGCATTACTTCTGGACTTGTCCGTGGAGGCCATTTTAGATGAGACCATCACAGAGGTTAGCTGTAGCCGTCAGACGATGGAGAAGAGTGAGAGCTGGCCAATACTTCAAGAGCTGGAAAGAAGAAAAGTCAGAGGCTAGGGAATTTGCTCTCTGCTGGAGAAGGTCCTGGGTCTCAGGTCTTAACATTTGGATTACACCATCAGCTTTCCTTGCTCTCCAACTTGCAGGGAGCATGTCAATCCTTCCCACTTTATATTATACATGTATTTATCTACCTATAGATTTAGAGGGATATATGTATAGAGTGCATAAAAGAATCATCACATGTATGCATCACACACACACACACACACACATCAATGTTCCTGTGCCATAATGGCAGCTCAATGTAGAAAAATAGAAAAAAAAGTAAACAGTAAACCATTGCCCTTTCTTTTGTGCTTTCAGCGCATTGATTACCATTTTTTTTTTGGTAAATGATTTCCTGGGTTTAACATACTTTCATGTTTAATTTCCAATGCTATACGAGACATGTATTTTAAAAATACATTATTTGGTTTTGTAGTACTGGTCCTGGGGACTGGACCTAGGGCCTCCTGCATCCTTTGCCAACACTGAACTACATCCTAATCTTCCTGTAATTTTTTATCATGAGGGAAAATTCCCTCACTAAGGTGCCTAGGCTGCTCTTGTGATCAGCCAAGATCTCGATGTTTAGGCATCCAAGTTGTTATTTATTAAGTTTACTGTGATACTTTGTGATTTATATGGTGAAGTCTATTTTATATTCATTTTCTAAATTAACAGCATGACAATTTTAATGTGGTTAAGAATCATTATTTCAATATTCACATCTTCTAAATGACTGTACCAAGCCTCTGGCTATGTAGTGGCACATATTATTGTCGTAGCTAGTATAAACCTAGAATGTCTCAATAGAACGGAATTGGGAGAGAGGAAGATGGAGACTGACAGTTAAAAACAGAAATAAACCTCTGGTACAGGTGGCATCCTCAGTGCAGTTAAGCTGTCCATGCTGAGAACAGGTCTGACTTCATGAAATCACCAATGTGTGAGCACTGCATGACAGCAAGGGCCTTTCCAGCAGAAAAGGGGTCAGGCACTGATTTTTACACACACACACACACACACACACACACACACACACACACACACACACTTACTCAAAGGAAAACAGGGAGAAGGTTGAGAACCCAGATAGGAGCATTGAGCTGTGGAGAAGATGGTTAGATAGAAACAAGCATCAGGTGTAATGGAGCTACTGAGGAGAGAATGCTTGACGTACCTTCAGATGCAGAAGGGAAGGGTCAGCTATTCCAGGAAACAACAAGGAACAAGATTCGATGTCCTCTTTGCATTGAAACCTCCAGGTGGAGTGAAGAGTTTAATAAGGAACAACAATGAAACCTTAGAAGAAAATGTAAGCAGATGTTGTATTAATCAGGATTCTCCAGCTATGATTATCTATTATCTATCTATGCATCTATGTATCTATGAATCTGTGCATCTATGTATCATGTTTGTATGCATGTATCTGTGTATCTATGATCTATCTACCTCTCTCATCTAGCATCTACATATCTATCTTTATCATCAGTCTATGTATCTATCATCTATCTATGTATTGATCTATCTAGTTATCTATCTGTCTATCTACTACGTAAAGACTGAGCTTTGTTCTGTGCAGATTTTCAATGAATTGCCTGAGCACTACCCACAGCAGAGATTCTGGTCTGTCTTGCTCAGTCTACCGGTTTGAATTCTCTCAACTAGAATTTCTCCATCTTTTTTTCTCCCCCACACCTCACATATACACCAATATATGTGTATACCAATATACTTTATACCAATATACTAGACCTGTGGTCTAATCAAATTGATACACAAAAGCTAACCCTAATCTATATCATGCTGGTTTGAAGTGGCTGTAGACTTACCTGAGCACAAATTCAATAAAAGAAAACCAGGGGAAAACTTTACAGCTTAATTAACATAGACTTTTTTATTTTTTTGTCTCAAACACCATAAATGAACTGAAAATTCAGTGGTATGCCTTATGAATAGGGGCCTGCCTAGGCTGATAAGGACCTAGGTTCAAGTCCCAGTACTCAGTTCTGTGCCTCTCCTGCCACTAGTTGTTAATTGGCTAAAGTGACAATGTCAAGGGCAAAACACAACAATATCTTTATTATATAAAGAAATTTAGAAAACATTAAGAAAAACAGACATCATAAAATGAACTCATAGGGAACTGAATGCAAATGTAACTTTACATCAATAAATACGCTAGATTTAAAGTTGGACATCATTTTTAAAATTAATTAGACAAAGCTTAATAAGAGAGTTTTCAGTGCTGGTGAGAACATGGTGTTGAGGCCCGTGCTACATGTTGGAGTTGATTTTGTACTGTTTTGTTATCAATTTTCTATTTTACCTGAATTCAGTTTAAATCCATTTTTGTAAAAGAATATATAAGACGACTTAAAATGATAAAATAAAAATAAACATCTTACAATCCTGGATCAGTTGTATCTGGATAAGTAAATGTTAGATCAGTCTTAGAGGTAGTGTTTTAGTGAGTGTATACTTCATGGAGAAATTCTTTGGGGAAACAACCAAATGGGAGGACAGAGGTTTCGTTTGTTCTCTCATACCTAAGAACCCTATCCTTCTGGGGAGCAGTTTATCCTCTTGTTATTATATCATGTCCGCAACACAAATTTCTAATGATTTACCCTTTCTATCATTGACAGACATCTGAGCTATGTTATTGCCATGTGTCTTTCTGGTGAACTCCAATATTGTATATGTATATATTCTGTAGTGTCTGAACTGTTTAGTGGATTGCAGTCATATGGCTGCTTAGCTTCCCTGGCTGCTTCCAAATCATTCTGCAAGGTGGCGGAGCAGCTTCACACTATCAGGAAAGGAGATGGCTAGCTGCTCTGCATTTCCACTGACTTCAGTTTTGGTAGTGTTGTTTGCTGTTTTTGTTTTTGTTTGTTTTTTGCTTTTGGTTCTGATCTATAGGTGTTTAATTCATTATGATCTTTGATTTGTGCTTTCTAACATATTAATCACTTCGAAGGTTGTGTCTGCTCCTAAATCTTTCCATTCTGGGATGTAGCTTTCTATTGATCCGCACTGAAAGTTAATACCCTAGTTTACATCTCTTGTTGTGCTAAATACCATGAACAACTAACTTGAACTGGAAAAGGTTTGTTTTAGCTTGAAGTTTATAGTCCATCAAGGATGGAACTCAGGAGGACAGAAATTCACAGGTAAAACGGTTCTCATGTTACCTGAGGCATGCGACATATCCTTTGAGAAAACGAATAAGAGAAGAAAGAAATCCATGAGGATTTTCCCTATGAATTTCCCTAGAAATAGCCAGCATTCTGGAAAAGTCATCTCTACTTTCTTCATCAAAGAAGCCTTTTGTTTGATGAAGAGAGAGTGGCTACAATTTAATAAGGCTTAGAGGAAGCAAATGAACACAACGAAGAGTATCTTTGTCAAATATTTAATGTTCCAGGTGCAACTCGTGATAAGTGTACAACTGAAGACTGTTTGTTTGTTCTTGTTCTGTCAGATGCTAGCAACTTGGACTGTTGAGTGTCAGGCTTGACATTATGGTAAATTAGACTTTATCTTAGGTTAATGTGAAACACCTTCCAACTGAGCACTAGACTTTAAAGAGCACTTTGGGCTAAAGAAGTCTGTTCTGGTCTTTAATTTGGACCATTCAAAAGACGGAGTGAGGCTAGGAAGGTGGCTGAGTGTCTGAAACATAAGGACCACAGTTCAGATCACCAGCACCCACATAAAAGCCCAACAAGCATGGCTTCCTGGTTACACTGGCTAAGCCCAGGAGCTCCAGAAGCACAGAGCTGAACCCCAGGGCAAGTTGGAAGGACAGTACATGAGCTCAGGGTTCTGCAAGAGACCTTGTCTTCAGCTTAATAATGCGAAGAGGAGGGAAACATCCAGCACCAATTTTTTTACTCCATGTACATGAATGAGTATACATGCACACATACACACTCAGAAAAATCACACACAAAGAGGAAGAGACGGGAGTGAAAATCATTCCAACCTGACCATCTCTGATCCAGCATGTCTCTCTTACATCAGCAAACCACATACATTGAAACCACAAAGCCAGTAAGACCACAAAATCCATGAGCACTGAGAAACATTGCAACTTGAGACTTTGTGGACAGGTGACAAGAGCCCCTTATCTGCTAATGCCAGGCAGATGAAAGGCAGTCCACCTGGCCCTTTATGGCTCTGAGTTACTCCTAATGAATAAGTAAAAGAACTAGAATCCTTCTAACCAAATATAAGAACAAAAGAATCAATAAAACCAAGGGAAAGGAAGATACCTTTAGTAAGACATCGCACACATGTTTGTAATCCCCCTCCACCATTAGATACGTACACAGAAATTCCAGCAAATTCTTCAACTTTTTCCATCTTTCCCCCAACATATCTAGTTTACTCCACTTTTAAGTATTTGGCAGTTGGGCTCACAGGCTTATTAATGTCATTCCAGGTCTTTCTTTCTTTCAAGGTCCAGATGAGCACATGCAACAATCATCACCACCACCATCATCAACATTGCTGTTACTACCTGTTGCATGCCAGGCACTTTTGTTTGGATGGTGATGTTGCTGAATCCTCCTCATAATAACCTCTGCAATAAGGTCTGGCCTTGCTCCCACATAATTGATGAGTCTATTCTGTTTTCTAAAGGCTTAGTTATTCAAGATCACAGGTGAAGAGAAAAGAGTTTAGCTGAACACTGGAATAACACTTTGGTCTATACATCTGCCATTATAATGTCTGTGAACAATTACCATGCACTCTCTTGAGTTATGCTGCTGTTTATGCTACCAATCTCTTAGCACTTTATGGAAATCTTATCCTGGTCTTGGTGTTACATTTCTTACCTTAGAACTCTCGGGGCTGAGGAGGTGAACCACAAATTTAAGGCTGCCCTGGGGCTACATAGGTAGTGAGATCTTGTTTTACCAAAAAAGAAAATGCATGGATTTAAATTTAAGAGATAATATATAAAAATCTTTTTGGTCATTCTTGAATGTTCATTTCCCCTAAACCATCATGTGCAATCAGTGTACAAGACTCACTCCACATCTGCAAATCCTGTCACATCTATTTTTGCCCTGGGTCATATTTTAATTAACTCTTTTCGAAGCTGTTTCATGATCTGCCGAATGTCTTTTCATCTTTAGTCCATTAATCTATTCCACACATTGCTTGATTAATTTTCTAATGGGCCATTATGATCGTGTCACTCTCTACTCAAAAACTTTCACTGTTGTCTGTGATGTAACAGATACATATCCAATTAATTGAACCAGGTACACAAAGTCTTTTTCATAGTATGAACTAGCTCACTTTATAATATTTTTCTTTTAAAAGAAAGCATGAGTGCATAGAATAATATAAATAAAAGGTTAAACTTTTTGGCTATAATAAATCAACATATTTAGCTCATAAAATAAAAAAAAAATTGAGGGACTATAGCTATATAGTTCAGTCGCAGAGAACTTTCCTAACAAAAGTAGACCCTGAGTTTGAGCCTAAGCAGTGCAACAAACAAACACCAAAAAATTAAAAAGAAACAAAAATTCCTGATACTACAGAAGATACATCCAGGGACTCCATTGCAAGCTCATCTCTTCTCCTTTCTTCTGCCACAGTTGATTTTTTAAATTAAATTTTAATTTTTTATATTAATTACAGTTTATTCACTTTGTATCCCAGCTGTAGCCCCCTCATTCCCTCCCCTTCTCACCCTCCCTCCCTCATCTCCTCCCATGCCCCTCTCTAAGTCCACTGATAGGGGAGGTCCTCCTCCACTTCCATATGACTCTAGCCTATCAGATCTCATCAGGACTGGCTGCAAAGTCTACTTCTGTGGCCTCTGTGGCAAGGCTGCTCCCCCCTCAGGGGGAGGTGATAAAAAAGCCAGCTCCTGAGGTCATGTCAGAGACAGTCCCTCTTCCCCTTACTAGGGTACCCACTTGGATACTGAGCTGCCATCAGCTACATCTGAGCAGGGGTTCTAGGTTATCTAGGTTATATCCATGAATGGTCATTGGTTGGAGTATCAAACTCAGAAAAGACCCCTGTGCCCAGATTCTTTGGTTCTATTGCTCTCCTTGTGGAACTGCTGTCCTCTCCAGGTCTTACTCTCTCCCCCTTCTTTCATAAGATTCCTTGCACTCTGCCCAAAGGTTGATTATGAGTCTCAGCATATGTTTTGATACCCTGCTGGATAGAGTCTTTCAGAGGCCCTCTGTGGTAGGATCTTGTCCTATTTCCTGTTTTCTCCTTCTTCCAATGTCCATCCCGTTTGTCTTTCTGAGTGAGGACTAATCATCTTTTCCAGGGTCCTCCTCCTTGTTTAGCTTCTTTAGGTGTACAGATTTTAGTATGTTTTCCCTATATTATATGTCTAATATTCACTTGTAAGTGAGTATATACTGTGTGTGTGTTTCTGCTTCTGGGATACCTCACTCAGGATGATCTTTTCTAGATTCTGCCATTTGTCTGAAAATCTCATGATTTCCTTGTTGAGTAGTATTCCATTGTGTAAATGTACCACAATTTCCATATCCATTCCTCCGTTGAGGGACATATGGGTTGTTTCTAGGTTCTAGCTATTTTGAATAAAGCTGCTATGAACATGGTTGAGCAAATATCCTTGTTGTGTACTTGAGCATATTTTGGATATATGCCTAGGAGTGATATAGCTGGATTTTGAGGAAACGCTATTCCTAATTGTCTGAGAAAGTGCCAGATTGATTTCCAAAGTGGTTGCATAGTTTGATTTTATAGCAATCAAATTCTGAATACTTTTAAAACCTTTACCACCTAACTAGGTAATTTTTAAAAGTTATAAATTTTAGGGTTTCTTTTTCAGTGTGGTAGCTATAGACTCTTCATGTTAACGGTTTCCTTTTCTTTGCTTTTCACTTGAAATTACATGTTGGAGAGCACAGCACATGACCTAAGGAACTTAAAAATCACCTAAATTTCGCTTACTGTATCTGCACAGTGAAGTTTACTCTGTTATACAGTCTTTGGTGTTCCTCCAAATTTATAGTTGAATTCAGAGAAGAGAGTATTAGTTACTTTTCTATTTCTGTGCGAAGACTGCAGGACCAAGGTAATTGATAGAACGAAGGGTTTATTTGGGCTCATGGTTCCACAAGCATAAGTGTCTGTCACCATCACTGAAGGAAAGTGCAGCAGCCGGTAAACATGGCAGCCAGAGCAGCACACTGAAAGTTTACGACTTCAAACACAAGCCTGAATCAGAGAAGGTGGTACTGGAAAACCTTCAAGCCCAGAGAAATGCTTTCTCCAGCAAGTCCATACCTTCTAAACTTACCCACAGCATCAACAGGGGACCAAGTATTCAAATGCCTGACACGATAGGAGTCATCTTATTCAAACTATCACCTAGATAAACTCAGGAATATCTATTTGGCTATATTATAATAATTGGAAAGGCCAAAAGAAGCGAAAAATCTCTGATGTCATCAACGTGGCTGTTTAATGTGCGTCTATTTCAATATACACTCTATATACTGAATCTGTAAATAGAAAAGAACGGCGTCATCTGACTGCATCATTGCTGTTCCATTTCTCAAATAGGATGTCTAATGAAGAGATTTCCCCCCCTTATGTATTATTTAGCTGCCCAATGACACAGCATGACATCTGTACAGAAACAGTAAGATAACACAACTTACAGAAAGGACTGTGTTTTGTTTTTGTTTTTTCCTATTAGGTGGACATAGAAAGCTCAGCTGCAATCAACCAATTACAACTATACAGGTTTATTTATGAGCTGCTAATCAATTAGTTCTCAGCTGGAAGTCTCAATTTTCTTATCTGCATGGCTGTGCTTTGCCAGTACCACATTGTCTCCATCTTGACAACAGTCACTTCATGAGGATTTTTGGAATTAGTATGAATTCTGAAGCTTTAGTCTTGAGCTCTTCCATTCCATATGGATTTTAATATCAGTTTGTGCATATCCTCAAAGATGATGTAATCTGGAAATCTGATAAGGATTTATGAAATCTATGGAGAAGCTTAGGCAACATCATTATATTAGTACTGTTGCCTTCTAATCAACAAACCAAGGGTATTTACCTTTCAGGAGTGTTTTATAGTTTCCACAGTATATATTTTGCATTTTCATAAATTTATTCCCACATATCTTATGCATGATAATGCTATTGTAAATTTTACTACTTCTGTAATTCATTTTCAGGTTATTTATCATGCATGTTGTAGCAATAAAACCGATTTTGCATGTGGATCTTTTATCTCAAAGCCTTGCTGAACATTTTCATTACTCTAAGAGGTTATTAATGAACTCTGAAGGAATTTCATTTTTATTAGTTTTATTTGTATATGCACAAAGGCGCATGCCTGTGCATGCATCCACATGCCACGCCTGTGCTCATGTGAGTGTGTGCCATTGCCTGCACGTGGAGGTCAGAGGACAACTTGCTGGCATAGATATTTGCCTTTCACTGTGTGAGTCTCAGGAACTGGACTTAAGTACTCAAGCTTAACAGGAGAAGCCTTTACATGTTGAGCAATCTTGCTGACCCTAGAATGTATGTATGCATGTGTAATATATAGAGATACATATATATTACATATAGATACATATATATTACACATGCATACATACATGCATACATATGCACCTGTATATGCACGCAACACCCCCCACATATAATATATACATATGTGTGTGTGTGTGTGTGTGTGTGTGTGTGTGTGCATATGTGTGTAATATGTCAGTCTCTCCACTCATTGGGTAGGAGTAAGCTGTTTCTTTTAAAATTGGATTTAGTGGTTGATGTCTTTCATGGAGCACCTTCCCCCTTAATTGGAACACATCAGCTTTTGAGATAGAATTTGAAAGATTTTTGTGCATTTGTATGGGGAGACATGATAGTTACATGATCCAACACAGTGATAGTTTCTGGCTGGTATTCACTCTGAGTGGTGGTGGTGGTGGTGGTGGTGGTGGTGGTGTGTGTTTATCGTTGGTTGTTAGCTATCTTAAGTGCCATCCCATATCAGATAAACACATGCATACGGATGCCTTTTTCTCCCTTTATTTCATGCTTATTTTTCATCTCTTGGCCAGAAGTAGAAGAGAGGCGTAAGAAGTCCTTAGAAATGAGGAGGCACCAAAGTGAGGAGACCAAAGTGAAGAGTAAGTGGGAAAAGGTTAAACTATCTCCTTCCAAAAAGCACAATGAATTCAGAACTTCCCAACTACCCAGAAGATAAAATATCTCAGCTGATATTTTTGTTCAGTAGGACTTCATCCGCTATTAGCTATTCTTAGTAAACTATATAAAACCATTTTCTTAGTAATAGAAAGCTATCTTAGTCTGAGGGTTAGATAAAGGAGAGATTGGTTCTCAAATCTTCTCTCATGTAATGATTAATGAATGTAACATAAATTCCTAATTCACAGTTCATACCTCATCCCCCACCTACCAATTTTCTGATCTAATTGATGAAAGCCAAATTAAAGGAGGCCATCACCACAAATACAGCTTTAATTCTGTATTAATTTTAATTACAAACAACCTTCCTATTGAAATCAAAATGCATTATGAATGTGTTCACAGAGAGGGGATAATATGACAGTGATGACATTTCTTAGACCCTTCTTTTTTATTGTGTTTTAGCATCAACTTGTTCAAACAGTAGAAAGCAGAGACTGATTAAATATCAGGGTTGGACTATAATGAAAGAAAAGTCCATAGCAAATAAGTAGTGATTGTTTTAAATCAAATGGGAGGGAGGGTGCCTTTCAGGTGATAGCTCAGAAGTTGCCCTTTTAATCCTGAGTGAGGCTGCATGTGGCTTTTCATTTGGCTCACAAAGTGGAGCTGGATTTCAATAAGTCCCTGCTGGCTGGCTCATGAGGTAAGGATGGCATGCCTGTCCTTTGGCATCTGACAATATTGTTATTACTATTACCAGCTAAGCGATAGAAGCTGATGATGATAGCTTCCACTTTGGGGGAAAAAAAAGTCTTAAGACATCCCAGGCGTCTTTAGAAAACGCAATCTTCCAAAATGGAATAATTACTACGGAAAAATTATCTGGGTACAAAGAAGTCCAAGTACGTAGATTCGTAGTTGAGGTCAAGGGTAAGTTGTCTTATTTGCAAGAGGTCCGCCTCAAGTTCATCTGCTTTGGTATCTTGAGCATTTTGAGTCATCTTACTAGAGAGTAGGAACTCCCCCTATTAACCTAGACACAATAACCTTTCATCTTGGCTGTTGTTTGCTTTCATGACAGGCTAGACTGTCCTCCCAGAGTCTCACAAGTATGCAATGAAGGAACTATACCACACCAACCTCCTATGGCAAATACATGGACATTTTCTCTTGGACATACCGACCTTGCTGTTTATGGTTCCTTTACTCTATGACATTCTTCTCTATTCTGTTCCTTTTTTTTTTTTTTTTTTTTTTTTTTACATCATATAATTGTGGTTTTGGAGAGATGAAGGAAGGACAGCATGGAAAAATCAGTTAAAATATTATAAGGAATTAGCACAACAAAAAATGTCTCTGAAAACATGACAGAAGAGAAAAAAAAAAGTAAAGTCTCCTTGGGTAAATAAACCTTTATCAAAGTCTGAACGCTGGAAAACTCAAGATTCAGGAAGTGCTTATAAACTTGAGGAAAGAGGACAGAGAGTCCATTGCACGTTCTGGGTGCCTCAGGCTTTCCCCACCTTCCGAACGATGCTACCTTCCTGACAAGTGCTATGTTGTCCAAAATTTTCAGTAGTTCAAAGGACACTGTGCCAGGAAACAGGCCTCAAAGCTAGACTGGATGTCTCATGCTCCTCTATGTCAAGTTACTCCACCCCTTAGCTTCTGTGTGCCCTCGCTCAGGATAAAGGTAGTAATACTAGGCCGTCCGCTAGCTTTTTTGACTTTCTGTAACTCTCACAAGACAGACTATTTAGTAACACTGGTTTTAGAACCAGTGTTCCGGTGTTTGTAGGAATGGACTCTGATAACTTGGTAAAAGTTACTGCAGTAATGTAGGAAGAGAAAGCGATGCAGGAAGAGACATGCCATCACAGTCTGTCGTCATTGTGCTCATGCACGTATATACACATGCCTCAACACAGACATATGTGCCCCATACACACGAATGTGCACACACTCACATACACACAATTAAAAGTTAGTATAGTAAGAAGTCTTTCATTTAGCCTGCATAGTAGAATTTTGCCTTGTATTTTCCCTCTAGCAGGATCTAAGGAACTGCATGCCTCAGAGAAGGAGGCTGCTCATTGCGTCACATTCTTCTATGGTCAGTGACAGACTTGAGGGTGAACATGGGTCACATGCACAGACCATGGCTCTTCCAAAGAATTTAAGGGGTTGATGATACAGGATTGTGTCCTTGTCTTTTTGTAGGCTGTAGGCCCATTGCTATTATGGGAAGACAAAAACATACCTTCAACAAGATGTAATGTGATTCCCACACAAGCAGACCCAGAAAGAAGAAGAAAAAAACGGAAGGAGAGAATAGAGAGTATGAGTCAAAGCTATTAAAACTGGAAGTCCAATCAAATTTATCTCAGGGCCCTTATCCCTGAAGAAAATTTATTTTTCTCTCCCCTAGAAGCTATCATTTGCCAATAGCTCCTCAGATTAAGATAGGAATTCATGAGCTCTTTCCCTACACCATGCTGAAATTGTGGTTAGGTTGGTTGATCTTCCCGTTTTGTGCATGCATGCAGTCACAGCCAATGTGAGTTCCAGCTTTGAGTGTAGAGATATGTGTGTTTGAACTGAAGAACTCACAGAAGATAAACAGTATGAGGGAGCCATGTTGGGAAGATTTTTTAAAGGGGGAGGGGGCATAAAACACAGGTGATATGAAGGGGAAGTAGAAAAATAGAACAGGAAGTGTTAAATAGGAGGGGAACAACAGAGGAGGAAATAGGGGGAAGAATTACTAAGACTAAAGGCCTTTGGAAAGGCTGTATAGAAACTTACTACCACGGAAGCTTTCTCTTTTTTTTATAATTTTTTTATAGTAATCACAGGTTATTTACCTTGTATCTCAGCCATAGCCCCCTTCCTCATTCCCTCGAAATCCCACCCTCCCTCATCTCTTCCCTGCCCCTTTCCAAGCCCACCCTCCTCTTCCATCTGACCCTAGCTTATCATGTATCTTCTAAAATGCATGCATATACCTATATGAAGTGGTTTTAAATGTAGTTACCCTGTAAGAAATGGAGGGACAATGCCTCTTCCAGATACCATAGACTCTCAAATAAAAAGTTAAATGCCAGGTATGGGGTATCTATTTCATGTTACCAGTTAGTGGGTGGCCACAGCCCCTCCAAACATTGTAGGCTTTTGCCGTTACTCTTGTTTATTCTCCAGAACTTCATAGCAAGACTCTATTGCAGAAGACATCACACGCTTGCATCACAGTACATGGGAAAATCAAGCTGGTACCTAACTGAAAGCTTTACCCACATTGGCTATCTTTCATAGTGCTGGAAGGTCCTATGCTCACTACCAGTGAAGAAAAGCTATCAGTAGTCCTACCCAGTATGAACCCTGATAGCTACAAGAATGACTGTTCTAGTGAGATGTGTCCACTGGTGGAATAGTGGCACAAATCATATGGAAACAACCAACGCCTTTCTAGTTGAATTTCATCCAGAAGATGAAACCTATTACAAGTACCCTTAACCGAACAACAACAACAAAAAATGGTGCAACTTAGGTCCTAGGCCCTAGGAAAGAACTTAGTACTGTTCTGATAAATGGACGCAGTAAGCTACCACCCCCTTATTTATAGCCATGAATTAATGCCTCTCCAAGAGTGCTCAGCAGAGAAGCTTATTTTTGTAGTAGATTGTGATTAAGACAGAGACCCTCAATAAATCCACACCCAGAGAAGAACAGACTGTAGAGTTTTTGGCTCTGTGGAGGACATCTATATTACAACCTCTCATCCTAGGACTCAGAATTTATCAGAGAGGAGGGCCAGAGAAATCGTAAGAGCTGAAGGGAGTATGTGTTTGGAATGGAACAGCAATTGCACACATGAACTCTGAAGGGCTAAACTACAGACACAGGAATCACCTCTAATCTTTCTCCCCCTGTCTGTTTGTTTGTTTATGCCTTTACTTTTTGGAAGTTGTGTTCCTAAAAATGTTTTGTTTGGTCTTCCTTCTTTCTTTGGGCTGTTTCTTTAGATCCATATCCATACTCATAGACCCATTCTCAGAAAATAAAGAATTCAAAAAGTATTCTCTATAGAGCCTATAATGAGAGAGTGAAATACAAACTCAGTTCTCAGTTTAAAAGCTTTTTGTCTTAAAATGTAATAGCAAGAAACAGATGTATTTTTGTCATCTTTTTCCAATATAAAGCAGCTATTCTGTAAGCCGTATTCAGTTCTTGAGAGGACACTGAACTAGTTACTTCCATTTTGAGGATAAAGAGGCAGATGGTGTCAGAAGTTAAGACACTACCCTACAGTTGCATAACTAGAGAAAATGACGAAGCCAAATCCACACAGCCTTTCTCCAGTCTTGCTCTTTTAGAGAGAACCACAAGATGAGCCGTGATAGAAAAATCTGCTCTCTAAACTGTCCCATTTGTAGAATAGCAGGAGTAAAATTCAAGGTCATAATGAAAATCTATTATAATTTCTTGTATTACCCAAGCCAACTCCCTACTTCTAATTGATTTTTCTCATGTTGCTTCTCCAGCTTGTGAGCACTGCTCAAACCAAATGTTTGAAAAAACTTTCCCCTTGAAGATTTAATGACTCTAAATCTGTATTTGATTACTTGGTTCCATTGGGGTTTGTGCCTGTGCAACAGCCAAGATAGAAGAGCAGAAAGAAATCCTGTTGGTCATGCATTATGTATCTGCTGCCACTGGATTTGGGCCGAGACGGAGACTGTGACGTCTTCACCGGGCTTGGCATTTGCTCTGAGCTGTGCACTTTGTTTGAACAGACTGTCTTCTAATGGGGAAGGGTTTAACTCCTGAGTCTACCACACACAACTGCTCACACTATAAATTCTAAGAAAAGTCAAGGAGATTTAGTCTCTGGGTTTGATCTTTAGATGGCCAATAGATTTCACCTTCCTGTAAAGGCAGCTAAAGTCCTTCCCTTCCTCTTTCCTTACTTTCTCCAACATTCATGAGCTCTTTAAATGAGAACTGAGAGAACTAACACCATGAGGTTAATAAATGCTTGGGTTGTCCAATTAAGGGGGAAACATTTAAACTGCCTAGAATTAGATTGGGATACAGCTTGGATCTATGTTGCATTAGTCATAGGGTCCTAGGTTAACCATTTCAGGACTCCTCGCCATAGGTAGTACCATTCAGACTGAGACTGACATACAGACACAGGTCCTAATGATTCAAAGGCCCCATCTCTGCTCTAAAATTCTTACAAAATTCTAGTAGCTAAGACATTCCACGTTACTTCTAATGTGTTTATGTTGCACACCACGACTTTTGATTTTTTGTTCTTACTTAATTTGGTGACCTTTATTTAGATTTTTATAAAAAGAGTGAAGAAATACACTCTTATAGTAGGTGAAAAATACTGTGGTTTGGGGATGATACAAATTTGAAGTTCAACGGATTACATTTGAATACTTACTTGGTTTAAGACTATATATGTAAGACTATATACACAAATGTGTATAACCTTTATTTTTTCACAGAAAAAGAAAACCAAAGAAGGCTTGGGATTTTCCTTATAAAATAAAATTCAATGAGTTTTATTTTAGATTTTACATTGATTCTGTGCTTTTATGGGGATATTTATCGAAAGCATACTTAAAATTTTTAGTATGATTTTTGAAAATCTTATGCTCTCATTTTCTATAAACAGGTGAAGGATCCAGCAAAATCACTGATCATGGGATCATACTTAAATTGCATAATTAATTTGAAAAGATAAACTAAATTTATTCCTATTCACCTCTCTTATACTATAACTCTATACAAATGGCTCGTTGTGTCATTCTATAAAGAAAAAAAAAAGAGATAAAGGGTCCACATCAGATGTTCTCCTCCATCATTTTCCCCTTTACTTTTTGAGACAGCTCTTTGTGAACTGGAGCTCACCAACTGAGCTAGAACAGGGACCCGAGGATTCTAGTTGTCCTTCTGTCTCTGAACCCCACATGCCACCCAGTACACAGATGAAAGCATATACCACCACATCTTCCCCACTTGGAAGATGGGGATCTGAAATTCAGTCTTCATGCTTGAGCAGTTAAGTACATTTCCATTTCCCTAGTCTCTTAAAGATTCTTAGGTGGGCTGGACACATGCCTCTACAGTTAAGAGCACTTTCTTCCCTGGAAGGGGACCCTAATTGGTTCACAGCAATCTATAATTTCTATTCCCTGGAATGCCCTCTGACCTCCTGGGGCACATACAAACATGCAGACAAATATTCATATGGATAAAATAAAAACAGGTGAAATATCTTTTAGAAGATTTAGGCATGAAAATGAGCATTGGTTTGTAGAGTCTTAGTCATGTCACTCTGTTGTCAAAACAAAAACACCTTCAGTGATTCCCTGCTGCCAAGGACAGTGTGAATATCTTATCTGCCAAGATCCTTCATAGCCTCACCCCACCCAACGTTTAAGTCGCATTTCACCCAAGTTCCAGGATGTTCCAGCCAAATATTAGGACGCTATTTACTTAGCAGATCCTGCAATTTCCCATTAGTATGGCTTTTGCTTATCCTCTGTATATAGTTTTAAAGAATCTATCAGTTCTGCCAAGTATTAGCCAGCTATAACTTCTTTTGTGAATTTATATTGATATACCAGTGGTTATAATTCATTCCCCCTTACTCTTCCTGTCTATATCCATATAATATTTTGTTGCTTCTTCTTCTTCTTCTGTGGCATTTAATACAATGGTTTATAAAACATTTATTGTCAGAGGGATAGCAAACGGAATTATCAAATAAATCAAATCAAATATGTGAAAAATCAGATTTGCCAGAAAATGATTCTTTTCATAATAAAATTCAACCCTGACACTACTATTTCTGTTAAGTTCTTTGAACTTGTGAATATTTTAGTGCAGTCAATATTAAATGTATCTGTAACATGCAAGGTGTATAGTTATTCTGCAAATTGGGGCAAAAAAATGAACTAAATTTGTTAAATTGGCAAGAGTTTAAAACTTTAAAGCAAGCTAATGATATATCTAATTTAGCTTTCATTTTAAATATTGATGAGATTTTCGTAGACCAAGTTACTGCAGAGAAGTAAGATGGAAGAGACCTCGAGCTCTAGCCACTCATTGACTTCTCCTGGATCTTTGAGCCGGATCACGTGAGACTCTGGTCATCTAATGAAAGAAGAAACAGTCTTGCTCAGTAAAAATATTGCTGAGCAGCCAGGTAATAGTTGCTTTATGGTAAAAGAGGAATGAAAAATATGAGAAAGACCTTCATTTGCTGGAAGTAAATCACAAGATACTTGGACACACTACTTATTTTTCCCCCTGTGGTGTTTTTCTGTTTCCCCCTTTCTTCCTGAATTTTAGAAAATTACAATTTCTAGAGTGTTTTCACTAATGTTTGGCAATGCATATGGTAGGTAGAAGGTTGGAGGTAGGTGAAAGAGAAAATTCAGTGTCTTATTTCCTCTCTGCTCTGTATACTGTCTCTGGCTGTAACTGCCTCCTGTATACATGGCCTAGGAATTTATCCCTGTACCATCTCAGCTTCTGCCAGGTGGCTATAGCAGGCAGCTGTATCAATCTTGCTGAGCCTCCTTGAATTCTGGGGTCTAGTAATACCATCTCCTAGAGGTGAGTCTTAATTCAAGGAATAACAGTCATTTCCTGATTATTTCATTATTATTTTGGCTTCATAATTCTTTCAACACCATAACCAATTTCCTCCATTAATTCTTACTGCTTGATGCAGACAGAGTCATTTCTATATCTGTGGTTGAATTTTGACTAACAAAGACCTGCAACTTAAAATTCATCTCAGGAAGGAAGAGAAATAACAAGAGCCTATTACTCCATCAGCACCTTTACATATACAAAGCAAGTGTCCCTTATGCAAAATGATTAGGCTAGAAGTATTTCATGTTTTGGATTTTGGGTATTTGGAAATATTTGCATATTCATGATGAGCTATCTTAGGGATGAGAACTGATTTATATTTCATATATACATTCCACACATAGCCTGAAGGAAATTTTATTTTATATTTTAAGTGCACCTGTGTTTTGACTATGACCTGTCACAAGAAGTCAGCTGTAGAATTTTATACCTGTGGCATCATGTCAACACTGAAAGGTTTAGATTTTGGCGCATTCTGGACGTCTATTTCCAAATTTCAGATTAGAGATGCAAAATTGTGCTGCACTGTGAGCATTCCAATAACCCTGAAACATAGATTTCATTATTTCCACTTTATAGATTAGGAGTGACTTAATTAATTTTCTATTGCTATGAAAAGACACCATGACCGAGACAACTTTTATAATAGAAAACATCCAATTGGGGGCTGGCTGATAGCTATAGATAGTCTATCATTATCATGGAGAAAAGCAGACAGGCATGTCCCTGAAGTGGTAGCTAGGAGCTTTACATGTCACTGAAGGCAGAAAACACACACACAGATACACACGCAGACACACCCAGAGACACACACAGATACACACACAGATACACACACACACACACATACACACATAAGGGGTGAGGGTTGGGAGGAGAGAGAGAGCTTGAGACTAGGCCTAGTTTGGGCTTGTGAAATGTCTAAGCCTACCCACAGTGACACACCCCTCCAATAAGGCCAAACCTCCTAATCCTTCTCAAACAGTAGCACTAACTGAGGACCAAGCATTCTAACATGTGATTACTATGTGATTTTTATGGTGATCATTTTCATTCAGTCTACCACAGGGAGCTTGAATGACCTTAAGTAAAGACTGAAAGCACAATTGGGCTAGAGACAGAATTCATACTTGGCTTTTTCCATGTCCACAGAAAGATAAAGGTTATGCTTTGGGGACAAGAAACCCAACATAGAGCCATAGTCTTATCTTTTTATTTATGAGTCTGAATCAGAAGATGTTTGCCCAATCTATCTAGCCTTCACCCCAGAATTAACTCATGAGGATTTAGTTCAGAAGATTTTATTATGAAAAATAGTTGAAGAAAAGTAAGTAGAAAAAAAAAAACAATCTGATATTCAAATCAAAAGTTATTTTCTCTCCTTTTAGAACCCTCTATAGTGTCACACTCAAGATGAAGAAGCCAACTTTCTAGGCTCTGCCATCATTAGTAACTCCTGCTGAAACATCTGAATAAGCAGATTCTCCTGAGTTGTTACCATCAGATTTTAAAATCCACCATCCGATCGTGCTTCTAATTCATTGCCCATAAAATGCACAGTGCTCCTTTTTCCTTGGATCTTCATTTCTGAAGGTTCTGTGTTTGAGGAAATGTTCAAATTGTATGCAATCTGCTTCTTGTTTTAAAAGCTTCAGCCACGAATTCTGTGATGGGTGAGAAAAGCAACTTCTTCATTGAAGATTAACTCGCTTTTTAAATAATTTTTATTTTTTTATATTAATCACAGGTTATTCACTTTGTATCCCAATTGTAGCCCCCTCCCTCATTCCCTTCCAATCCCACCCCTCTCTAAGTCCTCTGGTAGGAGAGGTCCTTCTCCTCTTCCATCTGACCCTAGCTTATCAGGTGTCATCAGGACTGGCTGCAATATCCTTTTCTGGGGCCTAGCAAGGCTGCTCCTCCCTCCGGGGCTGGAGGGGGGAGTCAAAGAGCCTGCCACTGAGTTCATATCATAGACACTCTCTGTTCCCCTTAATAGGGAAACCCCCTTGGATACTGAGCTGGCGTGGACTACATCTGAGCAGGGGTTCTAGGTTATGTCCATGCATGGTCCTTGGTTGGAGAGTAAGTTTCAGAAATGACCCCTGTGCCCAGATATAGTTGGTCCTTGTGGCTCTTCTGTCCTCTCCAGGTCTTACTATCTTCCCCTTCTTTCATATGATTCCCTGCACTCTACCCAAGGTGTGGTTATGAGTCTCGGCATCTGCTTTGATACACTGCTAGGTAGAGTCTTTCAGAGGCCCTCTGTGGTAGTCTCCTGTCCTCCTACTTGTTTTCTCCTACTTCAAACATCCATCCCATTTGTCTTTCTAAGTGAGGAATGATCATCTTACCCCGGAACCTCTTTTTGTTTTGTACCTAAAGAAATAGCTTGCTTTTGAAATGTGAGAAATATAGGCAGGATTAATTAGGAAAACACAGTGGCTCGAGAGATGATTTGGTGTTTGCTGTGTAAGCATGTGGCCCTGTGTCCAGATCCCCAGCACAGTGCAGAGGACTGAACATGGCTGAGCTTGCTCCATTAACCTCAGCACGATGGGGGACAGAGACAGGAGCATTGCTAAGGTTTTGTTGGCTGCCAGGTTCAGTGGAAAGAAGTGTCTTAAGGGAAAAATGAGGAAAGTGATAGAGCAGGACAGCCAACTCTTCCCCTGGCCTCCTTATGTACATATTGTTCTTCCCAAGCACACACACACACACACACACACACACACACACACACACACTACAAATACACAAAGACAATTTTTAAAAACCCACGCAAACAAACAACCAGCATCACCATTAAAAGAAATCTGCAACCTGACTTTGAATTTAGATCATGGTTTTCAATCGAAGCTTCAGTTCTGCTATTTGGTGTAAACATTAGAACTTCATTAATTAATTAATTAATTAATTAATTAATTCAATAAATGTTTTCTGAAGCCTTTCTTGTGTGAGTTTTCAGTTAAGATACTTCAAGGAAGCACTTGAAGCAGTGAATATAGTAATTTCTCTTTCTCCCTCTCTCTCACACACATAATCACAAATCACAAATGTACATGCGCACACACATGCATACCATACACACACACACACACACACACAGCTTATGAGTTGACAACCTGCTGAGGGAATGATGCTCTGGGGATCTGAGCGAGAGTGCCACACTGGTGGTGGCGGGAATCAGTACAAATGATATTAGAAAAAGGAGATACAGGTGGATGTGGTCAGCACTGGGTATCACCTAGAGGAAAGCCCAAAGTAGCATGGAGGTCTTAGACTTCTGCGAGGACTCAGAAAGGGTCTGATAGAGCTGGTAGCATGGGTTCAGTGTGAAGCAGCTCCCACAGCCCAGTGTATGGTGGTGTGAGCTCAGTGTGCAGAATCCTCCGTGTGTTCAGACACTTGGTCTGTAGCTCCGGGTGTTGTTTTGGAAGTTTGTGAAATCTCTGGGAGGTGATGCATTGATGGAAAATGTGGGTCATTGAAGGCAGGGCTTAGAGCTTTACAGCCCAGACTCACTTCCTGTCCACTTTCTGCTTCTTACCTAGAGTAACAATGTGACCTTGATCTCACACTCCTGACATCACGCTTTCCCTGCCATGATGGATCGTGTTTCTTCAAACTAAGTCAAAACAATCCTTGTTTCCCTTTAGGTTGCTTCTTGTTGGGCATATTGCCACAGCAATGAGAAAAGCAACTAATGTGGATAGTGAATATGTCACAGATAGCCTTAGGCAGCGGATCATGGGTGATGGTTTAGGGGAATGAAAACTTTGTGAGTTGACAAAATCGGAATGGGTATTCTCTTGTTTCAGCAACTTTTCTATGCCAGAAATACAGAAAGAAATAGCTGGATTATCCATATGTTTTTGTTTTGTTTTGTTTGCTTTCTGATTAAATTTAATCACTGAAAAGAGCATTTGAACTCTGTGCATCTTATGAGTCCTTCTAATGCTACGTTGATTCGAAGGCTGTTTATACCTGGGTGCTAGGTAGCGGTTATCTTTTCCTCATCGATTGCTTACCCTACATATATGCAGTTTGTATTTCTAGCATGCTCCTGGCCTCAAAGGGTGCCTTTTAGATATGTTGCTAAGTATCTACATGGGATCAAGATGTCAAGCAGAAAGGGAAAAAAGTGAAAATCAAAGGACAAAAATTTCTGCTAAAGTCAGTCTCATCACTTGCTCAATCTGGCAAGTAACTTTGGAAGCCAAACTGCCATGATTTTCATTGGTGACCTTTATGGTTTGCATGAACATCTGTTGCGAGAAAAACAGAAAGACTTGGTGCCTGGAGAGAATTCTTTGCCTGGGTTTCTTCTGGTAGAGCAGCATTGCCCTAGCCTGGCAGGTAATCTGGTTACAGCCTGGAGTGGAACCAGCTCATTTGCAGGTCACAAGGCTGCAGTTCCAAGCACCCAAGGCACAATAAACTTGCACCTTACAAGTCAGGAGAGCTTGGGCCGTAGCCTCCTCATCTCCCAGGCTCCCTAGCTCTGATCTTGTTCTGCTTGCATGGTATATCTATTAGAAGCTGGCAATAGGGAATGTTTTCACCTTTCACCCTTTGTATAGTCCTACTCAGGCCTCTTTTGTTTGCTTCTAAGTACAGGCTTTCACTTATAAGCCTAATGTACAGATTTGCTCTTACTCCCCAAGATCTACTCTGACCTCACGTTTTCATTCATATGTAGTATGCTACATCTACAGAACTACTAAAGTCCTAAAATTTTCAGTTTTTCCTTTTGTTTCTCTCCTCCTATGCCTAGAATGGTCCCCACTGAACACTTAGGAATTTTTTCATGTGTCTTCTTTCTACATATTTCTCAAGACTTGATTCATCTAGATGTCATGACACAATAAATATTACAATAAATGAGAG
>NW_026596057.1:1727774-1876021 GCF_907164565.1 Psammomys obesus | reverse complement strand
AAAAAAAAATTAATAACAGGCTGAATTATTTAAGCTAAATGAGTTAGCAACTTGAAAGACTTCTACCTACCCAGAAGACAATTTAACTGACCACCATTAGCTGTACCTCTTAGCAGAATGAAATGAAAGAGCCATTGTGATTGAAGCTGAATTAATTATATAACTATTGGATATTTAGATTTTATCTCACCATTACATTATGAAAACAGGCGTACTCACAATAGTTGTAGGGTCTGGGGAGATGGCTCAGAGGTTGAGAACACTTGCTGCTCTCACAGAGGACCTGGGTCTGGGTCTTATCACATACCTGACAGCTGACAACCATCTGTAACTCCAGTTCCAAGGGACCTGATGCCCTCTTCTGGCTTCTGTGTGCATGAGGCACAAATGTGGTACACATACACACATGTAGACAAAACACTCATACACATAAAATTTTTAAAAAAATTAAAATATTGCAGAGAAAGGAAAATTAGAATGAATAAGTAATTCATAAACATTTGACTGAAGTTGGGACCTAGAGGGGGGCTCTTCTGCTCTTTTTGTTTTTCTTTTTAGCAGCTGTAGGTCTACATTCTGTGGTAAGAGCTACAGAAGTTCTAGGTGGTCAAAATAGCAATAAAGTGAAATCAGGCAATGTTCTTCCTGGGAGATAGACTTCATAAGTGCCACTAGATCCTTAGAATAAGGTTCCAAATGGCTGCTGTTTCAAATACAGGTCCAACAAGCTAAAGGCCAATGAGAGAACCATACTGCAAATTCTCATCAACAGTTCTGTATAGTGCTGACACCAACCACTGTGAGGTCTTTGACAAGGAGACCCTAAGTGCCTCAATGCGTCTGAGTATCTTCCTCAAGATTAAGTTGGGAAAGGAGATGGAAGGACGTTTGCCTCTTATGAGGACATAGCAGCTTTAAGTCCCGTGGCAAGACAGTTGCTGTAATGCACTTGGTCCCAGAGAGCTGAGCTGTCACATTTACCTATGCATGGACCCTGAAAAACTTCGAAAATATCAAAGATTAACTTTTTTCCAGTAACATTAATTCACTTATCCTACTCACAGTTTTTAAAAATTGCTCATTAAGCTGTTAAAATAGCTTTATATAGAATATAAGAAATGCAGTGGCTTGTTCATGCCTACAGAAGTCTCTAAAGCTTTGTATCTTCTGAGGGTTTGATTTGTTTGTCTGTTTGTTTTGTTTCGTTGTTTTCATCAGTTGTACCTGAGTGCCATATTAACATAGTTTTTGCATATAATTTTTCTTGTGGCTTTTTGTGTGTGTGTGATTGTTCTTAAAGAATGTTTGATTGGAGCATAGTAACTTCCAGTATTTAATAAAGTATTTAAATAGTTTGCATAGACAGCAAGGTTAGGGCAGTCACAGGAAAGGTACAATTCCCCATTTTGCTGCTACTGCCCCACCCACAGTTAAGGTGAGAATTTACTTATGTCATTAACCGAAGTCACACAATACTTTGCAGGCATGCCCAGAAACTTGTCTCCTAAGCAATTTGACAATATTAAATGCCACAGAGTAGAATCCCACATGAAAGTTCTCTCCCCCTTGTTTAGCACCAACTGCCAATAGGACCATCAGCCTCATCACAGACAAAGCTATCACTGTATTATTCTGCTTAATCAACTGCCATGGCTACAGGGTCAAGGTACTCTCCACTCCAAAATAGCTATAGGACTATCATTTACTGTCCAGAGATAAAAAACGCCTGCTACAGCATCATCAAAAATCTTTCCTTCCATTCTTTTTTTTTTTTTAATATCAAACTGTTGTGAGAGGTCTGTTCTAATTTTAGATTCTCTAACATATAGTACAGTTTGTGCTCTACACATGAGGAAAGTGAAGCACTTATACTCACACACCCACATATATGAATTAGATGCATTTGTATGTGCATGAGGTTACTTTTGTGGCATGGGACATACTGACACATATAAGTTTGCGTGGTCATGAATTCATTATTCATCATGTCTTTGTTGTATGGTTGAGCATCTTTCGAATCTATGCCCAGGAGTGAGGTAGCTGGGTCTTGAGGGGCCTTTTACTGAAAATTACAATTCATTGATTTATTCATAATTCTAATGGACAAATATGTACATGGAGCTGTTTGCCAGCTTGATGGTGCCCCGCCTCCACCCTTCCCATAAGACCCAAAGGCTTACTGATAAGAAGGAGTGACTCTCAGCGTTTTTAGCATTTCTTTTGGGAACAATTTCAATGCTAAAGCATAGTGTGCTCATGCTATTTTCTTAGCCCTTCAGTTTTTAACATTATTTCTGACTTTCAAGGATATGAAAATGGAAATGAGCTCATCCTTTTATGCACAACCATTCTTAGTCACATCTGCTAGCATCCATCGCTTCCAGCAGGATCCTTTCACAGTTATAGAGTGGACTCTGTTTACTTGATCATTATGTAACTATCATTTACTAGAGTGTGTGTTGTAACTATAATTCTTTTTCTCATAATAGTTTCCCCTCCATGTTTACAATCATTGTTTTGTTTTCGCTGCTATGTCCTTACATCACAATAGTTCGGACTAATTTCTAAGGCTACCTTAAGAATGGCTAAAGATGGAAGTATCCTATCTGTTTCTGATGTGTTAGACATTTGCTTGTTTGGGGGATGTTTCTATCTGATTATCCTTCTGGGCTCTCACAGAACATCTTCTCTGTCTGGCTGTCACAGTAGCATGATTTGAGATGATTGCTCCTGATCTGAGTTCACTCCCCATTTCTCTGGTCCCTTTAGGATTTCCTTCTCAAGTGAGAGTTGAGTATACCTAATCTTTACAGACAAAAATGCCAAGACATCCCAGAGTATCTTTATGTCCGTGTAGGGCTAGCTCAGTGGGTAAGATTTCTGGATGGAAATAGAAAAGAATGCATCTTGTATCTTTGAGCTTCCTATAGGCTTCTGATTTTCAGTATTTCCATGAAAGGAACATCCCCCATCGGCTCCATTCCTTTGCACAAAGCATATGTGTTCTCTCTGAAGCGTCTCTGGCCATTCCAGATGAGCTCAGTTTCACCATAGTGGTGGACCCTGATAGAACTTTGTTTTGTTGTTATTGTTTGTTTGTTTTGTTTTGTTTCTATGCTAAGACTGCTTTCTTTGGGAAAATCATCATATGCTGATATTTTGTTAAAAACCTTCACTCTTCTTTCTAGTTCTTTTTGTTTGACTCCCAATGTTGATTCCCAATTTTTATTGCTGTCTTTTTTTTTTTTTTTTAAGTTTTTCATTCCTGCTTGTTTTCTTCTTTTTAAAAATATTTTTGGAGGGAGGGGTCTGGAGAGAAAGAACTCCGAGCTCTGTAGTTAAGAACACTTGTTGCTTACCCAGATGACCTCAGTTCAGTTTCCAGCATTCATGCTGGGCAGCTCACAACCCCCTGTAACTTCAGCTCCAGAAGACACAATGCCCCCCTTCTGGTCTCTGCAAGGACCTGAGAGACCAAAAAGATTAAAAATTAGCAGCTATTATTAAGGCCTGAACTATGTGGGTGGAGAAATCCAGCCATGCCCTGAGGGGAAGGACGTGCCTTACTGCATTCTTTCTCCACCCACTAGAGATACAGTTGCTAGGAAACTGGCCCATCCCCCCCTAGGGAGGGACACCAGGTCATTATGGTCTGGGGACCTTCCTATAGCCAATCAATTCAAAATGTAGCATTTTGACCAATAGATGCTTGCCAGGCAGGAATCGCCCCTGCCTTGGGCATGCTGGGAGGGACCAGAATCTTTAAATCACCCAACTAACCTGGGCACAGTGCTCAGCTCCCACCGCTTCAGTGGTGGGTGTTGTGGGCCCAAGCTGCAGCTTGTAATTTACAATAAAAAGACCCTCATGTGTTTTGCAATGGAGTCGATTCCTGTAGATCTTTTGGGGGCTCAAGAACTGGGTGTAACAGATTTGCAACCAAAGCATGTGTGTGTGAGTGTGTGTGTGTGTGTGCTCATGTGCACATGCATATCTACTTATTGCAGCAAAGCATTGCATTGTGGATTACCAGTGGGGTGAAGGATCGGGTAAGGAATTAAGACGACAGCCACAATGCAGAGATTGTCTTAATGTCTTAATTGTCTTAATTTCAGTTCTCCAAAATGTTTACTTGAGCATCATCTAGTTTACCTCCCTGTAGTTATGTAACCAATTGAGAGAGTTTGAGAGCTTTGGTTATTTGCTTACAGTTGAGGAATGGGGGCTTTGGCTTGCTTGGCATAGCTCATCTCCTTGGGGCCTGAGCAGGCCTCTGTTCCTCAATTCAAGGTGTAACCACATGCTCTGTCATGTTGTCCATCACAGTTTCTCCTGCCTGGGCCAATAACATGTTGGCACAGGTTTACAGGACATGGAGGTGCCTCAGGCAGGAATGTTTCCAGTTGAAAGAGTTTCACTACCAGGAGAAAATAAGCAAATATTTACCCCTGCTAACTGAGAGAGAGGCAGCATTTCTTCAAATGTGTTTAAATATTGTGCTCTGAAAGATAAGGGAAGTATATGAAAATAAAGCCCCCAAATAAGCTACAATCGTGGTCTGCACACTCCTTTTAAGCACAGGCACAGACAAGTATCCATGGAATCTAGAGAGACAACATAGTTTTACAGTTCTCTGAAATTTTCCAGAAGTGAGGTTATCACTTGTCATTTGGCTTCGGGGCCTAAAGTCTTTGTAGAACTAAAAAGTGCAAAGACTAGTCCTCTTAGCCTTTTCAATATTTCATCTCCATTGGGTCAACTCAAGTAGATTCAGAATCACTGAGGAGAAGCATCTCTGGCACTTCTGTGAGTGTGTTTCCAAAAAGGTTTAACTGAGGAAGGGAAACCCCCTGAGGTCCCAGGGTGATCCAAGAAATAAAAGACATAAGTCTGAGCTCCTATCTCTCTCTCTCTCTCTCTCTCTCTCTCTCTCTCTCTCTCCTTGCAGTGCATTTGTTCTCACCACCATCTCTTCTCCACCATGGTACAGCCTGGCACTCAGAGCCAGAATAAACCTCCCTTCCTTCTGTTAGTATTCTAGGCATTTTGTCATGACAAGGGGAAGAGCAACTAGGACATCCTCTCGAAAGGTCCTTGAATGTCTTCACTTTCTATGATTTTAATTCTCACAAGACAAATAAAGGTCTCCTGAGTGGGGGTGGGGATTGCAGAAGATAGGAGAATGAACAATAGAACACAGAGCATCCCCCTCCCCTTTTCACTCTCATTACATGCTTCAACCTTCACTACTAAATATGCTCCTGACCTTGTGGGACAAAGTCTCGAAGCAAATTTCTCATTTGCTGGCCTCTCCCTGGGCCTTCTGCGACATACTGTCGCTCAGACAAGTAGTGTTCTTAATGGGTTTATGGGAAAGGCTTGGCCTGCCTTTCCATCTGCACCTTCTGCCGGCTCCCTCCACAAAGCACTAGCTTGCCATACGACATTCCCTTGAATTATTTAGATTGGTAAATCTTTCTGCATCTCACATCTTTAGTCCATCTGTTAGTCGGAGCTTCGCCTTTATAGGAAGTGTCCTTTATGCGCGCTGGCATCTGTCAGCAGCACACTTCCCCTTTTTATTCATGATCTTCAATGGGAGAGGGTACAAGCTGCAGAAACACTGCATGCCTGGTACGCATTTCATTTTAATGGAAGATTACATGACTGAGGCCTTGGTTTATCACCTTGCTCCACACGCAGCCGTTCATCACCTGACAGCCCCTCACCCAGCCCCGAGAGGAGGTGCTGGCTTCCTGCAGCCTCTTGGTCCCTGTTCTGCTACAGAAAGTTGGCTTAATGGGAGCAATCTTCCTTCAAAGGAAGACAAAAGGTCATGGGAAAAGAAAAGAACAGGTGAGAATCAAGGCCAAGGGTGGGGAAAAGGTCCCGCCCATAAACACCCAGGTGCTGACACGGACTCTATTTTCTAAAGACAGGGTGGCAAAGTCTTAGAGAGGCCTACTCACCTAAGTTCCCTTTAGGATGTTATAAAAGGCCTTTATAATCATCTCTCCTATAGTTTAAAACGCATCCTGGCACCAAAATGTTAGCATTTTGATGTTTATTTATGAATAACCACCAACAACCTACAGCCAACCTACATAAGCTGATCGTGTGTTCTAGTTGCCCGAACATTCATAGTTTATGCCTATTTTAGATCAATCGATAGCAGACAATTATTTTATCGTTGTCTTCTGCTCACAGGAATGTGCTGGTTTGGATGATAACATATGACCAACTTAATGCTACTTCTACGGACATCTGCTCTGGTGTTTTAACTGGCCACTCCTAATATCACCTCAGAGTTGACAACTGTGTTTATCTCTCCCCCAGTACAGGTCTTGATACCCTGCTATAGAAGTAACAAGTTCATACCCAACGACGAAGGGCATGATTTGTAAGAATTTGTAAAAATTTGATGAAGGGTATGATTTGTATGAAATGTAAGATTTGCTTGTTTGCCTGTGCTCATGCACATGTGTGTGCTCACATACATGAGAGCACATACACACCTATGTACACATGAAAATGGAGGCCAAAATTCAGTGTCAGGTGTCTTCCTAGATAATTCTCCAGCTTACTTTTTTTGAGATATTTTCTTGGTGAACTGAAAGCTCACTGATTCACCAATGCTAGCTGGCCATTGAACCCTCTCACTGCCTCTCCTGTGTGGGGATTACAAGCAGATATCCCCCAAGCCTAGCCCTTTACCGGGAATCAAACTCCGGTCCCCATCCTTGCACAGCAGGCATTTTCTTTACCCAACAAGCCATCTCTCCAGCCCCTGGAACATATTTTATAGTTCTATACAGAGGTTTTTGAATATAATATCAATTCATTCATCTAAATATTTAATAAGTATTTACTATACCCCACACATATTCCTTGATATGGATAAAATGTGAACAAGATAAGCTTCTTTGCTCTCTGAGGGCCTGCATTTACTCAAAATGACTTGGGTAATGTTTTGATTGAGAGTCACCTATGGCTTATTGTACACATTCACGTTGGTGAAGGATGGCTGGTGTGTTCTAGGCTGGAAAGAACACAGATTTCATTTCTTATGTGGAAGTGAATTAGTAGAGCGGGACATGGAATAGATAGATGAGACAATGGAGCAGCCCCAGCTCTGAGAGCTGCAGATACAGTCTCTTAAGCTGGACTGTATTCCTCACCGTCACAGCCCTGATGCCTTTTAATGAAGAATAAAAGCTAAGGTCCTGAAATTTGTTAAAGAGACATAAGCAAAACCTTTCAGAAAGTAAGCATGACACATATGGATAATTCCTGCAAGAACACAAGAATATCTTCACATGTGTTATTGGAAGATGGCTGGGTAAAGAGGGAAAAAGAAACCCTCCAGAGTTGGGGAATTGGTCTCTGCAGGTCCCCCTGGGCCCAGGTTTTTTGCTTCTGTTGGTCTCCTTGTGGCGTTCCTGTCACCTCCAGGTCTTTCTATCTTGCCTTTTTTCCATAAGGTTTCCTGCACTCTGCCCAAAGTTTGGCTATGTGTCTTAGGATCTCCTTTCATACCCTGGTGGGTAGAGTCTTTTAGAGGCCCCCTGTGGAAGGCTCCTTTCCTGTTCCTTGTCTTCTCCTACTTCTGATGTTTATCCTGTTTGCCCTTCTGAGTGAGGTGTCAGCCTCTTCCCTATGGTCCTCCTTGTTGTTTAGCTTCTTTAGGACTACAGATTTTAGTATATTTATCCTATATTATATGACTAATATCCACTTATAAGTGAGAATATATCATGTATGTCTTTCTATTTCTGGGACACCTCACTCAGGATGAGTTTTTCTAGATCCCAACATTTGCCTGGAAATTTCATGATTTCCTTGTTTTTAATTGCTGAGTAGTATTCCACTGTGTAAATGCACCACAATTTCTGTGTCCATTTGTCAGTTGAGGGACATCTAGGTTGTTTCCAGATTGTGGTTATTATGAATATACTACTATGAATGTAGTTGAGTAGTACCTAGATGCCCTGCTCAGAAAAAGCCCACAGGCTGCTCAGTTTCCAAGTAAGTCCCCTAGTACGGGAAGCAGAGTCTGTCTCTGACATGAACTCAGTGGCTGGCTCTTTGATCACCTCTCCCTGGACAGGGGAGGAGGTGGGGAAGCAGTCTTACCAGGCCACAGAGGAAGATGATGCAGCCAGCCCTGATGAGACCTGATAGGCTAGGGTCAGATAGAGGGGAAAGAGGTCCTCCCCTATCAGGGGACTAGGGAAAGGGTATAGGGGGAGAAGAGGGAGGATGGGTGAGACTGGGAGGAGATGAGGAAGGGGGCCACAATGGGGATACAAAGTGAATAAATTGAATGAAAGAAAGAAAGAAAGAAAGAAAGAAAGAAAGAAAGAAAGAAAGAAAGAAAGAAAGAAAGAAGAAAGGAAATTATAGCACAATCTCTGATGCATAATGTGGCATATGTATACTCATGTGCATACACAACCAGATACCAACCTTTCAGACCTTGGCTCCAAATCTCTATGAAGGCAATCATGTGAACCTAGCATGAAGATATTTAAAACTAGAATTTACCCAACATCTTTTCAATTTAATCTTCTAAATCTATTAAAGTTTCTATTTTTCCTACAGAATTTTAAATTCTCTCCATGTTTGTATTTCTCACTTACTCTCGTGCTCTCTCTTTCTCTCACTCTCTAGTACAAAGCATTAAATGGAAGTTCTTCTCTCTGATTTCGAGTTTATGGATTTAGATCTTATTAAAAACTACTCTGCAGAATTACAGTGGAGTTTCAGGAGGGAGTAGAAATAAAAATATGTGGTCCATTTTCTAGCTTTAACTGGAAATCTCTCTTTTTCAGGAAAAAAGGTTTCTGGTCATTCTTGCAAGCCTTCTTGTGGAAAGATACTAGTTCTCTTGCTACACTGAATGCCCTTTCATAACATGATCCACCGAAAACTGAATTGTTTCAAATATGAAATAATAATGTAAAACATAAGATCCATGAAAGTAAGGCTATTTCTTATGTTTTTACCTCGTAAATGATGATAAAGAAATGATGTATTAATATTATGTGGTTCTAGTGCTAAAAATGCTAATGGCATAGTTAGGGTTTGCTTTCAACTACCCAGAAGATGTGCCAGGAATCACTAAGGGTAAATAAAAGGGCTGATGTTATTTATTGTGCATTTATAAATTTATTTATTTCTTTGTTTGTTTGTTTATTTATTTATTTATTTATTTATTTTGTCAACTTCATGCAAATCTAGAGACATTTGGAAAGAGGGAAGGAACCTCAGCTGAGAAAATGCACACACCAAACTGGCTTGTACACAAGTCTGTAGTGCATTTTCTTGTTTAATTATTGATGTGAGACAGCTCAGCTCACAACAGGCTGTGCCACTCCTGGGTAGTTGGTCCTGGATTGTCCAAGAAAGGAGGCTGACTAAGCCAGAAAGCAGTGTTCTTCCATGGCCTCTACATAAGTTGCTTCTGTATCAGCTCCTGCCCCCACGTTCCTGCCCTGCTTGAGTTCCACTCCTGATTTCCCTCAGTGATGGAGTGTGACCTGAGAGTTGTAACCTGGAAAAAACCTTTTTCTCCCCAAGTTGATGTTGTCATAGTGTTTAGATACCCTAACTAATACAGATAGTAGTAGCAGGAGTGAGGCATTGCTGTGACTGAGCTCAGTGGGTTTTATTGGGAGGATTTTGAAAGGACTTTGAAACTTTAGGCTAGAAAAAGCCATTGGGTATTCAAAGCTCAGTGAGCTATTGTGGGAACTCTATCAGGGCCATTTCTGAGATGTTTGAATTAATAATCACTAAACCATAACCTTTGCTTTGCTGGGAAAATTGATTCTGGCCAGTTGGGGCTGAAGAATCAGCTGGAATTAAGAAGAGACCATCATCACTTGGTCCAAATCTTTTAGGAAATATTTCCTCAGGGTCAGTACACAGAAGCTGTGGTCCAGAGGGACATAAGCTCTTCCTTGTGCTAGCTGCCGAAGTTGGTAATATTTAAGCATTTCCCACATGGTACTTGTAGGATTCCTGAAGAGAGACCAGGAAAGGCCATTGATGAAGATGTAGTCTCACTTTCAGTAAAAGGATTGAGGGGGTCATGAAAAGAATTTGAAGCTTTTCATCACGTGGAAGCTGTGCTTGCTGTAAAGGATGAAGCTGGAAAAGTGGCTCAGTCCCTCTGGAGGAGCCCAGAAGAACATGCTTGAATCACAGATGTCTGACACTGAGCTTTGTGTGCTTTGTATTTTTGTTTTTCTTTTGATCTGATTGTGACTGTGTCATCATTATTCTCTCTTAGAATAAGAAAGTATTAACTTATTTTGATTTTATAAGAGCCCACAGTTAAAGAAACTTGGAAATTTAAAGAGATTTTGGAGTTTCAGGGAAACTTTATGTTTTTTTTTTTTTTTTTTTTTTTTTTTTTTTTTTTTTTTTTTTTTTTTAAAGGACCATTAATGTGTTTGAATTTTTATAGACATGGGACTTTAAAAACTGTGTGTTGCTTAGATTGTTAAATGATATCTTGGGAATGAACACAAAAGGAAAGGTTATGCCTTATTAAGTGATTTGTTTTTATATCAGGTTGACAAGGCTCATTTACCTTTTCTGCTAATGACACATTATCTACCAAAATTTTCCAGTCTTCTGATGGATAAGAATACAAGTTGAGAGCCTTAAATTTCTCCCACTCCCTACATAGTCAGCCCACTCAAGCTGAAATAGCTATGTGGTAGAGAAGCTATGTAGTGGTAAGATAATCTCTTTTCCCCAAGCCCAGGGTCATGATCATGGGTTTCCAGCCTGGGCAGACTCTACCTTCAGAATGCTTATTGATCTGATACTCTTCTCTTGAAACTCCTAATAACTTCAATGGGAAGCTTGATGCTTACATTCTATATGGTTACTCAAATTATATAGAAGGCTTGTCAGATAGAGTGTATAAACATCATGTAGTATAGACAGTGGTAGCCCCTCAACCCGAGTTTACCAGTTGTGAAAGCTTCAATGACTACCGAGGCTGTCAAAGCTTAATTAAAGGCTGTAAATCACAGGACAACAGACGAGGCTGTGGAGACTCGCTCAACAGTTGCAAACATGTACGCTGAGGTTTCAGGCAAGCAACTAAATATGGGGAAAGTCTGGCATAACCGGGCAAGCTGAGCTCTGGCTAACAGAAAGGCATGCCCTATTTAAATATATTCAAATGTGATTTGCATATACTATACTGCATTCATTCAACAAAATATACAAGGGAATCATTAGTTTTCATCAAGTGCAGTGATGCCTTCAGGAGGCGATAGTAAATTACATGGGTATTCCACAAGAGCCCCAGTCATGTTGGACAGATCATTTGGCACTGACAGTTTTCTCAGTCAAGCCAGTGTGCCAAATCAGCTCATTTAATGTCTTAACATGATCCCCCAGAAGCTTCTCGAAGATAAGAATGTACATTTTACACTGAAGACACATACTTGGCACCATGCTTTGTGTTGAATCCTCCTGTTTCCCTTTACTTTGAGCAGCTCCACCCTTGTCACTCATGCTGTGTTTGATATTCTACTGTAATATGATTAGATAATTGTCGCAAAGGCATCGTTCTATGAACAGATGGGCTGAACATTTAGGGCAAGCCCTGTAGCACAGTAACTGAAGGCCTTAAGAGCCAGGCAGAAAGTGAACAGAGCCTGTGTGTTTGTGTGTGTGTGTGTGTGTGTGTGTGTGTGTGTGTGTCTCCCTTTATTTCTCTATCTGTCTGTCTCTTTGTCTTTGCTTTGTGTCTCTGTCTGTCTGTGTGTGTGTTCTCGAAAACCAAGATTCATCAAAATACCTATCCAAGGATAACTCATTCCTGAGGAACTCCAGGTGTGGGCGAAACTATAACCAGAAGCTGGGTGCTTTTTACCTTTAATTTGAGTCATGTCTAGCTTACACACTGATTAACAGAGGTACATCAACCAATCAGAATGTAGTTTTTCCTCCAAACTTAGCTAATGTTAATGTCTTCCCCCCCTACATATTAAAATACATGTATGCATCAGGATTTGAATTATCATTAACTATTTTTGAACTTTTTAAAAATCAACCTTTAAAGTCCATGTGTTCTGTCTGGAGAAATAGCCTACTGGGTGCTTAAATAGGGACAGTGTGTAGAGGAGAGTTTAACAGGACAAAGATAGAGTGTCAAGTTCATTTTCTGTGTGTGTGGTACAGACTTGTTTGGCTTGTTTAACTTTGCTGGACCTTGCTTTTGATGGGTAATATGGAATCTTACTAACTACCACACTGACTTGTTGTGAGGCACAGCTGAAATGAAAGTCCTTCCCTGTCACCCAAAAATTTGAAGCACTGATAGTCAGCATACTATTTAGGGAAAGAAACAGGTGAACTCCAGATATAAAATCTGGTGATGACCCTTCTCCCATGAGATAACAACAATGTCTCTGATGAAACAGATAGAAAAAGCTATTTTCACTCAAATAAACACTTCAAAATGCATAATATTTTTAAAATAGACAACTTTTTTGAGGGGGATAGGGGATATAGATACCTTGGGTAGAGTCAAAGATAAGAAAGAAAATTGACTTTCAAAATCTTCAAGCCTGGAGCTTCCCTAAGGGTCAAAGATGTAGGATTTGGAAATAGATGTTTTCTCAGTAAATGAATTACAGAAGCTCATAGAATTACTTTGATTTTTTTTTCCTAAACTGTTGATGGTATCACTGGGATCATGAAAACAAAAGAAAACAAAATGAAGAAAAACAGAACCATCTCATATCAAAGGTGTTTTTCTCCCTGAGCATAGAGAGTACCTGTGAGCTTTCATTCTTAACTGTGATGAAATTAAGAGTCTCAAAATAGGTGTGTGATTTTAGGTCATTTGTTAGACCCCACATACAATAACAAAGACAATGTGTTTATATAAAGAAGTAAGAGGTGCTGTATTAATAAATGTGAAGGATAAGAATAGCAGGAGGAAAAGGGTGACTAGCCAAGCCCTGTAGATGCTTCAAGCAAAAGCAAGACATACCAGCATGTTAGGTAGAGCCCAGGAAAACTGACTTTGCACTCTGACCTTCAGAACCCATGCAATGACATTATTATGTCACTAACATTGAGTTAATTTAGTCAGTAGTCATAGGGAATTAGTATAAGCAGGATTCCTCAAATTTTCCTCTTTTAAGAAAACAGGTAACTCAACAGTCAGCTCAACGAACACCTAAATCATGTTTATTTCTTGTGTGCATTACACTGAAATAAGCAGACTACTTTGCACTAATTATTTGCTCTGGACAATGCTTTGGTATTGATGTTTGATTTACAATTTCACTGGAAAGAAAGCATGAGGTTAATAAATGCTAACCAACATGCCCAAGTTTGCAAGCTGTTGACTTTTTGTGGTAGTTTGTGCTTGCCTTAGCCACAGCACTCAGCTCCTAGGTTGTAGCCTTCTTGAAGGCTAAAAATGTGCTTACATCTCCTGTGGTCCCTCTCATCAGTTCCCATCTGAGTCCCTGAATTCAGATGAAACAGAAAGAAAGAAAGAAAGAAAGAAAGAAAGAAAGAAAGAAAGAAAGAAAGAAAGAAAGAAAGAAAGAAACACTGACGCTCACCTGAAGCTGTAATGTTAGCCAATGAGAAAATAATTTTATATGCATAAATTTAATTTGTTCCCATCTGTTCAAATTTTTGCTAATTGTGTAGGGGAGGATCCATCTGATTTCCCTTAATAGTCACTTTTATTCTGTTTTCGTCTGTCTTACATTCATGGCCGTAGGAATAGCTTATCTTGGAAATTGAGTTCCTATTTCCCCCATTATCTTTATTTGTTTACTTTTTAATTTATTTTTAAGTGAGTCCGTCAGTCAAGGAAGTGCATTTCTTAAGATCCACCACGCAGAAGCCAAGTGCTTCTGTTATTTCATTAGATGCCGATGGTGTTAGATTTAAAGTTGACACGGAAGCCTGATTAGACATTATGCCAATGCACATATTCTGCAAATTAAGACTCAACACGTTACAGAGCCCAGTCTGGGAGAAGCTAAAAAGGAACTTGTCAATGTGCAAAGGACCTGGTTAAGTGCCTTAAATACAAATTTTGAATTTGAAATGCAAATGTTTTGAAGACTTCCTTTCTGACTTGAAAAGAAAATTAAATGGGATGGAGAGACAGAACTTTATTTCATTAAAAAAAAAAAAAAGAACAACAACAACAAAAAACACAAATCACTGAGTTTTAGTCTGCTTGTCCCAATAGCATATAACAGTAGTTGTTGCCAGAGGGGCCTGGAAAGATGACTCTGTGGTTAAGAAGTCTTGATGCCATTCCAGAGGAATCCCATTCAGTTCCCATGTAGAGCAGCTCACAGTCACCTGTAACTTAGTTCTGTAACTTAGTCACCTGTAATTTAGTTCTGGGAAATCCAATGCCCTCTTCTGGATTCTGTGAGCAGCCAAACATACATGCACATAAACACAGAGAAATGTTTGTGTGTGTGTGTGTGTGTGTGTGTGTGTGTGTGTGTGTAATTAAGAACAATAAAAAAATAAATATTTTTAAATAAATTGCCAGAGGAACTATTTTATAGTTAACTGTTCCCTTCTGGCTCATTTGCTGAGCTGAATGAGACAAACCAGCCCTGTCGATGCTGACAGTCAACAGGTGTATTTAAAAATGGTGAGAGGTGGGGTTTTATTGAGACAGGCAGAGCCATGGAAGCCTTCAGATCTGTACAGCTGCAGAAAAATTCTGTACCTGACATCATCAAATTGCTGTGGGTGTGGTATTGCAGAAAGCCAGAAAGGTTGTGAATTCTGAGTTAATGGATGCCAAAGTTGCCAAAGCAGGAACAGAGCTGGGTCTATCAGTTTTGACAGCTGAGGTTTAAGAGCACAGGGCACAGGAAAAAGTGATGTAAGAAGTGGGCAGAATAGGAGCCCTGAAAGTCCTGTCTTCACCCAATTCCTATCTAATCCCCAGCAGGACAGTCAGTAAAGAAAGGTGAGATTCCACCTCACCTTATTTTTTGTGTTCACATAGCAAATAGAAGATGGGTCTTTGCTATGACTTTGTAAACAAGCCAAACACAAAGTCTGTCTTCTGAATGTGTTTGTGTTTGAGAAGGCACCAAAGATCTGCTTATCTTCCAAGTAAGAGGAGCTTCAATGGAAGGCACAAAATGATCTCCACTCAGGCAGAAATTACATATATATATGGTTTGGAAAGATTAGGGAAGGAATATCAAAGGAATCTCCTAAAGATGTGATATTTGAGTTAGACCTTAAAATAAAAGTGGAATCAGTGACTGTGAAAACCTGAAATAAGGATGAGATATGAACTTAAATAGTACTCTGGAAATAATGATCAAATGTCAAATCATTAGAAGAATCGTAGAGAGCAATTTAAAAAGATATATCATGTTCATTTCACTCTGCCAAAAGAACATAAAGTAACCACATTCTTTTCTGGGGTCCTTCGGTTATAGCTGAGTCTAAGCCACTTTACACGACATCTCTAATAGGCTAAAGTGGCAACACTGATGATTTTCAGTTTTTAATTATTTTGGTATTAGTATATAAAAGAGACTTGTGTTGAGGGATGTGACAAACAGCTAATCTTGAAAATAGGATGTGCTTGATTTAGAAAACCTTGGGACTGGCTCATTAAGACTTGTAATCTCTCTAAAAAGACCTCTGTAAGCTTAAGTCAACATTCTGAAGTAATCATCAATGAATTTATCTGTTCCTGCTCAATTCAATTTCCAATATTGATGCAATTATTTAAGTAAATGGAGAATTAAAACACATATACAAATTGCCGTCTGTGTTTCAGGAAATTAACATGTTGATAGAGGAAGAGATTTGTGAACTTGAAAAACTAGAATGATATTTTATATGATAAAATACTAGATGGAATCCATTTCAGAGCTCAAATCTATGAACAAGACAAGTTCTGTAGATGCAGAAACAGAGAACTCAAAGCTGATAATTAATTAAGACAGTGCTAAAAATAAGAGTTATTAAATAACCTGGGTGTGGTGGCACCCATCTGTAATGTAGCACTCTGGGAGGCAGAAACAGGTGGATCTCTGTGAGTTCGAGGCCATCCTGGTCTAAAAAGTGAGTCCAGGGCAGCCAAAGCTACATAGAGAAACCCTGTCTCAAAACAAACAAGCAAGCAAGCAACCAAACAAAACAAAAAAGTTATTACATATATAGTTATCACCATCTTAAAAAAGATTTAATATTTTGTTCATGAAATCCAATGATGAAAATTACTTGGATTTATTTCGTAAGACTTGTCAAAGTTTATACTTTAAAAAAAAACAAACAAGGTTTTCATCTTTAAAATTATCTTTAGTACACTTAAATGTTTAATTTTCTAAAAATTGTGTGAGAAAATGTGATTTTTATAAATTTATCTTGTTTTTAAGGGCAGATTAAAAACAATTTAGCAAATGACATAATTGCAGGAAAACTGACTGATAATATTTAATAGATTTTTCTAACTGAAATAATTAAATGATAATTGTTTAATGATGTCAAATTATTTTCTGCTGTATACAACTATTAATTATATACAAAGAAGAGTTTAATAGTTTACTATTTTCTTGCTAGTACAGTGATTGAATAAATTATTTAACAGCATATAATTAATTGTATTTTACTCAATGACAAAATGGTAACTGATTGAAAAGTAATAGATGAATTTAATCTTCACACTCTATGAGCAACATTACACAGAAAACAGATCCATATCAAGCCAAAAAACGAAACAAACTGTGTGTTTATCATTATGTGTTAGTAGATTCTATTAAAATAAGTGTGTTTTTTAATTTTCAAAAGTTCATTGGAATACATTGTTGTTCCTTTGTTTTATGGGGTCTGTATTGCCAATCCTCTGTTTATGGGGCATGTTCTAATCACAGGGTGAAAACTCAACTTACTTTAGATACATATACATAAGGAGAAAGGAGAGAGAATAGATCTATGGATTAAGAATTGTCTAATTTCAAAATCTTCGTTCCTGATGTGATGGTTTAATACTCAGGATATGATAAGGTTTATATGAGGTCATAAGAATGAAATCCTCTTTTTCCCAGTGATAATGGGGACCAGGGCTCACTTTCTCTGTCTGCCGTGTAATGATACAAGATAACCACCTATCTTATTTAGGGTTACTATTGTTGTGATGAAACACATTATCCAAAAGCAACTTGGGGAGAAAAGAGTTTATTTGGCTTAAACTTTCTAATCACTGTTTATCACTGAAAGAAATCAGGACAGGCACTCATATAGGAAAGGAACTTGGAAGCAGGAGCTGATGTAGAGGCTGTGGAGGGGTGCTGCTTACTGGCTTGCTCCTCATGGCTTGCTCCACCAGCTTTCTCAACAAAACCAGGACCATCAGCCTGGGAATGTCTCCATCACAATGGGCTGGACTCTCTATCATTGATCACTAATTAAGAAAATGCCATACAGCTTGCCCACAGCTTAATTTTCTAGAGATATTTTCTGAATTGAGGTTCCTTCCTCTCAGATGACTATAGCTTGTTAATTTGGAATTGACATTAAACTAGCCAAAACAGCATTTAAAAACCTCAAGAGAGTGACTTCTCTAGACACTGATCTTGGGTCTCCTAGCTTTCAAAACTATAAAAATTGATTTTGTTTTGTCTTGCATATTACCATTTCTATTTTATTAATAGGATCCCAAGCTAGGATAATTAGATGGACAGATAGATACTAATATGGACAGACTGATGCATAGGTAGGCAATGGAGGGATCTCTCTTCATAGGTTCCTTTAGTAATCTTATGGCACAGCATCCTCTGCACTGTGCACACCATCTCTCTGTGTGTTAGTTTTGAAAGAACAGTTTGAAGTGAGAAAAATGTTCTTTTGGCCCCTGGCCTCTTGGTTCTTTTCTCGGTGCCCAATGAAGCAGGACACTCTGAATAAGGTGATGACGGAAGAAAGCTGCTCTTTTAGAACAGCCCAAGAAGTGAAGAGAAATAGCATCTACACTATAGTGGGCTTTCTCTCTTTATGCCTTTTATTCCATCAGGGCCCTCATACTATGGGACAGCACCACATACTTTAAGGCAGGACTCCCCAGCCCTTAGTTAATTCTCACTGGGGATACTCTCGGAGATATATTTATGGTGTTATTTAGTAAGCGCTTAGCTGCTTTCTAATACAACCAAGTTGACCATCAAGGTTAAAGCTCATACTGCGGTTGCAGAATTAATCCCCAAATCATTTCACCCCATGTAGGGCTAAAGTAGGATTAGCTATTGGAATCCTGGTACCTAATTAATACTTTTACCACAAAATTCAATGCTTTTTTGGTAAGAAGTTCAAATAAGATGGTCCTTCTTATGCAGCAAATGCCTTCCCACCATTTTTATTCGGCACACACACAGACTGTGCATTTTAGTAGAGTGATAGAGATTGTAAAATAAACTATGAAACAAAACAGAACAAAAAATACCATTAGGGGTCAAGGGCAGTGTTTCACACCTGTCACCTCAGGACCCCAGAGCGCAGGGCAAGGAAATCATTATGTCAAGCTTAGCCTGGGCTAAACAGTGAGACTTTGTTTTACTGGAGAAAAGAGTGTCAGTAAGTATTATTTTGGAACTTGCATTTTAAATCTAAGAGTTATATTGGCTATATTTCATAGGCGGATTAATGGATCTGCCATTGCTGCATTGATTTTGATAGTTGCACAAGGTTGCTTTGAGTATCTGCAGCATTACTATTGAACCAATCCATATACTGGGTATGCCTATGGTTAGGCTCATGGTGCTTTCAGGCACAGACTTTCATAACGCGAACGTATATCAGAGCTATTTTTAAAATACTTTAGAATTGTAGATTAAGGGCCAGATGGCACATCAACTACTTACTAAATAATAGACCAAGATCATACGATAACAAATTCAAGCCAGAAAGCTAAGGCGACAATGTTGTATGTCTTCTCAGCACCCAATTAAACTAGCAACCCATGACTCAATGAACTGCTGCGTTTAAGCTTCATAACAGGACAGACGCCTGGATGTGGTGAGTGTCTCCTGCTCATAAACACTACTGTAGTTAGTCTGTGACCTTGGAAAGCTTCTCTCTCTTTCCCCACTTCTGCAAAGTGCTAATAAATCACATCACATCACAAACGCGCCTGTGTGAACTTTTCCCTAGTCTGCAGCCATCCCGCATCATTTATATTGAGGAGAATAATTAGGGGGTACTTACATGTGTGAAACGGACAATGTCATTGGCGCCATTGTCTGTGGCTTATCACGTATCATTAGATCGGGATGAGTTTTTAAACTCACTGCTTATTTCCTGGCACCACGCTTTGAAGTTAATGCCCCATGCTTAATTCTTTTTCTTTTTCTAAAAGTTTATCTTGGAATTTCACTGAATTTCATTCATTAATCTTACCATTTGCTGCTTCTTTCTTTCTTTATTACTTTCTAGCTTGGACTGAGCCCTGTTCCCAGGATTGAAATACAAAACAAGTTGTCTCCAATGTAGGACACATCTCTACATCCTTGAAAACATCATTGGATCAAACAGCCTGCCCTTGAAATCCTGTTAGAAATAGTCCGTGTTCCCCTTACTTTGGAAAACTACTTGGTTACTGAGCTACCATGGGCCACATCCGAGCAGAAGTTCTAGGTTATATCCATAGATGGTCCTTGGTTGAGTGTCAGTCTCAGAAAAGACCCTGGAGGGAGTGTGGGGTTGGGGAGGGAATGAGGGAGCGGGATACAGCTGGGACACAGAGTTAACAAAATGTAACTAAAAAGAAAATAATAATAATAAAAAAAAATAAAAAAAAAAAGAAAACATCATTGGAAAACACGGGGTTGCGGATGCTGCTCGCTGTAAAAGCACTTGCTGTGCATGTGTGGGATCTCCAGCATTCACACAAATGACAGACGAGCGTGATGGCCAGCTGTGGGAAGTGGATACAGGGATCCTCTGAGTAAACCAGCTAGCTGGACTAAGGAGCTAGCTTGAATCAATGAGCCTGGAGTTGAGACCCTGTCTCAATAAATAAGGCAGAGGACAACCGAGGGAGATAGCAACATCAACTTTGAGCCCCGCCCCCATTATTTGCACACACCTTCACACATGCCTCTACACACATGTCAACCCTCATATGCATCACCCGTGCGTACACATACAATAAATAAATGGATGGATAAATGAGACTAGCCCGTCACTCCATTTGCTCTTGTGCACTATGAGATTTAAACTCTTGGGGTTTCCCACTCCATGCTTCCCCATCCTCTTTGGTTCTTTAGGCTCCAAGTTAATGCAGTGGCTCAGAGTTCAATGCAGGTACGGCTTTCTCAGGGACATAGGGGCTGGAATGGGCCTGGCAAGAGCTTCTGCTAAAGAATTTGAGCTTGATTTAGTGAGTGCAAAGGGGTTAAACACAGTCATGATGTGATGAAGCCAGGAACTTAAGAGAACTGGCAGCAAGGCAGACCCAAAGAAGAATTCTATTAAAGATTATGAAAGGGGCCTCAAACAAGAAGGCCTGGTGAAAATTTCAAACTGTAAAAGTTTGTCAGAATAAAAATGAGGAAAAAGAGAGAGAGAGAGAGAGAGAGAGAGGGAGAAAAAAAACACTGAAAAAAAAATGGAGAGCAAGGGAAAGGCATGCTGATTTTTTTTAAAGCCTCCCACCAGGGGTGGGGAGAGGGAGTTCTTTATCTATGAATATGTCACTCTCCTAGGAATGCTTGGTGCTCTATGTGTCCCCGTAAACCCCCCCCCCCCCAGCTTCCATTAAACAAAGTGCTCTTCTTAAATGCCTTCCTTGTAAGACCTGGCTGCCCTACCCCAAGCCATTAGTGGGAACAGAACGTTAATAAGGAGGGACTGTGGTATCTCTCAGAGAGGCTGACCTCCCCCAGCGGAAGCAGGGCACCCATTATAGTGTAATGATAAATCACAAGCTTTTCTCTTCCATTATTTTCCCAGAAGACTCTTTTCTGAATGCATAAACATTCGGGAGGGAAGAAGGGTGGGAGGGGAAAGCAGGCAACAGATGAAGAAAGAGGTGAAAAAAGAGAGAGGGGCCAGACAGGCAAGCAGTGAATTCCAGGCTGGGCTTAAAATCATAAAATACACCATATGCATAGCCAGGTTTGCACACAGTGAAATTTTAGCACAACCTGAGAAAGAAAAATCTCCATAAGAAAATGTGGAATGTAAGACAAGGGGCTCACTAGTACAAATGACAGGAATGCTGTGTTGGGCTAAGTTAAGATTGTGACGTTATAACCCTAAGATAGGGTACACTGGTAAGACAAAGCAATGAGCAACAAGAATCAAAGCCGTTAATGAACCCATTTCCAAGATGATTATTTCTTTCTTCATGAGCACTTAGCTTCAGCTATAATGCTCTCAGATTTAACTGGAGTAGAATTTGGGGGAGGTACATTAGCTGAATTCGCCTCTCCTGATACCCAGATCAAAAAGCAAAACAAAACAAAACAAAAACAAACACATTAAGCAGGTGTCACACTTTTGGTAGCCATTCTCTGATGTCAACCTGATACCTCCATAGCTATTGTTTGTAGACCTGGTCTAAGGGAATCCGCAACTCTGTGAATCTAGAACCTGAGATGTATCAACTGAAGGCTGAAAGGCATTTTTTTAGAGCTCTTGGAAGTAGGATTTCCATTCAAAGGAAATAAGGTCTATGTGAAAACATGCTATGAATGATTAAGGCAGGATCAAAATCAGCCCAATATTGCAAGGGTTTTTTGTTTTGTTTTGTTTTGTTTTTCTCTTCAGTCTAAGGCTCAAATGAGAGGCGTCACACAGGCAAGACAAGCATTATTCTACTGTCACATCTGCTGCCCTGGTGTTACGCATTTGTAGAGTTTACATGGCCCAAGAGCTCCCAGTGAGTGTGTGTTTAGCTGCACCTCCACTCTGCTCAAGACACCTAATTTTATCTTTGACTTCACCTACTCTGCCTCAGATACCAAGGGGTTTGTTTAAACCGAATCCCTCCATATTTGAAACGCTGTTTTTTAGAAATGACCTCTGGCATGGGTCTCCAGTTTTCTTATTTCCTTGTCTGGCTCTCCCTGGTTTCTGTATCTCTTCTAGTAAGAATGGCCTAAATTACATGTAGCAAATGGGCAAGACAGCCCACTCTGCTTGGGAGAGGGGGCATTTGGATAGAAAAAGATTAGAAGTCCAACATTAGTGGTGCTATGAAAATCACCTTAGACGTTCTTGGCTTTATGTATCTAGCCTGTTAGTATAGATGTGAAGAGGAGGCAATTGCCTCTAAGTTTCCACCATTGTTCCTTTCCAAAAATAGTCTATTTTATTTTTGGACATCCCAGTCCATATAGTTCTATGGAGGCCGACCTGAACTCCACAGAAGTGAAAAAGTACATGATCTAGGCTGAGCTAGCAAGTACAACCCATATTCTGTGCAAATTGACATAATTAGTATCAAAACTGCGACCTGTCCAATTATACTACATTTTAATGATGTTAAGATATATTTTATTATTTTATATATGTGTGTATGAGAGAGAGAGATGATAGAAACCAGGAAGTGTGGGACCCCTTGGAGCAAGGGTTACAGACATTTGTGAGCCATCTTCTGTGGGTGCTTGGGTGCTGGGATCCAAATGGAGGTCCTTAGCAGTGAATAATGACTGAGCTATCTCTCTAGCCAAGCAGGAGGAATGTTAAACTCTGCTTAAGGAATCCTGTCCCTTCTGCACGTGAGGAAACATTGGCTATGAAATCCATGACAGGGCAGTGATGAAGTTGGCTTGGCAGGCATGGTGCACCCAAATCATGGAGACAAAAGACCCTACCATGGGTTCTAGGACACCACATCAAACACTTGAAAATAATCCTATTTTTAGAAATTTTATTACATAAGGCATATACTAAATTTGAGCCTAGTTGGAGCAAGGATTTGTATTACTTATAATCCAGATTGTTTAGGAGTTTACTGGGCAGCTTGGACTTCAATGTGGCTTTTGGTCAAGACTTCATCAAGATGGAGAGTGATTTGACGACAGTAAGTCCATTTTCAATGTCTTTAACTTTAGGAAAAAACTGACAAGGAAAGAACATAACCCCAAATTATCACCCTGTTTAATTTTTTCTCTACTGAACATCTGCTTGACTTTGAAATTCCCCATTACTTTAGCTATAGCTTTTTTTCTGCAATATCAACCCTTAGCTGTTTTACTCAAAAACTTGTTTTCTATGCCCTGCCTCCTACTTGCTTTACTTCATGATTACTTTTTGTTTGGATTCCACAGCTCTTTTTTTTAAAGACAGGTACAGATTTCCTTTTTTGTTTTAGTAAGAGCTGCAATGAGGCTCACTCGCAGAGTGAGGGACTGGATTATTCTCGGCAAGAGCCCAGGAACATTTCCTCCCAGACTACTGATTTATGCCTTTGATTTTTCAAATATTCCTTAACAGTGCTCTCCATCAATAGCTACTTTATATGGACTGAGTATCCATTGCTTTCTAATAACCTGCACTGCTTTCCTTTAGCCTTGTTGCTAACATCTATTTTTCTGACCATACGTCAGTTCAGTAAGTCAGTCCTTTTTGAGCCATCATGATTTTCATTCCTTTTCTGATTTATTAGCAGACCTCTCTCTCTCTGTCTCTAGTATGCCTTTCTTTCTTAATATATTTGTGAAAGACTCTTTGACCCCAGCTGTCCCGAATGTTTTACTGAGCTTGCTGGCCAAGGCTTTTGCATTGGGTGCAGTTTTATGAATCTCAAGATGGGCTTTGCTTTTTAAAAGCTGCCCTTTCTGTTCATTTAAATAAAATGGCTCCAGCTGTGTTTATGCTACAAAACCATTTGTAATCATCTCCTCTACTTTGGGCTCTGGACATATTTTATTCACAGACCTCTAGCTTGCAGCCACAGAGGTTCATGGTTTGGACCACAATAGCACTGGGTTTTAAGGCTCATCATTCAATCCTTCCACTTCTGTAGCCTGAGTCCTGACAGCAAGACCTTGTCCTCCCTCGCACAGTATCTACTGTTATCCCTCTGCCCAGACACCCAGACAATCCCCTAACCTGTTTCTAAAAGTTTGAGTGCCCGCTCAGTTGCTTGCTTGGTTTACCTCAGAGCTATATCCTCATATACCTCATGACTACCTGGAAAGCCCTCTGGAAAATTATGGGGTGAGAAAATTCGCTTTTATAAGCTAAGAACACACACAAAAAATGTGTGTGTGTTTATATACACATATACATACATATTTGGGAGGTGAAGCTAGTAAAAAGACTCAGTGGGTAAAAGCACTTGCCCCTAGTTCAATTCCTGGAACCCACATGTTGGAAAAAGAGAGGTGTGATTCCTGGAAATTGTCCGCTGGCCTCCACAGACACACTGTGATACATGTGTGTCTGCTGACATACGTAGTCAACCTGCACATACACAGAGAATAAAAATGTAATAACCAGGGCCCAGAGAGGCTTGCTGAAATGGAAGCATCAACCAAGGACCCTGCATGAATTGGACCTAGGTTTCCTACAAAGATGTAGCAGATGGGCAGCTTAGGCTTCATGTGGCTTCTCTAGTGAGGGAAGTGGGGACTGCATCCCATGTGGACTCACTTGCCGGCTTTTTGATCACTTCCCCCTGGTGGGACTGCCTTGCCAGGCCACAGGAGAAGAGGACATGCTCAGTCCTGATGCAACTTGATGAGCTGAGGTGGATGGGAAAGGGAGCTCCCCTTTACTGAGGACTAGGTGAGGGGGAGGGAGGGTGAAACTGGGAAGGGAGGAGGGGGTAGTGCTACCGCCAGGATGTAAAGGAAACACCAAATAAATCAATTTTAAAAAGACAGATTAGAAAGTATGTATTTTAAATAGGGGAGTGGCAAAAACTAACAAGCTCCATGGATTGATTTGTTATTTTTTTTTCTTCTCTTCACTCTTCGCTTTTATTTTCCATTTTCCTTTTCCACTTCACCCTGATGTTATTTGAGTGTTCCTTCAATTTTCACTAGCAGAGCTAGGATCCCATTGAATAGCCCCTCCCACCTCCAACATAGTGCCAAACAAAGAGGATTTTGACAGATGCTGGTGGGCTTGGGTTGGATTTTCCTTTGTGAGAGAAATGATTACCTAGTCTAGAAAGTTCCCCATCATTTCAGGCAGGGATGCACTGCAGCTACCATATAGTATGATGCATTGGAAAGACTTCCTCCTGGGAGTAGGGAGTATGGGTGAGAGGAGCTGGCAATGAAGAAGCTCTTATTCTGAGTGGTTCTAACTAGGGCAAATACTTTATTATAAGCTAATTGTTTAAGAAGAACTTAAAAATCAAACTCGAGAAAATCATACGTCAACGCCGAACTAAGAGAGGTAAGAGAAAGGATTTTATACCATAACATGGTATATCTCCATTGTCAACTTGATGGGATTTAGAATTACTATGGAAACACATAGTGCTTGTCCCCGTGACATAGTAACTGCTTTAACTGACTGGGAAGAACTATTCTAAATGTGAAGAATTACTCTCTGGTCTGGTGTCACAGTCTGCGTAAAAAGCAAACTGAACTCCTGCTTTCTCTCCCACTCTGTCTCTCTCTGTCTTTGTCTGTCTCTATTTCTCTGTCTCTGCCTCTGTCTCTCTCTTTCTCTCTCTCTCTCTAATTGGTAAAATGTGGGAGCATGCAACCAGATGACCCCTGCTCATGTTGCTATATCTCTCTGGCCTGGTGGATTGTATCTTCTTGTACTATAAACCAAAATAAACCTTTTCTCTCCTAAGTTGCATTTGCTGGGCATTTTGTCAGAGAAGTGAGAAAACTAATAATATACCCAGGAAATGGAGCCAAAAATACAAACCAAGGTGGAAAAAGATAAGGGGGTGTTACAGAGATGTGAGTAAGGCTGCTTTAGGACAGCATGGGAAATTATATATATATGATACTGAATCATTCAATAAATCTTCTGAAATTCAGGTGTCATGATTCATGATTAGGAGAAGGAATTTGTTTATGATGTGTTCTTTAAAGTAGTTTAGAGATTAGAATGTTTGGATGGGTTGTAGAGAAATCTAGAGACAGGCATTGCACTATGATATCAGTTTATTTGGAAGCTGACACCATTAAAACTAAAATTACTCTCATAATAGAGTAAGAGAAATATTCCTCCTCAGGGAAGAACCCCCAATTGGCAAACCAATACCAAGCGGTCATCTCTTAAATACGTACAAGCAATATTATATATATACATATATATACATATATATGTATATATATGTATGTATAGTGTGTGTGTGTGTGTGTGTGTGTGTGTGTGTGTAAACAATTAAAGAAAAAGAAGCCATGAATTTGAAAGACATAGAAGGCATATGAGACTGAATGGAGAGAAGAAAAGGAAAATGGTATAATTCTGTTTTCACTTTAAAACAATTTAGATTGTACTCTTTGTTTTTTAGGTATTCCTGAAATAGATACTGGCCATCTTTGTCAATGATGTAGTAGTTTCTTGTACAGAAACAGAGTGTGTGGTACTTGGTAGGATATTTTCCAGACAGATTTAGCCCTGTCATAGTTATCTATAACATCAGAAAATGCTTGATTTTTTTTTCCATGCTTCAAGACAGTAGAATAGTATAACTCTGTTACATGTTGATTTTGCAAGATGGACTGTAGCCACAGTTACTCACCTCATTTTGGGCCTTAACAGAATAATAACTAAATCTCATATCTCCAGGGTGACCCAGTATTCTTTGTAGCATTAGATATCTTCTCTCTGTTCATCAATAGGCCTTATGATCCTTAATTAAAATAGCCATCATTTAGCAAGTCTGATCATAGTTAATAGATTAAGAAATAGCTATCTATGCTTTGTCTCTATCTTAAATAAATTAAAGAATATTTACATTGTAATTAAGTCACTTTCCTACACACTAATGAGCGGAAGCCTAAACTTAGGCCAGTAATATTGACAATACATAAGCAAATTAAGTTCCTAAGTCTGATATCATATCATAGATGGTTGATGGTTGGAGGACAATGGCTCTAGTGGAAAAAAACGTGTAAAGTCTGAATGAATTTTATAAATTTGGGTACACCACTGTGCTCACATTCATTTCCCAGCTTTACAAGAAACAATAGTTTCTTCTTGATGCAAGAAGGAACTGGATGGAAGGCATATTGGGAGTTCTTTGGACAATTTGTCAACTTTCATGTAGATATTCAATAATCCAATAATGAAAAGTTTCTTTAAAACCGGTCAGAGAACAAAATGTGATGACTGCCATTTGGGACTTGCTGCTCCTTCTGGCAATGTATCCCCTTTGTCCAGGGAACAACTAATGCCTGCTTTTGCAAAGGCAGAAACTGATCATCAAAATCTTAGTAACTTCTGTCACTATTAGTGTATGCAAGGCAAACATTGACATTTTAAAAATATCAACCAAAATAAGGCAAAGAAAGAAAAACTGGATGACTAAACTTTAACTTTCTTTACTTAAATTCTTTAAAGACACTTTGGAATTTTGGGGGAAGTGGGAGGTCAGTGTGTGTGTGTGTGTAGGTCAGATGTTGACAACTGGATGTCTTTCCCAGTTGTGTTATAGCTTTGGTTTTTTGGGGGAAAAGGTCTCTCAGTGAGCCAAGAGCTCACTAGTTAGGTTACAGTGTTTGGGTAGAAAGCTCCAAAGATCCTCCTGTCTCTGCCTCCCCAGCTCCGAGAATACAGTCAAGCACCACCATCCTTGACTGTTTTACACAGGTTCTAAGGATCAAACCTAGGTCCTCAAACTTGTGCTTCACTAACTGAGCCATCTCCCCAGAGACTCTGGTTCATGAACAGTGTAAGTATTTGTGAGAAGTATTTGACACTGAATCGTCTGTACGTTGTTCAGGGGGAGCTGCAAATGCTATTTCGCCCTTCATCTAACTCTCTTGAGAGCTAATAGACCATTTGGTAAGAACAGACATCAGTAGGATTCTAGTTTGACCCCATCCTGAAGATGGACCATCAGGGGTGGCTCAAAACATGTTGTTGAATGAATAAATTAGATTAAGCCGTGAACTAGGAGTGGAAGTTGAGAACAAAAAGTTCTCCAGCCCTTGTCTGCCAGACATGCTGTTCCCAGTCCAGTCGTAACTGCAGAATGAACAATGCCTACTGCTCCATATGTTATAACTCATCCCTGGATGTGGTTCTGCACTTGGGGCTGGATTGGCTTTGACCATGAACTTCCCATGAGGCAGATCCTGTCCTGAGGGAATAATCATACTCTGAGATCAGAATGGAATCATTTCTCTTGAGCTTGGTTCTTGTCTTGAACTGGAGAAGGTCAATTGACTGTTGAAAGTTTGATTTGGCACGAGCAGCACAGCCTTATGTACATATGAAGGTAATGAAGGGTAGTGACAGATTTCATAAATCCAGGAGGAAATTTCTTTGGAACTCACAACTGTCAAAGGGCTGTGCAGCTTGTCTCCTGACATCTTAACAGTTAGAAAACTAGTGGGGAAAGTGATTCTGCAGCAATTTATAATCTTTCCTGCTATGGTCATTCTTTACCGAATCCCTGTTCATTGAAGATACACTTGTTTTAAATAGCCAAGTATAAGAACTCTTGACTTCCTATGCAAGGAAAAAAAAAGGGGGGGCAGAATTGAGAAAGGGAGGCTGGAATGGAAGCCAGCTTCCTACGTGAAGGAATGCTACTGTGTACATATACTTTTCCCAAGAGCTTTGTAGGTTTCACTGTTGGTACCATGTGTTAAATAATGACACAAACCATTTCAAAGTTCTCTGACTCACTAAGGGTGTTCTTCCCATTTATTTACCTAATCATGTGACACATATCTACCACATGGAAAGATTTTGAACAGTAGAATCTCCACTTGCAATAATTAAATTCCATGATCACAAATGCATTCTTTTTAGCCTAAAGCATTCCAGTATGTTTAAAGAGCACTTCCTCTCGGAGAAGTGACAAATTAAGCTTAGGAAGTCATCAATGTGGGTCACTTTCATGGCGTTTTAGTGAGTCACAGTGGGCACAGCACCCAGTAAGAAACATGCTTCTTGGAGCTGTGAATAACACAGCTGTGAATAGAATCATATAAGATTAGAGATATTATAATTATATGACTTATATCTATTACAATAGATAATGGATATCTACAATTATAATATAATAATAATAATATAAATAGAACAGAATAAATAAGAGAGGGAGGAGGGAGGAAAGAGAGGGCCTCTACAGCACTTGAGTATTGCCACAAAATTTGGATTGGGTTAGGGTGGCCAGGAAAAGAGGAGGTAAGAGCCTGAAATACAAAACCAAAAATGGCCCAGCCCCTCCGTGTGTAATGAGTCAGCTTTTATTAGGTTGGCTTTTGAGTACTAAGCCGTCAGTTCGTCTCCGTCGGTTTGTAATGAGGCTGGGAGGCTCACAAAGCCTCAGTCAAGCCAGGATTCCTTTCAAATGAACTCTTCTGCTAAGAGAGCTGGCAGATAGCATCTGTGGAGGGGAGGTGTTGGAAAGCGATGACTGTCCCCACTGTGAGGCTTATACTGGGCAAGAGAATGGGGCCAGGGCTTCATTAGGCTGATAAAAACAGACAGGCCAGCTTTTCATTAGAGGGATGCACAGATCCACTCTCCTTGGCTTCTCTCCTCTACAGCATGAAAGCATTATCAGGCCCAAGCTTATGGGACTCGTTATTCCACACAAATACCTGGCTTAGACTTAGCAAAGTCCCGTGTGAACCAGGAGCTCTTGGAGGAGAGCAGAGACTTCTGTGAGCTCCTCAAAGGAAAAAAAAAATCCTTCCAGCTCTCAGGAAAGTTAAATTCACAGAGAACCAACCTTCGTCTTTTCCATTACTATTAAAGAAGAGGAAGTTGAACTTTTGGCTTTTCTCAGTAAGAAATCATATGTTCCAAGGGCCACAGTTCAGGATTATGGTGTATCATATCCTGGTGTGAAATTAAATCTAATATTTATAAAATTCTACTAGAGACTTAAATGCTGAAGGTTAGAAAATTTTCATGTAGTGGCCCTGGTGTGGATTGGATCAAACTTAGCCAATTTTAGTTTAGCTTTACTTTTTTTTATGAAATATACATTTATTTTTTACAAAATATCATAGGTAAAACTGTTGATTATTATAATATTATGCATTGTGTCACAGATTAGGTAATACTAATTTTAATATCCAACATATTTTACAATATGCCTGATATTATTAACTCATATCTTAACTAAGAAACACAATAATTTTAAGATGTAAACAAAGTTCATTTTTTTACCACAGCGAATTATTTATTTATTTATTTTTAATTATACTTTATTTACTTTGTATCCCCCCTCTAGTTTCCTCTCTCCTCCCCTCCCAATTCCTCCCTTCCTCCCCCTTCTCCACACACTCCCCTCCCCAAATCCACTCGTAGGGGAGAGTTTCTTTTTCTTCCTTCTGATACTAGTCTGTTAGGTCTAATCAGAAGTGAATGCATTGTCTTCCTCTGTGGCCTGGTAAAGCTGCTCCCCTCTCAGGGGAGGTGATCAAAGAGCAGGCCAATCAGATCATGTCAGAAGCAGTTCCTGTTCCCATTACTATGGAACCCACTTGGACACTGAACTGCCATGGGCTACATCTGTGAAGGGGTTCTAGGTTATCTCCATGCATGGTACTTGGTTGGAGTATGAGTCTCAGGAAAGACCCCTGTGCTCAAATGTTTTTGGTTCTGTTGCTCTCCTGTGGACCTCCCATGAAATTTGCAGGTAAACGGTGGGATCTGAGTGAGCTATCCCCAGAAGCAGAAAGATACACAAGGTATATACTCACTCATATAGACATGTAATATAGGATAAACCTGCTAAAGTCTGTTCACGTAAAGAAACTAATCAAGAGGGAGGACTCTGGCTAAAATGCTCAATCCCCACTCCGAAAGGCAAAGAGGATGGACACCAGAAGAAGAAGAAAACAAGAAACAAGTTAGGAGCCTCCCACAGAGGGCCTCTGAAAGGCTCTGCACTGCAGACTATCAAAGCAGATGTTGAGACTTATGGCCAAACTTTGGGCAGAATTCAAGGAATCTTATGAAAGAAGTGGGAAATAGCTTTACTTCTTAAACTTCTCTTTGTCCATCTGTCTGTCTTTCTCCTTCCCCTGCCTCTCTCTCTCTCTCTTCAAAGTCCTAAGGTCATGAGTAGTTGGCCTGGAACGTCCTATGTAACCAAAGATAACCTTGGACTCTTGATCCTCCGGTCTTTTGCTCCCAAATGCTGGAATTACAGATGTGAGCCACTGCAGCTGGCTCTGATCTCAAGTGACCACACCCAGCTCTTGATTCCCCAACACTTTGAGTTACATTATGTGCTTTCCACCATCCACTAACTGAGAAACTAACACCTGTGTAATGTGCTTCTGTCTGAGGACTAAGATTCCTAAATGCTTTCTCCCACACACCTTTGTATTTAAGGAGACAAAACATTTCCTGCTAGGTTTTTGTTAGGTGCCTCTACTTTACAACACATGCAGTTATGGCCTTTGGGGTTGCCTTTAGACCACCAAAAACAAGTACAACGATAAGATGACAATAACAGCAGCAATCAGATTTTTTTTCACTGTGCTGGTCATAATTTCTGCAAGGTAAACTTCTTTTAAATGAGGCATACTCAAATTAGCTACATTAAGGGGAAATCTAATGCAGTGAGTGAGCCTTATATCCTATGCTTTTGCAAATATTTTTAAAGCGAATTAAGTAATGTGTGCCTATAAAAACATTTTTATTTGCTGCTTTAAAATTAGATCCCACGAGATGCCTGAGAGTTGTGAAAATCTCAAATATTGGTTATTATTCAGTTATTCCCTTCCTGTTGCTTCATGCAGACAGTGTAGGCCAGGTATAGGGAAGCTGAAAATGCACCCACAGCCTCCCACCTCACCTCAGACAGAAGCAATTCTGGACCTTGGTTTCCCGATGTCCTCATCCACTCTCCCATGTGCTCTGGGCCAGTCATTTAGTGTTAATGAAATCTTCCCTAAACAGGAAGCCGTCTGCCTATATTCTGTGAAGGAAGAGGCAGAGGCATCAGGTCTTTGTCGCCTCTGTGAGCAAGAAGGAATACCTTTTAATTTGATTCTGCTCTGTGTATTTACATGTGCTTCTTTGGCTGTATGTGTGCATGTACATTCGTTTGCGGATGTGCATTCTGTGAGGAGGCCAGAGAACAGCCTCAGGTTTTGTTTGTTTGTTTTTGTTGTTGTTTGGTTGTTGTTTTGTTTTATTTCTCAGTAGTTGTCTAACTTTTTTTTGGGTTAGGGTCTCTCTGTGACATGAAGCTCAGCGCGTAGGCTCCTCTGACTGACTGTCATGCCCCCCCAAAGCTGGCCTGTCTCCACTTCCTCAATGCTGGGATCATGAGACTGTTCCACATCACCTAGCTTTCTTACGTGGATTCTGGGGTGGGATTTATATCGAATTTGTCCAACTGAGACATCTCCTTATTCCTATATTTTGTCTTTGGTTTTTTTTTCTGTTTTAAAATATTTTTTTATTTATTATGCATGGGTGCATGCATGCTCATGTGTATGCCATGGCTCTCATGCCATAACACACATGTGATTGTCCAAAGAAAATATGTGAGTGAGTTCTCTCCTTTTAACATATGGGTCTTAGGGAGTGAGTTAAGATTATCATCCTTGACAGTAAGTGACTTTAACCAGTGAACCATCACCTCAGCTCCCTGGCACTGTTCTTTGGGGGGAGGGGATGGTGAGCTGTAGAGTTTCGTGTAGCCCAGGCCAGCCTTGAACTCATTAGATAGCCGAGAATGAGCTTGCACCCCTGATGCTCCTACGTCCATCTCCTAAATTCTGGGATTACTAGAATAGAGAGCTTGATCTAGCAATAATGTTCTTAGCATCTGAGCCGTGTGAACACTTAACCGGGTCCTATTTTCAGCAGTCAAGATGATGACGGCGGCTGTGGTACCAGTGTCTGGGCGGAGCCATCTGCCGCTTCCATTTCTTCCCTTTGTAGTGGAAACTTTTAACTTAAATATAGCGGACACTGGGGAGCTAAGAGTAGCATTGACTCTACAAGCCAAAAAAGTCAGGTAAAGGCCATGTGGCCTATCCAAAAGCACCTCGTGGTGTCATCACAGGACATTTTCTTGAGGTGGGCACTGGTATCCGTGGAACCCAGCGCTGGAAACCATGAGTTACATGGTTCTCTAAGCTGACATGACAAGATGTGAAACAGACCTTATGCTTTTCTGTGGGAATGTCTCAGTTTGCCAGACAAAGGCCTGATTTGACTTCCGAGAGTGTGGCATTTGGGGCACAGTAGGTGTGCGTGGATAATGGCATGTTTGAGGAAGAGTCTAGCTCTCCTCATCAGCTTATGGAAATATCTGGGCCAGGTGATTGGTTCCTGCTTTGAGCCTTTGCCTGAGATGGGGTTGCCGATGTTCACACTCACAGAAGAGTGTGGACATCCTGACCCTTTTCTTTAATTTTCTCATAGCTGTGGCTGTCATAAAAATCAGCAATGGAGATACAAAGTTGACTTCAGACATAAACATGAGGCCAAGAAAGGGGCAAATTAAAGTTGTACATTCTGCATGAGGCCACACCATGGTAAGCGGCTTGATCTGAACCTTAGTTTTCTTTTTCAATCAAGAGTTAACCTTTTTCTCTTTCATGTAACCGGCACTAAGTGGCTTGGTTATTTTGTTCCTTTTAGTGATAAATCAAATTGGAGCTCAGTCCTGAAAGCCACCTCTGGCTTGGCACCTTTCCAAAGAGAGATGGAGTACAGTATGGAGGTCAAGCACAGGGTGATGAATTGAGGAATTGCATATCATACCTTCAGCTCTGATACTTTAATTGCTTTTAACATCACTGCGAAGGGAGACAATGCTAGCAATGGTCAAGCACTCAGGAAAATCAAAGTAAGTACTGAGGGTGTGAGCAACAGGCACAGCCAAGCTCTTGTCTAGGGCTTCCTAAGTGAGATCATGTGACTCCAGGTTTCTCAGATGTCCAATGTGGCATGCAATAAAAGCCTTATGCCTGCATGGATGTCAAGGCTTCTGTGTAATTTCCAGTTTCACTGTCTAGAGGAAGTAATTTGGGTGAATGGTCTAACTCATAGACTGCTTTAGACTCTAACAGTGGGTTGGCAAAGCATCAAAAGCATGGCAGATTTGTTTGAGAACATTCTGATGGCTCTCCCACAAAAACCAGGTAACATGAACACTGGCTGTGACAGAGCTATAAGTATTTCATCTATGAGTGTAAGGAAGAGGGACGCTTACACTACAGCACACTTACAATCAGGTGTTCTCTCCTCTGGTACCATGATTACTCCTGTGAGGAGTCACGCAGAAAAGGAAGACAAAAACAAAACAAAACAACAACAACAGGAGGAATTACTTAACCCTCAATTAGATATGAAATCATCCCTATGAATTGGACATGCTTAGTGGTTCCCTGTCAGCAGAAAGCCACACCCTGATTCTCATTCTTGTAATGTGAAGAACTTCTATGAGCATCGAGAGAGTGAAGGTGTGAAAGGAAGAAAATTAATTCACTAAGGAATAGGTTAGAAAAGAGCCTCAGTAAAATGGTGCTTTCCTGGGATGTCCTGGAAGATTTCCAGTTTGTTGGTGGGACCAGGAAAGGTTGAAGGGTGAATGAGGAGTGAAAACCCAGAGCCAATGGCTTTAGCTTACATGAGGTAAAGGAAGGGAAGGACAAAAATGAAGATTAAACAACAGATCTAACAGAATGTCATAGGATCACTTCCACAACGGATGGAAGTGGTAGGCTTGATTTTGGTTTGAGTAGCTTAGCCAAGTTCAGGGGACACTAAGGTGATGGTGATAAGAGATGAGGCCTTGAGGAAGTGATAGGATAAAAGAGTTTGTCCCTCATGACTGGGATTAAGGATTTTATAATAAAGGAAGACTTCATGCTGTGTACATCCAACATCCTGAAAACTGGAAGCAGGTAATTCCTTTGCTTACTTATGAACAATCAGTTAGAATCATGGGAAAACTTCTATAACCTCATCTTTTTCAAAAATTAAATGGAGACATTTTTAGGGTGGGGTGTGTGTGCGTGCGTGCGTGCGTGTGTGTGTGTGTGTGTGTGTGTGTGTGTGTGTGTAAGACAGAGAGAGACAGAGGGAGAGAGACTCTGTGTGTGTTCATGTATGTGTAGGTCCATGTGCATGCATGATGTATGTGCATATACATGAAGAGCCCAGAGAACAAGATTGGGTGTGGCTCCTCAGATGTTGTTCATCTCTTTTTATCTTGCCCACAGGGAAAGGAAGACTAATGAGCTCCAGGGGTCTGCCTGTCCCTTCCCACCTGTGGGACAGTTCCAACTAAGTAGGAGAACGAAGGGTACAAAGCAGTAAAGACATTCTATCAACAATGGCTAGTTTTGCTTTAAAATCAAAACGGAAAACAATTACTGATCCAATATTTAATTGTGTCCTTTCTTTGTCCTTTTTACAGACAAGCCCAGACTTGTCAAATGTCCTGTGAAATCCCCATACACAGTGCCTGCAACATTGCCAAGATTCTTCCTAGAATTCTTATCCTAAAAGAAAGAATGCCTTTTTGAGTACACAGTCTCCTCTTAAAGGACAAGGGCTAGTTTTATGTCATCACTATTAACATCTACTAGTTTGGTCACTGAGAGCTATGATAAATAGCCCCTCCTTGAATAAAGGCTCAACAAGCCAGAGCATAGACATAACTCTCCATAAAGGGGGTTTGGAAATCCCACCAGGCTTTGCTTATGCTGTCACTGGTCTCTTAAATAGGACAAACAAAGAATCCGAATGTTGCTACAAAAAGACGTTTAAAGAGAACCCTGTACTGAGCATCCTTGTCATCCTCCAGGATTATACACAAAAACATGAAGTCCTGGCAGCCTTGAGGGTGAATCTTTCTGTCCCTGAGTTGGTATGGGTTTTTTTGTTTTGTTTTTGTTTTTGTTTTTTGTTTTGTTTTGGTTTGGTTTGGTTTGGTTTTGCCCCTGACTGATACTGCCATGGACCTATAGAGCAATGGTTTTTCCTAAGTATAACAATTTTGCCAGGATTAGGAAAAATGGATTTGGCCTGCAAAAGAATATGTTAGGCAAAACACAGCAATTAGAATCAGGGTCAGAAGTCAAGGAGGCAGAGGTAAGTGGATCTCTGTGAGGTCAAAGCCAGCCTGGTCTATGAAGTAAGCAGGGCTATACAGAGAAACAAAAAACAAAACAAACAAACAAAAGAACCAGGTCAGAATCCAAAGTGCCAATCAGTCAGAAGACCACCCCAAGTGTGGTGTGTGCTGTAGATTTGCTTACTACACTTGATGTCCAGGGAACCTTACCTCAACCCTAGAAAATTTGGATGTTCTGCCTAGGGTCAGATTCTCAAACTCCATGTGATCGGCAGCATTTCCATTCGCACTTTTTAAAGCATACGGGAGTACCCTCCTGTTACACCAGGGAAAAGAGCTTTGAACTTGATGGCAGTGTTTTCCGTATGCAACAAGTACCAGCTGCTGCCAGGGCAACACTTCAGGCTTCACTGTTGCCACGAAGGGCACTGTTCCCAAGCTGTCTGGCTTCATCCCAGCCTCAACACAGATCAACTTGAGGAGCCCGAACTGACTGTCTAAAAGGGACAGATTGAGAGTCTGAGCTACTGCAGATAGCAGCTTTGCCAGAGGGACAGGGTTGAGGCGTAGAAAAAGGGCCAGTGGGAAGGTATAGAGAGCCCTAGGTGTCATCCAGGCATCTTAAAATTGAGCAAACTATGAGCCGAACCAGAGAGTTCCTAAGTTCCTTCACTGAATAAGGTAATAAATATGCCACTGCTCCATGAAATAGCCTCTGGGTGGCTATAGAATGCTTAATTATTGATTAATCTTCAGTAATGAATGAATCTGAACACAGGTGCTGCTAAATAAGAATATGATAGCCAGTACTCAATGAGAGTAGAGAGGAGGCAGACCGCCCTGCTCCCAAGGCAACAGACCCTGCTCTGGCTCGGATATCCTAATGATGGGTTGACCAAGCAAGCCTTCAAACCAGAATGTTCCCAGGGGGTTGACAGTGACTGTGGGTGCCACGATAGTTCCAAGATTAGAAAACAAAGTAAGGCAGGTGATAAAATGATAGCAAGAGACAGAAGGCAGGCAATCAGTAAAACCATGGAGAATGACAGAGGATAGAGCTGTTTGGTTCAACATTTATTGACCTTCTGTTTACCAGGAATTGAGTTTTCAATGTTGAGTAAGAAATTGTCATGTCTTTCAGTTGTTCAGTTAGTAGGATAAATAGAAAATTTCAATTTGATGTCCAACACAATTATACTCAACCCTGCCTACAAATTTCTGGAAAAATAAGATTAAGATCAGAGAGGATTGAACAACAGTCTCCAAGTTCAAAAAGTCCCTGAGATGGAAACTGGCAATAACAACAATAGTAAAGGTTTTCCTTACATTGGGAGAAGAGAGTGAACCCTAATATAATCTCATCTTTTCTCCAGGACAATGCAGCCAGTGTGGGGTTCCATCAAAGGTATCCTTGCAGGCACTGCCTCCTTATTACTGGGTGGCTGCTGGGCTCCATATAGCTCTTCAACTGCCATGGCTTTTAGTTTCCTCATCTGTTTAACGAAGGTTATGGTGTCCTCCTTGCTGGCTGGCTAACAACTGTACAGATGTTCATTTACAAAATGAAATAATCCTGATGTGTAGATGTCACTTATACACAGTCTAAAGGCCACTTCTTAATTTAGTAATCACAGTGGCTCTTCTCTTTGGTGGTGATGTCAGTAGTAATCCTTTTATTACATGACAACCATGTTCAACAGCCTTCCGTATCCACTTATAATTGGAGGGAACTATGACACGGGATAATAAAGGATTCCCTGCCTGCAGAGAAAGACAAATTAGTGTGTCTCTTAAGACCAGGAATCTTGCCTTAGCTAGTATGAGATTAAAGTCCACCCCTGCCTTTCATTAGCTATGTAAGCTTGGGAAACTGCTTAACTTTTCTGGCCAGAACTCTATCTCCCTCATCCATTGGGTGATGATGATGATGATGATGATGATGATGATGATGATGATGATGATTGTGATGATTATGACAAAGAGAACTCTTTTCTCATGATTGTCATGAGAACTAAGTTCTCTGTTACTTGTAGAGCAGTTAGCACAGCACCTGCATTTAAGGATTCTAATATATACCAAGTATTAAAAGCAGAATTTTTAATATAATTATTGTTATATGTCACAAATAAGTCAGCTCTCTGATTGGAAGGTAATTGCCATATCTTCCGTTGCTCCCGCTGATTAGCTCTCCCACTCCACCCCCATATCTTCCACTGTGAAGAACTGTAGAGAGGATAAGGGACATCCCTTAGCCTGCAACCAGCAACAGCCTAGGAAAATGGTCCGAGAATCTTACCACCTTCTTCACTTTTTTCCACCTTGAAGGCAGAGTTATAGTAAACCATGCCAGCACATGTGATCGAGATTTTATCCTTTCCTTGGTAGAAGTCAGAGGAAAGGAGAAATCCCCGTTCAGTTTATAAGTTACAAGGAGAAAATGCCTCCGTAGGTAACTTGGGTATTAAGGTCATTGCTAGCTACTCCAGTGTGCATAAAGCAGAGCTGTGAATAGATGGGGGAGAGGGCGAAGAGGCACACCCAGGTGACAAGGTGGCTTTTCAACCAGAGATGCACTTTCAGGAGTAAGTTGGATTTTGAATAAGTGAGAAAATGAGAAAGATATCTCTAGTAGGACTGACAAATAGCTTCTTTAAAAGCATAAAGTCATAAGGAAGTATTCTAGAAAAATGTATTTCCTTTTTTTGTTTTAAGGTGAAGTATTACTCTATCACAGTTGGGCTGGAGATCTTAATGTAGCTCAGGCTGTCCTTGGACTTCTGACAGCCCTTTGAGTTCCGCCTTCCATGACCAACCATGCTATTTCAAAAGTAATGTTCATAACCGTGTATGATGCTGACTTCATCAATTCTTGGCTTAAGCTTGAGTCACAGTTTCAGTCCCTGGACATGTAAAGCACACATGTTATTAAAACTCTGATAGACCCACAAGAAGTGGGGAGGGGAGGGCTTTCTTTTTCTCCACTGGAAGCCATTTTGTAGAGTACATCAGTGAAAGTGTGAGCATAGCCCTTGAGAAGGACAGTTCCTAACAACGTCTGTGAAAGAATTAGCTCAGGTTCTCATGGGATCATGGGGAATATATTATTTAAGTTAAATTTCTAAAAGAAAACTAAAAGTAAAACATAATAATATATGTTATAAAGTGTAATAAAATTAAAAATTAAAAATAACATATAGCAAAAGTGAAAGAAACCAATAACACAAAACCTCCAGTACGACAAATTGTTTCCCTTACCCTTGGCGAAGTGTGAAAAAGTAGCCGGACACAGTTTGTCTTAGGAGGGAGACAGGGTAGAATGGTCTGGGATTGCACTATTTTCTAGTTCTTAGGTAGGCTCCCCCACAAAAGAGAAATCACCGCCTTTCCCATTTCCCGACCCTGCCCTGCCTCACACACCATTGAAAGCTTAGGGAAAAAGAAATAAACAGTCAGAGTTCAAACCAGAAAAAAAAAAGTGGAAACCAGATTCTCTGAGGGAAAAACACAATCAGCAAACCAGCAAGCAGCCACAGAAACCTGGACAGCAGAAATACTAAAAGACAGGGAACGAGGCTCTTGCAAAAGGAAATTAGATATGAGCTGCCAGGTGACACAGCAGCTGAAAGGTCAGTGCTATTTTGGGCTGAACATGAAGAGGCTTAAGGCATCTCAGGACCAAAAAACAAGTACAAACTAGAGAAGGTTTCAAGACAGGTAGCTGCATTGATTAGAGAATGGCTGTTAGCTTTGTGGAGAAAGATGAAAGGGGAGAGACAGGCAGGAGCAGTCAGGGAGCCGGGTGCCCATTGTACATCGCTTTGTGGTGGCAAAGAGCTCAGTGCTGCATATATTTCTTATCTCACCCATGATTGTTCTTTCCTTGTAAAATGTATTCAATCACCCCACACTCATTTATTGATCAGCACACCTGTGCCATTTGCTGTGCAGGTGACACAAACCTAAATAGGCTACAGTCGCTCTCCATCTTTGCAAGGCTTCCAGACTAAGAAGCCACCAGTCAATGGGTTACCACACTGAGGGATAAGAAGTACCCGGCAAGTCACAGGAAATCAAGAAAAGGGATCACAGGGCTGGGACAACAGGGAAGGCTTAAGAAAGACATATCTTAGCTAGATTCTACTGAAGAAGTTAATAGGTCTTCACAAAGTTGAATGGGTCCAATGAAGGACAACATTCCTAATACAGAGAACAGGATGGTTAAATATTCAGATTAATGGGTCTGGCCCTATTAAGCTAAGCTTTAGCTGTTAAGGTCTTGGGTTTGTGGACCATGCAAGCAAGGGAGTTATGGAAAACAGGTCACAATGGAAGACAAACATTTGTTCAGGTTCAACCATGCATGTTATCAGGCTGATGATCAGCAAGAATTCTCAGAAGTCAGCAATAAACAGAGGCACTCTCACATTGAAGAGTTATGTAGTCCCCAACTTCAAGAAGCTTGGCAATTGATAAATGAACATTTATTACATTTGTTAACACTCTGCCATGTCCCAGGGACAAAACAAGGATGGGACAGTCCTCATCTTGGATGGGAAGAAGTCCTCCAAAGCTTTCAGGTATGGTATCAATGAGCCAATTGTAATTCAGAAATTGTTAATTATGAAAAGAAATAGTATAGCAGCTAACAGAAGATCCGCCTGTGAAGAAGAAACGCACAACATGGGAAGTTTCTGCTCCAAATACTTATCAAAGTAAACTGACCCTCCCAAACCTTGGTTACCCAAAAATAATCATTCTAGAATCGCTTAACTGGGGGTTCTGAGGCTTGACTACCTCACAAGGTGATTATCACCTGGTGGGTTTCATGCAGTTCCTGTGAGATAGCAGTTGGAGCTAGACGGGGTTATCTAGGTCAAACAGAAGAGAGCTTCCCTCCCTTCCTTCCTTCCTTCTTTCCTTCCTTCCTTCCTTCCTTCCCTCCTTTCTTCCTTTCTTGCCTCTACAAACTAAGCTGGCACAGAAGCACAGCCACCTGCCTCTTTCTACTTGTCATCTTCATGGTCTTCTTGTACTTCCTCAAAAAAACAAAAACTATAGTCTTGGCTTGTCAAATTCTGCATGGCACTGGCCTCCCTTTTAGGATGTGTTCTAAGAGGGAATGATTCTAGAGGCTGAGGGAGAAGTTGGGCTTCCTATGACCTGAGCTCAGAAGACACACAATGCCAATTCCATCACGTTCTAATGAACAAAAATAAAGTCCTGCGGACAAACTGCTGGGGCCTAAACACCAAGAGAAACAAATCAGTGGGGCCAGGACAACACTGGAAGACAGGCTACTGTGAATTTGTGTAAGAAAAAGGATGGACAAGGGTAAGAGGTCACTTTGGGTACTGTCAAGAAAGATGTTCCTGAGGAAGCAGTGTTTAAGTGGAGCCTTGCCTCTAACGTTGAGCTCAGAGTGAAAAGTGCACCTATTCTGCAGAGGAGCTGGGTTTGACCTCTGATGCTCCTATCTTCCACTCATGTGCCCAATAATAATAATAATAATATACATTTCAAAAGCTTACATCACAGAGTATAAAGGAGAGAATTGTTATTAATAACCACAAAAGAGGACAATAGAGCTATACAAAGTTAAAGAGAGAAGATATGCTGATTACACAGGAAGTGGCCAAGATTGCCATGTTACTGATTAGAAAGGCATCGAGGGAGATCCAAGAGGTTGGGTCACGCAGCTTCTGCATCTTCACAAATTGTGCTTCTTATATGTGTTTATAGACAGATACCTGGACAGACACAACCAAGGTATGATTAGAGAGCACAGAAAGGGTGCCTTATCCCAAAATGTCATTTTCTCTAATATGCCCAAGGGTCTCCTGCTTCATCATCAGTAGATCATTCCTCTCAATGCAGATATTTTGTCCCCTGAGATCACCCATCACAATGGAAATATTCTGGAGAAGGTAAGACATTAAGATAGCATCAATTGCTAACAATGTGGTATGCCCTTGGGATTACTTTTCAACTGTAATAGTTGAGGTATTTTAGGTTACCCCGTGGTTAAAAACATCCCATAATCTTAGTTTCCTTTTTAATATAATAAAAATTTACTCTCTTTAACATAGCCCCCTGCATGTGTGGGCAACTCTCCAGGGCAGCTGTCTTCCATGTGTTGGCTCAGCACTACAGACTGCTTTGATCTTCTTACACCTCTGAATCAACACGTGTTCCCATGATCTTCACAGCAGGAAAAGAGAAGACTAGGAAGTTATATACCAGCAATTAAAGGTTCTGACAAGGAAGTGCCCTGCATCTCCTTAGGCCTCATTTCATTGGCCAAAACAAGTCACCTGGTCACCTCTAGCTTCAAAGGAAGCAGGAAGCAGGAAGCAGGAAGCAGGAAGCCTCTTACATGTCCAACAGAGAAACTAGGCATCAACTAAGCATAATAGACAGTTTATAGACTTAAAAAGAAATGCTGGGATAAAAGTAACCAGGTTGCACTTGTAAGACATTTGACAGTGTTAATAGAGAAGAGAAGTCATTGTAGGTCAAAGTAGTAGGTAAATCTGATGGGTGTTCACGGTGGATTGGTTTCAGAATCTCTACCCAAACCTGCAGAATGGTAAAGTCTGCAGGTATTCAGGTTTCTTTCTTTTATGTTACTTAATTTTTTTTTTTTTACATGTGTAAGGCTGTTTTTTCACATGTATGTTTGTATACTAGATATGTACCTGGTGCCTATAGAGGCCAGAAGAAGGAATCAGATTCCCTGGAACAGCGTTGCATATGGTTGTGAGTGTTAGGAATTGATCCTGGGTCCTCTGGAAGAACAGCCAGGTTCTTTCTTAATTGCTGAGCCATCTTTCCAATCTCAGGTTTCTAATTTTAAAAAAGAACTGCCATTTACAAATAACTTATGCATACCCTCCTATAGACTTCATATCACCTCTAGATAAGCTATTTATAATATAAATTTTTACATAAATAGTTGCTATGCTGTATTGTTTGAGGAATAATGACAAGAAGTTTCTATTTGGGCTTGGAATACCAAACCCAGCTGTTTTAGTCAGCTTCCCATTATAGTGATAAAATGGCTTGTGAAAATCAAGTTAAAAGAAGAAAGATTTACTTGGTCTCATGTTATCAGAGGTTTCAGTTTAGAGATGATTGGCTGCACGGGTTCAGGGCTATGGTGGAGCAGGATGCTAAGGTACCAGAAGCCTGTGGTGAAGGAGATTGCTTACTTTAAAGAAGTCAGGAAGCAAGAGAGGGAGGATGGAGCATAGTGGAATTTTTTTTTTTTAAAACTCAGTTATGTTATGTAAATATGTTTTTGTTTTAATCCCAAGGGTGGGATATATAGTTGCTTTCAGTTTGTCCCCAACTGATAATTGCCTCATTTGGGGTGGTCTTTGACAGATGATAACAGCCTTGTGAGGACTCAGAGAGGCAAATGATCTTTGCCAGATGGAATTAGTAGAATTCTGAGGACTCCGGGAGAGTATAAATACAAGAGCCCAGAAAAAGGTGGAGTTGGAGGGAGCTTCAAGGAACACTTGGAAGAGATGGATGAAGGAGGAAGAAGGCTGCTTGTTCATCTTGATGTATTTGCTGTTTGCTGGACTGCTAGATATCTTGATGACTGAGATTGGTATTTTTCCAAAGAACCTAACAACCCTAACCAGCTCAAACTAAATCTAAGGGGCTCTACAGTCCCTTTCCCTTCTAACCTTCTTTCTCTCCTACCTAGGGCTGGGGATTTGGAAGAGAGGTAGAGGCTTAAGGGAAGCCAAGTACAGTAGAGTTTAAAAACAGCCTACAGTGGAGGAAGGGGCTAGGGACAAGATATTATTCCTCCAAGAGGAATGTCTCCAAAGTCCCACTGTCTCCAACTAGATCTTACTTTCTGCAGTTTCATTATCTTTCAGTAGCTCCTTCAGGTATAAATCACTAATAAATTAATTTATTGATAAGATTGGAGTTTGCAGATGCCATTTGCCTCTAAACACCAAGGGACTGGGGACCAGGTCATTTTACACTTAAATCTTTTGAGGACATTTCTTGTCCATACAGTAGCACCACAAAGGACCAGTACACAGATGTACAGGATGAAAATACTTCCCACAACGACAAAAATGTCCAAGTAGAACTGAGAGCCTTGACAAGGAAACAGAAGAATATATTCACAGGACTAAAATTCACTCTTCCAAATGACACTGAGTCATCTCTCTTCACGTGGGATGTTGGGAAACTGCCACCATCAGAAAAACAACAGTCTTCTACACTAATCTTTTTATCAGTAGTCCACAAACAGAGCCAGTAAGAGGGTAGGTACTTCTGTACATATCAAAAGAAAAGGGAGATTGAAATGAAGAAGCAGTACCAGGGTTGGAGATAAGAATTCAAGCAAAGAGGCAAGCTACTTTAAACAAACAAACAAACAAACACTAATAACAACAACAACAAAAATTCAGAAAATTAATTTGATCACTAGGGTCCTGGAGTGAGAAAAAAGCTGGTACTTTGCAAAGGGAAACACTCTGGGGATGAGGGGGAGCAGCAGGATGAGCCTCACGATCCAAATCCAAGCCATGATAGGAATACTAGACTGGCCTAAATAAAGAAGGTGTTTTTTTCCTCTCTCCTAGGACTGATAAGCACCTGCTTCCTCACCAACCAGCGACACAGAGGGTGCCTGTGCCTCTCCATCCAGACACTTGCCATTATTCATCTTTTGACCCTAGCTGATGGTGAGTCATATTGCTTCTTTTATTTCAGCTTTTGAATTTTGAACAGTTTCAGGCTTACGAACAAGTCTAAAGATAGCAAGAAGATCTATTATTTTATTACTCTAGGCTTTATTATTTTCATCTTACATTAGTAAAACCATACATTTGTCAACGTTAATGAACTATTATTATTGCTGTTTTATTTTCATTTTATTATTGTTTAGTGTGATAACTTATAAAACTTAGCTTTATGTGACCTAGTGGGTCATTGATGGGTACAGCATGTATTTAGAAGTGCAATAGAAGCTGCTGAGAAGGTGAGTCCCAGTATCTGTTTCGAACCGTTGCTGGGTGGAGCCCCTAAGAGGAGAACTCTGGTAGGCTCCGGTCCTTAGGCATATCAGAGTGTCATTGATAGTCATAGGGGTTGGCTTTCTTCCATGGGGTGGATCTTAGCATTGGGCCCGGCATTGGTTGGACATTCTCTCAGTATCTGCTCTATCTGTTCTATCTTTCTCCCTCCAGGTCTTGCAGGTAGGGTAAGTTGTGGATTGAGGCTTTTCTGGAAGGTTTGGTGATCTCCTCCATTCACTAGGAGTCTTGTCTAGATAAAGGGTGTCCTCTTCAGTCCCCATGGCTCCTGCTACTAGGAGTCTTAGCTGGAATACCCCTCACATCCTCCCAGAGGCCTATTCTGATTTAAGTCTGCAGCTTGTCGCAGAGATGCCTCCACCCACCATTTCTCTTTTCTCTGCAGACCCTCTGCCCTCCTGCCCCTACTCTCCCCAGGTCTGATCTCCACCCTTATTTCTCTCTGTGCTTCTCTTCTACCTTGCTCCCATTCTTCAACCACTGCCTCTGTCTATTCTGTTTTCACTTCTGAGTGAGATTTACACATCCTCGCTTGGGTATCCCTTGTTACTTATCTTCTTGGGGTCATGCTTTGTGGTATGTCTATCCTGTACTCTATGAGTAAAATCCTCTTATAGGGAGACTACTGGAAAGGAAGGGGGAAGGATAAATAGATCTGGAGGTGACAAAAGTTCCACAAGAAAACCATCAGAGCCAATGAACCAGGGCCCAGAGGGGACTATGGAGTCTGAAGCACCAACCAAGGACAATGCTTGGTCTGGACCTAGGTCCTCTACATATAAGTAGCTGATGGGCATCTTAGGCTTCATGCAGGTCCATTTGTTAGGGAATTGGGTATATCTCTGACATGGACTATGTTGCCTGCTTTTTAATCACTGTCCCCTGATGGGACTGTCCTACCAGGCCACAGGGAAGGAAGACAAACTCAGTCCTCCTGTGAATAAATGAACTCTGATGTCTGGGGAGGGGGGTCCTCTATTCTGAGGAATAGGGGAGGGGAGATGTGGGAGGAAGGGTGGGACTGGGAGAAGAGGAGGTAGGGGCCTATGACCAAGATGTAAATTGAATTAATTAGTTTTAAAAATAAAAAAGAAGAAAAAGGAGGCTGTGAAACAGTCAGCCTTTGTATGTAAAGATGAGACCTTTCCACAACCTTAGCTTGGATGAGCAAATGATTAGCACAAAACCACATACAAAAAACCCTCCACAGACAGACATGAATTTGGTTTACTTCCTGAAGTTGAACTTGAATGAAGTAAAACAAAACCAGAAGGATTATCAAGACATTGAGTCCATGATGCCTAAAATATGACCAATAGAAATACATAACGAGTGTATTTTCTAAGTATGAAACTATGAAAGAATAAGTACATAATACATACGTACATACCAGAAAAACCTCTGAAACCTAAACCTCAGAAACGACTCTTGCGGGCACCTCTATCTATGTTTCTAGTACTTGAGACTTTCTGTCTCTAAAACCTAACAATGAGTTCTTCAGTGGCTTGGGGGTCTCAGTTACTTAGTTGCCTCAGGACAGAGAGCAGTCAGCTGTAAATATGTATCTGGGTATCTGTACAGATTTTAAGCTGCAGAACTTTGCTGATGCCTAGATAATTGCAGTTCTAACCTTTTACCCTCTAGATCGACTTCATCTGTCCCAACCCCTCAACCCACTAGACCAAAGATGGACTGTTTCTTTTCAAATATCTCCCTAAAGAGCCAGACTTTCAACCTGTAGTTAGGCTTGGGGAATTGTTTGAAAGCCAGACAGTCCTCCTATTTTATACCAGACAGATGATTAGATATTTTCTTACTTATTTCCTTACTATTTTTAAAGATACCTGCTGTCATTTCTTGTACACTTCATATAGGCATCCAGAATAACTGAAATAGGACATAGAGTCATTGTTAATGTCTGTCCTTTGTCTATAAATCTGATGATCATCAGTACATCTGAAATCTCAGTGTGAGTAACCAACATTCACAGTTGGCCTGAGTTCATATGGAAACACTAATGCCAGCACAATTCTTTGTGTGTGTGTGTGTGTGTGTGTGTGTGTGTGTGTTTCTGTGTTTGAGTATGTAAGTCTGTGTGTGAGAGTATGTCTATGTGTCTATGTAGCTGCTACCAGAGTTCCTAAAAGGATTTAGGGACACAGTATATAGTTAGGAAAGTTCATAACAAGGAGACACTCTGAAGTGGAGGCAAACAGGGCATGGGAAAGAGAAAATATTGGGAGGGAGTATTTTCTCTAGGGAACGCCATTTCAAGGAGAGAATGCTGGGAAGTTAGCAGCTGACAGCAAGAAAGGCAACAAACCTTTGCTAGGATAAAAGAAGTGGAGACAAGAGCCAGTCAACCTCTCGCTGAAGGCGAGATGAGTACTTGCCAGTGATCCAGCATCCATCTTGAAAGGCATCATTTCTACTCTTCTGCTCCCAAATTTCTACCTTACCTAGCTTTGGGGCACAAACTAAAAGATCCCTCTTTAAATTTTCATCTTTGACTTCTAGTGTTTAGTCATGTTCAAGATTTCCATTTCATTAGTAGAAAAATATGAGAGCCCTCCAGTGGCCAAAGAGAAAACCGATAAATTTATACCACTTCTTATTTATACTGCTTCTAGGGGAAATCTCTACAGTCTTGTTAAACAAACAAACAAACAAACAAATAAATAAATAAGATACAATAAAAGCTACCTCCATATTTCACTGTGAGAATTCAGTGTCAAATAAGGTGTGACTTTTATTATCATTCCAATGACTCTCCAATAACCTAAATAATTCTTACCCCTGCTAGACAGAGAAACAGGATTGAAAAGAAAGCCAGAGCTAAAATATTGCAGCATACGGGTGTGCTTGGCTGTATCCTCTTAAACAGAAATTTCTTATGTAACAGTGCAGTAACAACCAGGAAGAGTTAACATTCACTGTGGTCAAGTAGAAGAGTCATAGAACTCACATGAAGAACGTGGGCTCCTTTCTTTGAAGATGTAAATCTGGAGCCATGAGAACTGCTCCTAAATCCGAATGGGGGATTATATAGATCTATGGCGAGCCTGGTTCTTTTCCCTCCCCCTGGCTTATCTTTGCTGCACACTTTCTCTTATCCATACTAATGGAGGGGATCAGTAGTGCAGATAATTGAAAGGTTGTGTGCCAACAAACTGCTTTGTGGCTGCTGCCAAAAACTCCCCAGTGTTGCATGGTTAATGAAAAGTCAGGCAATGGCAGCTCCGTTTGCATATCGCCCAGCATAATCGTAATGGCTATTATTTATTGAGCCTACACTATGTTCCAGATTAAGTGTTTTAAATGCAATTATCTCGTCACATCCTCACCTATGACCGGATGAAATTGGTATAATTTTCTCTCACTTATGGATGAGAAAACTGAGGCTCAGGAGGTTAAATGCTTTCTATTAGGCAATCTATTTAGGAGGGAAACTGTTTGTTCAGGTAGAGTTAATTCACACATGCAGCCATTTAGCTATGGCACCTCCAAGCGCCACAGCATATCCACCCCTGGACGAGGGACATTTTCTTCAAATGTGGCGTTTTTGAGTATTTTTAGAGCAACCAGTCTTGCTTCCCAGAAAGGACATTTTCAGGCTAGACATCTGTAAGCTTGCTGGATTTGCATTTATCTTAAATTTTTCAGTTCGTCACTGGGTCAGGGGGCGGGGCTTGATGTTTTATGTTGGGTGGATACTTATTAAATTTTAACTTCATGGGTTTCTCTGCCAACTTGGGGCTTCAAACAGCTGCTTTTTGTGAATTCTTTCTCACCTTGGTTTTGGCGCCCATTCGATCCAGACCCATTGTTACAGGCAACTCCCAATTTCTTTCTCTGCAATCTCCTCCTCTTTGTCTCCTTTAATAATGCTGACCTTTGTTTCACTGAAGTGTCCACCATATTACTTCAACAAGAATCCAGACACCAACAGCTTTTGGCTCTGGTCTCACACCATTGCCCCGATTTCTGACAGCTAGCTGCTTATTTTATTTTTGTTTGAGTTTCACCTTGAACACAAACTCACCAGTTTTGAGTGTCCTACATAGATTGTTAAGGAAACTCCATTACTTTGCAAAGTGTGTGGTATTTAATAACCTTTCCTTACATGGTACTTACCACCATTATGATCATTACCGGGCAAAGAATGAGTAAATGCATAAAGCTCAAACTCCCCAGCCAAGAAAATAGTGACTACCTTAGCCTAGCTTCTTATTAATCTTTGTTTTGTATGCTCTCTTCTCTTTTCTGATTTCGTCTCTCCACTTGCCCTCAAATAATCTAAATTTATTGATTTTTCTATACCTATGAATAAAAATATTTTGATTCTATACTGTCAGTTCCTTTTACCTTGTTTTCTTAATTTTCTCTTTATCTATATGTCTTCTAAGATTTATTCCAAATGTTTCTATATTTAACCCAGGGCCCCAAGGCAAAGCTAACAACACCTTTGTCTGATTTTGTAGCATGTCACAATGTATAAGTTGTATTCTAAGTAAAAGTTGATATGAATGCATTTCTTCTCTACTTTGAGCTACCTGGGGGGGAAGGATAGTCAAATGTTCTACTTTCTATGTGTATTATTGTCAAACACAGTCACTTACCACACTGGGGAGGGAAGATGCTGAGTAAGTAAATCATCTAGACCTTGCGTTGGACTATCTTGTCACAGATCATATTCTGAGCAGTCAGGAAAACCTTACTTGATCCCATCCAGATGCCCAGTGAGGAAGGGGGTGAAGTGGCATTCCTGAAACCATGGAACATTTAGAATAAAATAGACAAGGGAATTTCTTCCTTTCCCAAGAAGAAAGGAAGAGAAAGCTAGGGGGAAGTCAAGGGACTCAGGAATCAACCAGGACAAATAATTAAAATACGAATGTGACAGAGAGGCCATGAGAAGTTAACACCCACACAGCATTCTTCTCTCTCTGTTTCACTAATTCAAAAGACATTCTTTTCTCTCTCACTGTTTTGCTCAATGAAGGCACATTCATTTAGCACTTTGTCCCAGTCTCCAGTTTCCAGTGTGAAAACTTGGACATAGTCTCACTACTTCCCCTCAATATTCATTGGTGATGTGGTCTGATTGAACACAGACATGCATGAGTAACCTCAAATTCCAAAAAATTGGGGGAAGTGGAAGGACCAATGAGTAAGCAGAAAGCAAGCTAGAGTCCTTGGTCACCCAGTGTGGAATACTGGAAGCCTCTTGGCATTGAAGCATGCTTGCAGATCACAGCAGCAAGAGCTCAAGTATATTCACTGTAGTGTTCCATTTCAAACAAACTCAGGTGACTCTCCAAATGTCTGATCTGTTGTTTTTATACAACCAACTGAACTTTTATACATTTACAACGAACCTTTATCTCATAGCTCTTACTTATACAGTTTGTTGCTGTTGTTTTGTTTTGTTGCTTGAGATAAGATCCTAGAATATAGCCCTGCTTGTTTTGGTCTTTGTTATTGTAGCCCAGGCTGACCTAAAACTTGCAGCAATCCTCCTGCTTCAAGCAATCCTGTCCTCACTGCTGTCACTCACCAAAAAGTCTGGCATCTAATTTCTAAACTTAGCCATTATTTCTGCTTCTCTGGTTCGTCGTTTTCCTCAATTTTGTCCTTCTGTAAGTGCAGCTTTTAACCTCATCTGCTCAAATACCCATATTTTACACTGAACATCTTATTAAACTTTCTGAACTTTTATGAAATTTTAAGTATACCTTACTTATGCAAACACTTTTACAAGACTCAATAATGCCCTAAGCATATTATTTAAAAAGTAAAATAAAATTTTATTTTACATTACTTAAATAGTATAATGTATTAGCTAAAGAAATTTGAGTGAGGGAGTAAGGTATGGTTTCTTTAATTGAGCAACTAAGTATATACCTCAAAAATTCAGGTTATTATAACTGAATATGTATATGGAACTCTAGATAGGAAGTTATAAACTATTCTTTTCCTACCCACCTAGACACTCTTGAGCACATCCAAAATGCATGCAGACTCTATTTATCGTGCTCATCTCTTCTGGATATTGCAAGTCATTGGGTCTTCTTGTTAAATGAGAGGAACTCCTTCTAATCATTTTTAAGATAACAAAACAAAACAAAAAAACCCTTCAAATCCTAGCCAAAAAAAAAAAAAAAGCCCTCTATATACTTCTAAGGTTGTACCTCAAAGACAAGCTGAAAACACATGCTTTATGTGAGTGAAATGTTTGGCTTTTAACAAATATTAAAAAACTCAGAATATAATAAAATTCCTGATCCTGCTCACTCAATAGCCAATAAGGTCAGGTGACCAAGTTGTAACCAATGGGTGACCAAGTTGTAACCAACTCCTGCTCTGAGAGGAAAAGGCATTCCCTCATCCTTTTCTCCTTCCAATCCCCCTTGAATGACAGTAAGAGATTTCTTTCACGTGTTAAAAGTATCCTTTCAGGGATGGTTGCTAAGCAGGTGAAAGGATCTTGAGTCCACAACGCCAAGGAATTAATTTACCTGTAGGATCGGACATTGCAGATGCCTGCCTCACCTTCTCTCTGGTGTCAGCGGCAGACGCAGGGGCAATCCCCAGGAGAACTCTGAATCGATTCATACTCACAGTGTCTGGCACCATGTGTGTTCCATGGGCCTCTAATATATATATATAGTCATTCAACTTTGGCTAGAATATGGATACAATCAGACAGAACCTGCTCAGGTAGCGTACATGCACAGCTGGAAAGAACAAGGCTTCAAGGCTTTTCACACTCTTGGTGAAGACTGATAACTGGAAATGAGAAACATTAGACAAAAGGGCCTCCTCACCATCTTTTCAGTGTGCAATTCTGGGACGCCTATCCTTTCAGTAGACCATTCTGGGATGCACATCATTCCAGTGGACAGTTCTGGGATGCATTTGAAATGTGCCTTATGAAGTCAGTGCAATTTTAGCTCCCTTACGTTTTATTTGGAGCAAGCAACCTCCTCAAATAGGACTGAAACAAGAATGTGCCCATGACCATGATTAATGTACCCTTTACCTCATATGGCTACAAGTCCAAACACGCTCAAACTCCTGACTGAAATTTAATGTTAAGACTGTAATTATAAGGATAGGAAGGAAGTGGGATGTACAGCACATAGTGTTCATGGACTCTGTTGCCCGCTTTTAGATCGCTTGCCCCTAGCTGGGTTGCCTTGTCTGGCCTCAGTGGAAAAGGACTTGAGAGATGGCTCAGTGGTTAAGAGCGCTGTCTGCTCTTCTAAAGGACCCTGGATCAATTTCCAGCACCCACATGGCAGCTCACAACTGTCTGTAATGCCAATTCCAAGGCATCTGATACCTTCATACTAACGCACATAAAATAAAAATTAAATAAATTATAAAAAAATGGATGCGCTCAGTCCTGATGTGACTTGATGTGTTGGGATGGATTGGTAAGGAGAGGGGTCTCCCCTTTTCTGAGGAGGGGGGGAAGGAAAGGGAGAAGAAGGTGGGAGGGTGGGACCAGGAGGATAGGAGGGATGGGGTTGTGATCAAGATGTAAAGGGAATAAAGACATTTAGTTTAAAAATGAAATGATTACAATAAAGCCCATGTGTAAGGGGAAAAAAATAAATAGAATCCTTGAAAAATGCTCAACGTCACCTCACCAGTATATGAAGATGAAATGCAAAATTCACTCTTGAGAAAAAAAAATAATTAAGGCTGATGCCATTCTTAAGACTTCAGAATTGTAAGGGTGTGATCTTTAGCATAGCATCATTGTGTTCATTTCTTTTGAATCTCTGAAAATCCAGAAGGCTCATAATCAGGAGTATTAACTATTGCTAGTTACCTTAACCTTAACGGATGGTGGCATTACTCCAGGAGTGCCATTACTATTCTGATGGTTGCATTTTTACTCAAATTAATAGTTGCTATTTCTTAATTCTGGCCAATGTGCTCTTTTCCATGTACCAGGTGCTGCTTATGTTTGCACAGTGATGGCAGCTGAACACGTGGAACACGTCCATTGTCTTATACAGAACTTCCCTTAATAGCTAAGATATAGCAGACGCTTGCTTTGGCTGCACAGACTATTTCCTAAGAAGGTACATTAAGTTGGTGCTTCTACCTCCTAGTCTTCAAGTGGACAGTTCTTGTAGATATGACTTATATTTCTCAAGAAGTTACCTTGAAAACATATCCCTACTACTAGAAATGATGTTTTCTTTATTGCTTCAAGCCAAATAAGCTACCCTCGCATAAGTTTTTGCCTTCGGTTTGTGTTTGGGAAAATACAAGTTGATACAGCACCAGTTTCTAGTCTGACATCAAAGACAGAAATATTTATTTATTTTATCATAATTTTGGTCAAAATATATCTGGCTGATATACTCCAATTCTATTTTGACTTCCACTATACCTTTTCATCCTGACATATCTTTTCAGCTTCAATTTCTATGTATAACTGTCCTCACCTGGTATATGTTAGTTTAACTTTGAGAAAGAAAGACTTTGATTGACTTATCTCATCATTGCACACCAAGGCAATCCATAACCTGGATGTAGACTGACTGGCCTTCTGGGAAAAGCGTATTACTGAATGAATTAACTACGTCCAGAAAAGTGGCGGATGTATGGTGATAAACACAAGGCCATTCTTTCAGAGAGGAAATGGGTGAGACACTTTCCCATATAAGGAGTTGTGAGCCCAGCCAGACTCCTAACTGAATGGAATGGCCTTGCCTTCCAAGCCTCCCCAGCCTTATTTCCATTCTTTCACCTTCATGGCCACAAAAACAAAGCTGCTCTGCGCTCTGCGCTTATGCAGTTCTGGTGGGTAACCAAACCTCTTCTGTAACAAAAGACTCATATGCTGTGTGGGTTAGTTGTCTCATTGCTGTCACAACATACCCTAGCCCTCCTATCTCCCTACCCCCCCAATTATCCAAAAGGACTAAAGGATTTAGTCTCTTCTGGTTCTGGGAGAATCCATTCCAGCATAGCAGGCAAAGCATGATGGCTAGCTATGCTGTACAGTCTCTAAGCATACCTGGGAAGGATTATCTAGCCAGGAATAGAGAATGATGAATGTTGATGTTAAACTATACTCCCTCCTCCCCCTGTGCAGTCCAGTGCCCAGCCCCAGCGAGGCGGTGAGTCTTCCTACTTCAAATAAGAACCAAGATAATCTCCACGATGAGGATCAGGGCCAGCTAACTTAGATAATGCCTCCAAGATATGCTTAGAGATTGTTCCAGATGATTTTAGATCATACCAGGGTGACAGTCAAGATCAACTTTCATTTCCATTATACGTTCAGAACTCCTCTGTAGTAAGTGCTCAATTTTAACCACTGTTTTGCTCATTTCAAATATGTACTGTAGAAAATTTTGCCTACATTACAGCTCTAAGTCACTAAGCTTAAAATGTAAGGACATACGTGAGCTATGTACTATAATATAAGATTCTCAGGAATATGTCTATATATTTTGCTCATTTAAATACTTCCTCCAGGGCCAGAAGACCCTACACACACAATAGATATTGGATACATTTAACTTATTTGATGATCCTTGGATCTTTCTCCTGTCATTTTATTGTATACTCATAGAATTCTCCAATCTAAGAAAAAAAAAAACATATCCAAAGTGATAAAATAAGTTAACAAAATACTGTGCATTTTAGCATTAAAATACACTGTAAGGACATAGAAGCAACTTGGTGAGAAAAAATCAGACTTCCCTGCAACATGGGCTATGCTAAGAGAAAGGTAATGTTAGACTTACTCTGACTGTTCCATCCAAGTGAAAGACTAATGTGCATTGTTCCTTAATCAATGATATTAATTCTTGTGTAACTAATCTATTAATGCATAAAATAAATCCATTATTAAGTATGAACTACTAGAAAGAAAATCATTTCATTGAACAGCCTTCACTGACTTTTACTTACTATAACTTTTTCATTTTAATGTCTCAAATTTAAAAATAAAGAATATAAAATTGGTTTTATATTCAACTAAGGTCCTGGAGCTAAACATTATCAATATTAAGCTTTTGATTCTTACAATAAAGTTTAGCATAATTCTACTCGGATTTTAGTCAGGTAGGGAAATTGGTTACCAGGAGCGAATAACTTGGAGAGTTTTAGATGAGCCTCATATTGTTGGGGAAACACAGCTTCTTTAAGATATTGTTAAGGAAGTTGTCTTAATTTGCTTTCTGGCACCATGATAAAACAATCTGACCAAAAATCAGCTTAGAGAATAAAGAGCTAATTTCAGCTTACACTTGCAGGTCACAAGTGATCCTTGAAGGAAGTCAAGGCAGGGACTCAAGGCAGGAGCAGAGGCAGGGACCACGGAGGAAGGAATTTATTGATTTGCTTTCAGGCTTAAACTCAGCTACCTTCCTTATACAGCCCAAATCTCCCTAGGTGGGAAAGGTGAGCTGCCCTCCTTAATCATAAATCAAGACAATCTCTCACAGACCAATCTGATTGATCCAATTCTTTAATTGAGGCTCTCTCTTTCCAGGTTGTGTCAAGTTGGCAATAAAAACTAACTAGAACAGACATGAATTTTAACCACTGAGGAGGAAGAGGCTCCTTTATAATGTATTGAATACAATTCTTGGGAGATGAGAGATTGGTGAGTACCACTCTGAAATTTGCTCATTGACCTATGAAGGTGGGATCTCCAAAGTTCCATCGTTCTTTTAGAAAACAGGTCATGTGTTCATTTAAATATGATAAGGCCCTTCCTTCCATACGTCAAACACTGCCAATCCTATGTAAACAAATAAACAAGTTATATATCTGTTCTCTCCAGGGTAGCTAAAGACAGTAGCACAGGAAGTTAGAGAATACACATACTGCAGTGAGCTATCAGAATACCCTGATAAGCATATATTCTAGGAGGCATCAGTGAGAATAATCTAAAAAAGCAATGTGCCAAATCAGCCCACTTCTGATAAGCTGCTGCTTGGCATCATACAGTCATGTGCAAATTACTTAAAGACTTTGTTTTTATTGTAGGTGCTCATATACATTACCCACAGGACTTTTGTAAAGACAAATGACTCGACATATGGGAATCATTTGGAACACTGTTTGGACCATACTAAGGACTCAATAAATTAGGATTATTAAATAAAGATGATAAATTAAGATTATTGTTGTCAGTGAAGGAGAGTATTTGCTGCTGGGAATGTACCTGGAGATGATGGAAGTGGAAGGAATGGCTAATTGAAGGACAGGAGAGGAAGGGGAGTGAGGAACAGAACAGTGAGTGTCCCGCTTGTCATTAAGAGCCCTCCAACATTCACAGAAGCTCAGTCTTTTGATACCCTCATCTGTGAAGCATCCTTTACCCTAAGGAATACCTGCCACATGTCCTGCTGTGATGAGTAACGGACTCATGCGAGGTCACGTGGGAAAAGACAAGAATGGGCTGGGTTCTTGCTTGGTTTCTTCTTCAGCACACCAGATGGACTTCCAAATGAGAACTCATTTATTTGATTTATCCTACAAAGCACACATCCTTTTAAGATGACAAAAATTATCTTGGACGGGCACTAGAGTAGACTATTTTTCCTTGGGGCATGGAGCCATGGTTTGTAATATAATAAGAAAGTAATCAGGATTATTGCCATGGCAGGAGAGGAACAAGCCAACTGTTGGCTATTTGCTTTAACTTCTCTAATACGATGTCAGATTATCCGAAGTAACTATCTTATATACTTTTTATCAGTAGATAATGATGATTTTATAAAGTATGCATACCATATGCTTTTTAAATTTCCTAATAATTCTAATGAAGGCTCAAATTCACGAAGTAACACTTTCCAGATTTTTTAAATTGAAACTTTTAAAATTTCAGCCACATTCTTGCTTCTTTCCCCTAAGTCCTTATTCTAAAAGTTGAGTGAGATTGTGTGCATAAGTTAATAGGAGCCTCATTAGTAGTGACACTGCTGACAAAGACTGTTCTTAATCCCACAATATGATTATTGTGACAGCAATAGATTTTTAAGTGCACACCTGAAATGTTTATCAGTTGATAAACCAGACTTAGCTGACAAGAGAGGAGAACAGATACAACCTCATGGCCTACAGGGAAAACTCGTTCCCTTGAAAAAAATAGTCTCTTACATTTCACTCCACTTTTAAAATTCCACAATGAAAATTTCAGCCATAATTACATTTGTGTGATCATGTGTGTCTTAGGGTGTGGTTCACGTGTGCACAGTTATACGTGGCTTTAGGTTGCTGTCGAGTTCCTTCCTTATCACCATCCACTTTCCTTTGGGGAAAAGGGTGTCTTCACAGAGCTTAGAGCTCACTGATTGTGCTAGGTTGCACTGTAATGATGGGGAATCCCAGAGCTCACTGATTCCCCTAAGTTGTACTGTGATGATTGGGGGAATTTCAGCCACTCCAGTTAGGGAAGAGGGCTCAGGCTCTACCCTGACAAACAGTAATTCTCCAGCCTTTCAGTCCCTAACTTTTCTTTCTTTTAGCCATTCCCCTCCTCTCTTTTTAGCCATGGTTTCACTCATTATAGAACTAAATTACTGTTGGTTGAGGACTTTATAACACTTAGACTGCTATTCAGTGGGTGCCCTGCTACATACAACTATCCATATTTTCTTTCTACTTAGAAAGTGTTCTGTGAGCCACTCAGAGAACATCAGTGTCCCTATAAGGCTCTCATTACGCAATACACTCCTGTAGCCCATTGCTGACCATCATGAAACACATTAGCATCTTTACTGGCCTATTTTCTGCACTGGGAAGGACTGGGAGCATTGGAGGCAGGAACGGTGGCTCCTGTTCATTTATCCGCACATCAATCATTTACGTATGCATGATTCACATTAAGATCTCAGATGCAGAACTGTGATTGACTAGAGAAGGGAATCGATGAATGGTTGTTGAATAAATAACTCAGAAGTGAACAAATACAAGCAAGTGAATGCCTGAAAAGCAAAAGATAAAGGGATGATCTACCCTAAAAGTACATTTATACTTCTCAAGCTTTCTCAAGACAGATCCTGGTTGCTGGGGATCAGAAACTGCCATCAGAAGCAAATGTAAGGACCATCTCTCTTCCGGAACATTGTGTAGCAAGGTTCAGGAAAAGGCACTGTGATGAGAGTGAGATTAAGCAGTTTGATAACATCAGTCTCCGATCACCATTTCTCATGGCGGACTAAATGATGAATGTGGGCCTGTCAGACATCTATCGAAATTCCGGGAGTACCTGTCTCCTGGCTTCCAGGGTTGTTCTCTTCCAGCTCGTAGCAGGAGAAAAGAAAGTGCACTTCCAAGTTTAACTTTCTCTGAGCCACGCCAGGAACAGATTGGCTTCCTTTGTTTCTTGGAATCTTTACTAGATGGTTGCTTTATTGTTGGTCCCTTTTCCTCTGGGTAATTGCAAATGGGTGGGAGTGTTGATTGACTCATTCATTAACATGACCATGAATAGAATAGAAATTTAAAAACAAAAAACAAAACAAAAAAATCAAAAACCCACTGGAGATTTTTTTTTTCAGACAGTTTTTTGAGACAAAACAACTACTTTTTACTCCAAACAACAACAGTCTTTGAACCCAGAGATCCAGCAAGACTTATGGGGCATCTGATCAAGGTATGCTCAGCCCAATGGAGCATTCAAAGGTCAGTAGACACTTATCAGTGTTTAGTATATAGCCAATAAAAATTTGTGCTTCTTAGAGATGGCACAGTGGAATCTGCTGCTGGGCTCTTAAATAGAATCTGACTGTGTGTTACCAGCAATTGTTTTTGTAACCAGCTCTACAGACAGCTGTAGACACCCTTTCTGAGTGATAAGTGACCTGCAAATTTGCTCACCCATCCTTAATTTATAGTTCTTACAACTGTCAGCCCATATTCCTCCAAAGCTGCCTAGCTTCGCTTGCCTGAGTCCCAAATTAAATCTCTTAAGATTTTTACCGCTAAGGGGCAGGGTGGGGGAGAGAAAGGTGCTATGCTTAGTGACTTGGAAGTCTCTTGTATGGATTCAATAAGTATCTGAGTTATGGTAATACTAAATCATGGGTCAGAAATGGGAAACTGGTGACTGCCTAGACACATCTGATCAAAGGGTTATTTTGGTTGACATACATCATGTGGCTCCATATAGTGTTTTAAATTTTAGCTGTTTGTCAATATCTAACTCCTGAAAAATTTAAGCTACTACTCTACATTTCTAGATGTCTTTTTTAAAATCCAGAAAATGACCTAACCTAGCTTTGGGCTCTGTGTTCTTTTCACAATGCTACCCTAACAAATAAGGTATGCTTACCTGTGTAACAGTGGCATTACTGTTCTGGTGATAACCAACAATGCCCTGCTAGCATCTGAGACCTGTTCCTTGGAAGGAATTTATTTCTGGTACTAAAAACATGGAAAAAGAAATCAAAACAAAAAACAACAACAACAAGAAAAAAAAAAACACCCCCACAATTGTTAGGGAAGTCACAGGTCACAAGGGTAACATACTACTGATGTTTTGCTAACGGACATGCCATTAAAATGACTTCAAAGACCCGTGTTTATACCCATATCCTAATGCAACTCTTCACCTCTCCTAGGTTTTGTTTAGCAAGAGGTGACAATCAGAGACCAAAAACCTATTGAAGGACTGAGAATAAGGAATCACTGAGTGCTCAGCCCTAAGTGGGACATCTATTTTATTCACTCTGAGTCTCAGAGGACATTGTTGAAGAGGTGATGGGAAGACAAAAAGGGCTAGAAAATAAAAAACTGTATACTATAAATAAAATAAAACTAAGATAAAATAAAAATAAAACTGTATACTATAAGACAGATTGACACCTCCACTGCAGTAATAAAAACACACAGTGTCTGTGACTACCTGCACAAAACATGAAAGCAGAAGCAAAGCATGATAACACAAGGAAGAAAGCAATCAGCAGGAGTGGAAGGAAGATACAAAGAGGTTGTGGAAGTGGGTATGATCACAATATACTATACACAAGTAAGAAACTTCCCCCCAAAAAAACAAATTAAAAATAAACAACAGATCCCTCCTTCCCACTGGGTCAGACTTTCTGCATATTGAAGACCACCTGGAGAACAGCAGCCTTTACACAGAACTTCTGCTTGATTTTTTTTCCCACGTTCCTCAAATTTAATACAGTTTTTTTTTTTTTTTTTTCAAAGCAGAGGGTAATGTAAAATGTCTTTCAGTAGGTGTCACCTATTGAGGTTATGTCAACATCGGGCGTTTGAGGTACTCGGCCTACAGACTTTGCAGTGGTAATAATGACCACCCCTTTGATGTTTAGGAATTATTTGCATTTCCCAAATTGGATTAGCATGCAATATTTACTAATTGCTCTCTCCTAAATTACACATCTCATAACTTCTTGAAAGGTGTGAGATCATTATAATTATGTCCATTTTTAGCTGAAGGCATATCATCTTGAGTAGGTGGAATAATTTGCTGAAAGTATACAGACATCCTCAAATTGCTCAGCCCAAGAATATTTATATGCGCTCTCAACTTTACAACCGTGGCAATAGAAGTTGCACCTCCAAGAACGGGAATTGTAGACATTTGTCTTTTAGGCCCTATGTTACCATACTGCTATTGAAGCAGGCCTGCAGTAATATACAGCAGCTGTAATTTCAGCTCCATTGAAATATCAATATTAGCCTTTAACCTTAAGTCAAGAATAACTGAACTTTCTAATTGATCACATCTCTTATTGCAACTGTTTAGATTTTAAATTAAATCCCAGTATTGTTACGTTACAGTGCTAAGGGCTTTTCTGTATTAATTAGTCCACTTCCTTTGTTTTATAGATGCTAAGACTGAAAGTTAAGGAAGTGAGATTTCTCATAGCCATAAAGACAATGTCGGAGTTGATATCACATTGTGGAAGTCTAAGCAACAAGACTCTCTGGATGTTACTAAGGCTTTTCCAATATCACCTGTAGCACAGTTCATAGTGAATACAGTTCTGTGTTGTTTCTTTAATGAATGAGCTTTAGTTTATAGTTTTAGGAGTGTCTAAATTATTTGGGTACAGATAATTGATTTCCCATCATCTATGTTTACTTACATGTTCTGAACTAAGTCCTTCTCAAAGAATAGATTAAATATCATGAAGAGTAGAAAGAGTGCCTTGAGGACAAGGATAGCCAAGGTCTCATATCAACTTCCCTTTGATGTGTTAGAGTAGACTGTGCAAAAAATGATCATGCCATGATAGTTTTGGGTAGAAGCAGCAGAATCCAGAAACAGAAAAAATAATGAGACTATGGACACCATCCCACTTACTGGGAGGGCAAGGGTAGCCAATGCACCTGAGGGGCATTGTCCAAAATAACAGATGCAATGTGAACATGGAAATGTAGGCAGTGGGTCTATCTTAATATTAGGGATGCCACATGGATCCATACATAACCCCACTTGGAAGAAAAATGTCTCCGCTGTGAGGGGCACAGCTCCATGTAAAGGCTGACTTCAGCAGAAGGATGTGGGGAACTGAGTTAATAAATGAGTTAGGTACATTTCTGTACTTTTTCTCCTCAAAGATGATGGGGAGTCCCATTGGAATCTGAGGACCCAATGATGGTGGGGTCTAATTATTCATCTCTGAAGCTATGACATAGCAGATGCTGGGCTTTGACAGTTTGTGGGAGGAATGAAGAGCATTTTCCAAGGTTCCAGAAAATGGTTTAACTGCAGAATATAGTAGTTTCTCAGAGCTCTGTTCAAGTAGTCAAGATTTTATCTTCAAACTCTGGCCTGGTGGGATACAAACTGCTGAGTGATGAAACTGAGGTAGCCAACAGGTGATGAGAATTACACTGACACTGATGAGGGCCTCCTAGCTGAGAGGTAAAAGGGCAGAAAGCCAATGGATAAGAATCTTTGGTTTTATGAATCACACTCTCAGTTCTTATCCTGGTACCATAAGCCTAACATCAGGTCCTATGAGCTGAGACCTATCAATGGGTAACAGGGCCTTCCCTCTGCTCAGGCTCATCTCATCACCTGAGCTAATCATGCCATGTTATCAGTGACTGTCATTGGGAGAGTCTGGAGATGCCAAAGATGGTGCCTATGATGCTGTGATTTAATATCTGATTCTAAAATAAATAAATAAATTGTAGAAGATATTTACATTCATAAAATTCTGTTGTATCTTATGTATTATTGAAATAATCCCAAAAAAATCAAAAATCCAAATTAAGCTTTATCTTACATATCTCTCTTGTAACGAGAGCGTCACGTTACAGTAATTTAATATTTTCCGCTTGTATGATGCATCTGCTACAAATGAGGCACCCCTGTTTCTGAATGCATTAGTAAATTACATCAAGCATTTCATCTAGCACTCTTCAGATTTCACTTTAACATATGTAGTTATATAGGAAAATAATACTTTTAAAGCCACTTTATCTGCTTTGGGACTTCCCACTATGATCGGAAGGCATTAGGAAGAAGAACAGAAAATAAAAGCACACACACTCAAATGCTGAATGAGAATTCTGCCCCGTAGGAAAAAAAAAAAATAGAGCTAATTGATCTTGCATGATTTCTGTGCCCAAGATCCCAGGTTTAATAATGAGTTAGCTACTGCTCTTTCAGAACTTGAAACATATGAGATCATTTAGCTTTAATTTTGCCAAAGGATTCATTTTCCCCCCTAATGCACCGAAAAACAAACCAACCCATGTCAGTCATCTGCAGATCAGCTGCTCTAGTTTGTCCGTGGAGAATCTTTCAGAGAAGAAGGAAGGGTGACTGGCATGTTTCTGACATAGTGACAGAAAAAAACATGTTTGAAAGGCTGAGAGCTGGTCATCAGATAGAAGCGCTTTGTGCTGTGGCAGAAGACCTGAGTTCAGTTCCTAGAATCAACACCAGGAAGCTCACAGCAACCATCTAAAACCACCCCTGGGAGGTCCAACATTCTTTTCCGGTTTTTGTGGGAACCTTCATACACACGCATACACACACATGCACTCGTGCACATATATGTGCATGTACACACATAAAAACACACGGATAAGTAAAATAAACGTAAAATATCTCTGAAAAATGCATTTTGTGTCCTCATCACTTATAGTTTATACACTGCTTTTACAGTTACTTCCTCTTGTCATTGCCATCATTGTGGGGTCAGGTGGACCAGAGCCACATACAGTTTACAGGAGACCACGTGGCCAGCTCACTTGGCTAGGGGAGACTCAGACAGCAACTCCAGAATCTTCTGTGCTTATGTGTGCTTTTGTGTCTGTAGATCCATGAGTTATTTCACTTTACCTCTCTGACCTCAACAATAAAAGAAAGGAAAAAGAATCTTTATCTCAGTTACCCCAGCAAAATTTTCTTCTACAAAAATTCTCCCTTTCCCCTAAAACAGAGGGACTGATGGGGGGGGGCAAAAAGAGCTGTTTTTCTGAAGCTGAAGTACACAGTGGGAAGGAAGAAGTGGAAAGATGAGAGAAGGGATGGAGGACAGGACCAGCTGGAAGGCACTGAGCAAGTATGGGAGGCTTAAGGGAAGCCCTGAAGGAGATTAAGTTGACTTTTTCTTCTTCAGAGTTTCTCTGTCTTGTGGAAGTCCCTGAACATCAATTCAATCGACTTCAACATGCATTTAATGACCACAACCATGTGTTCCATCACAAATGCGGCACCATGGGAGACACGAAAGAAAAGCATATTACACAGTTTCCAAATACGAAGAAGCACACATTCATGCATAGGGGGATGGCAATATATTTGAAACAGTTGGAGACACACCTAGATAGGACATGGAATGAAGGGCTTATTTGAGCCACCACAACGAATGAAAGAAATGACAAATATGCTATGGAATGAGATCAAGGGAAATTTTATATTCCAGGAAGTCTTGGGTGAAACCTTTATGGAGATGGTAGGGTTGAAGAACATGGATGGGTTACATCCTTGACAATTTTAACTATGCAGTCTAAACTGATACCTGAATTCAGATCTGAGAATTTCAGGTAGCCAGGTGTCCAGATTCAACTTGAACACTTCCATAAAGCAAAGACATTGCCAGTAAAACAAACATCGAGCTATGTCATAGGCCTGATCTGATTTTGACTTTGAATTCAGCCTCCTCACCTTCCCATCCTTGGCCCTTACTATGTTCTGTATGGGGATCATTCAGCAATACCCTGATTTGTCTCATCCTTCATTCAAGAAACTTTTAGTACTTATTGAGATCTGGGTTCTTTCTACAAGCCAGATCCTTTCCTTCTGACTACTCATAAACATTCTTTCATCTACAGCCCCACATCTTTGGTGTGGTTCAAGACAAGAGAAAATGAGATTTGTGGCCTTATTCTAGTGTTATGACCTTACAATACAGGTCTGTGAAAGCACAGGAGATAGAGAGACTTGGATCAAGTTCAATTTTTCTTGTGTACCCCAACTCCCTTTCTGTGGTTCTCCACTCTTTGAAAAGAAACAGCAGTCAAGAGTATGAGCCCATGAGACTCAAGTGTGTAAACACCAAGCCAAAATATAGAACATTATCTTTTGACTAAAAAGTGGGGACCTTTGGGTACAAATTGATTCTTGGCACCCAGCAACAGTCCTCTCAGACAGGTACAGCTACTCCATGGTCACTGCATGTGTAACATAAATCCACAGACCCTGAAAACTGAAGAAGACTTAGTTATGGCCTGTTCCTGCTCTGTTTACAGATTTAGAGACCTATCAACACAATCGTATTGCAGAAACTAAAAGAAAGCTGCACCATGTGGGCTGACCATTCTCTCTCAGTTTCTTTAATGTATCCTGAGGTTAGGTTCAATTCTATGTGATAGAACAATTGAGAATAATTTCACCTCTAAAGTCTCCAAAGATTCCTCAGAAGCTAAGGTTTACTACTCTCTAAATCTCTAAATCGTTTACAGGAGCCAGCTTAGATAATGGACATTGCTGGTTTTCAGACTGCTTCTAGAAAACCTAATTTTAAAAATTGTTTGTTCTCTCTCCCTCTCTCTGTCTCTGTCTCTGTCTGTCTCTCTCTCTCTCTCTCTCTCTCTCTCTCTGTGTGTGTGTGTGTGTGTGTGTTGAAGATCAAACCCAGGGCTCTGTGTATGCTAGGTGAGCCTTCTATCACTGAGCCACAACCCCAGCCCTTAGCAATCTATAGTTAGTAACTACCAGCACTGAGACAGCAGAGCAGAGAGTGAAGAGCTGGATTTGTTCTCTTGTTGGCAGAAAGGAGTCGTTGAGCCAGCGCATCAGAATGACTAGATCCCTGATCAACTCTATTTTCCACAAACAGTGCTACCCTCCAAATGAGAGATACCAACAACACAACACCTATAATGAAATTTCTAAGATAAAGTAATTTGGAATCTAATCAAAGTTTAAACCCAACTCAGCCTGTAGAAAGTATACTAAATATAGAAACTAGTTAACTGATACTCAAACAAAACTGGGAAGAGATGGGAAACAGACTAAACAAACCATCGGTGATGACCCCAGTCGGGCAATTAATTTCTGTGCGCACAGAAATTTCCATAATATAATTATTTTTAAAGTCAGATTTGTAGAGAGAGATGACTAGGCAGGTAAGTGCACTTAGTGCTCTTGCAAAGATACAGAATCGGTTCCCAGCAGCCACACTTGGTGGTGCACAGCTGCCTGCTCCAGAAGAGGTAATGTGTCTTCCGGCTTCCACACACAAGGTGCACATACAGACAAGCAGCCACACACATACATTCATGTCAAACATGCAAGTGCATGTACTTTTAAAAACGGAAGCTTGCAAAGGCGAACACATACAACTTAAAGTTTCTTGTTTCAGACCAGTGATATGAGAGTGATTGGGTGGAGACATTAAAATATCCAGAGGGCATTTGAGTGACCAGTGGTGATGACTATGCTTGGTTTATAAGGCCTACAAAGAACTTGTTCTGGATTATAAGCAGCAAAAATTCGAAAATTTATTTGTTAGACTTCATGGCCAGTTACCTGGGAGGAAAAATTCCCATAGTACCTTATTCTCATAGTAAATTATAGGAGATAGTTTTCCTTGTGATTCTTCCTTCTAGTCTGATCTGTCATAATATCTCTTAAATAAAAAAAGATGTGATTCAAGTCAATCAATTTAAGGATGAGAGTTTAAGAAAGAATGAACGAATAAATTAATAATGAATGTTCTGAGTTAACATATTGACAAGAAATGAAAGCATCAGCCTGATTTACAAACTATTTTATTATGGAAAATTCTAAGAATGCAGACACTCAGAGAGTAATCTCCCTGCTCAAGGGGGGTTCCTGTCTGCTCCCAAGAACTGAAAGATGTTCTCTTGATGCTGGTTCTTTGTGTCTACAGAAATTCTTCCAGTATTATCTAATAAAATTGAATAGGGAGCTCCTCATTTCTTTGAGCAGAAAAGTGAAAAAGGGCTGATTTGACCAGAAACCCCACCAAGTACAATCTGGGGTCGTTTTCTGGTTTCTTGATCATGATAGAGCTTACGCTAAAAATTAGAATTCTCATGCCAGTTGGACAGTTTAAAGGAAAAAAAAAAAAGCAGAGTGTTCTCTATCCAGTCACTCATTATCTAATTGCACTTTGAGTACTGGGGATAGGGGAAGGTGCTGATTGCAGAAGTGACTGGCAGAGTTCCTGTCAACATCCATGGCTTGACTTAAAAATAGTAGATAAATCTGGCAGGCTTATTTGGCCCCTACTTGAATATTTACCACGGCCTACACGCTATTAAATTGCAGGATTAAATATATATACTTTGAAGTTATGTTGTATTTGTTTTCACCATACCATATATAAATTAAACATATAATATGGAAATTTCCAGGATGATTTGACTCTGTACAGAACAGATTTTCTCTAGATTTCCTTGTGGGAATCACAGAGTCACCGGATTAACTGCAACTTCTCCTCCATTGAATTCTCACAATGTTCACTGTCTGTTCCATTCCCTGAAAACTACAAATTAGTCAGCAAAGTTATAGGAATGATGAGTTCCCTTAAATGGATCTCACTGTTCCTACTTAGCAATGATACCACGAATGTATCAGTGAGAGTCAGTGTTGGTGTGCAGCGGCTATAGCACCCCAACAGTTATGACATTATGAGATAGAGGCTACACTTTCCTCTCCTTAAAAAGATTCTAAAGGTGAACGATCCAGAATTGAGAAAACAGCATCTAAATAGTTAAGGGCAAGATTCCTTCTATCAGGTGAACTTGCAGCAGGACTATAGCCTCATCCTCATCACGTGGCTTAGGATGCTGCTTCAGCTTCACCAATATTGTGAGACTGGGATTGCAGGACTAGCACGAAAGAAAGACCATCTTCAGTCAGTGAGCTTACTGAGTTAGTCCTCTTTAAACAGCCACTTCACAGGCCTTATAAATGAGTTCAATCTCTCCCTCCAGGCAAAAGGGAAAGCAGGTGTTCAATAGGAAGTACCCACCTGTATCTCAGCATCTTATTTGATGAGGACTAGATATGGGTCAGATCCATTCCCAGGAACCTTAGCATTTCTGTCCCTATTTCATTTCATGTTAGTTAGTAAAACTCTATAGGTATCGTCAGCTCATGTACAGACACATCCTGGAGACACAGAAGAAGGCTGTAGGCAGGTACTGCCATGAGTTTGCACACACACACACACACACACACACACACACACACACACACACAAAATTTCCCTTTCTTTATGTTTCTTTATGCGTTTATATCCAAGGGCCTCCTACAATCTACATATTTCAAGGTTCCTGAAAGAAAGAGATCCTGTCACTCTTTTTTTTTTTTCCTTTTTAATTCCTCTGCTTCATGGGTAGGAGGCATCTTGAAAGTCTGCTGTCTGTTGTTTGTTCAGAGGTTTCCAAAATTGGGCAGAGCATCTTAAGGCCAACCCTCTGTTGTCCAAATTATCTCTTCCAGCCTCCTTCCCTCTCAGGTTGACTGATCCAGGTTAAGGCCTTCCGCACAGAAGATTGCAATCAGGAACAAGATCCATGCTTATACATTACTTGCCCCAGGGCTAGCTGCTTCCAGCTGCTCCATTTATCTCTGTATTGAGGCAAAACCAACTCAGGAAAAGAAGAAAATATAGACCTTCCTGCTTCCACAATTCGGAAAGGCAGTGAGGGTGGAAATCTATGGAAAGGAGGGAATAAGACAGGACTTGCTATATAAGCAATATTATAAATCATAGTTTCATCATGAGAGAGAGAGGGAGGAATGGAGAGAAGCAGAGAGAGAGAGAGAGAGAGAGAGAGAGAGAGAGAGAGAGGATAATCAAATTATATTCATTTGCAGGTGACTGGTCCCGCAGTACTTACTCACAGCAGAGCCTTTTAAAATCTGTTTATTGTTTCTCTGACTCTTTGTATCAAGCAAAAATGCTTCAATAACTTTTTTCAGGAGTAATCAGAGACTAGTATATTTACTCATGACAATACATATTCAGATCTTAAGTGTTAATGTCCAGAGGAAAAAGCAAAACTAAATAATGCAAAGATACATACACATGGCTTCTGCTATCAAACACTTCTTCCAGCAACAAAGACAGAAACATTGGATCCTGTGTCAAAAAGAAAAATAAAAACTGAAACCCCACTGTGCAAAAATTAGGATGATCTCCCAGCTACTCTTTAGTCTAAAAAAGACATAGTTCATGGCATAACATTAGCAATTCTTTCTCTCCTTTTATATTCACGTTTCAGTCTTTTTCTTCCTCTCTTGTGGCTAGATAATGCTAACTCTATCCAGAAATAAAATGTATCAGCCATGTCTTAGGATGGCTGTCAAGTCTTAAATGAGATAGACCATATAAAGTGTTCAAAATAGACACCTGATTTTTATTAAAATAAATAAAAAATTATTTTGCAGAAAAACTATTACATTTGATTTTTTAAAATTGTATTGTCTTGGGTTCCAGTTTTTTTCTGCACAGTGACAGTTTGGAGGAGGGTGGATGTGCTCAGATACTTAGTCCCCAGTGGGTTGTACTTTTTGGGAATGTTGCAGAACCCTTAAATGGTAAAGCCTAGATGGAATAGATGGGTCACCAGGGCCTGGACCATGGAGCTTTATAGTTCAGCCCATCTCATGTTCACTCTGCTTTCTGACAATTGATGCAAAGTGACCTGCTGTCCTTTCAGAGTTTGCTTCCATTCTTCCTGCCATTGTGACCTATACTCCTCAGAATTTATTCTTTCTCCCTTTAGTTTCTTTTGTCACAGCATTTTAGCAACTCAATGAATTTGCTGTTCTGCTTAAGCTTTATTAACGCAACCATTTGCACGTTGCAGGCTCCAAAGATTCTTCAAGAGGAGTGCTCTTCCAGCGCTCTGCCTGCAGGTTACACATGTAGAACGAAGAACTAAAACGAACCCAGGGGGGAAATCTTTAGTAAACAGTACAGTATTCTTAGCCTCCTCCAATGGAAGCAAACTTAATTATGTTTTCAAAAATCCTCATCTGCCCCTTGTTCTCCATTGTCGTATTTGTAAGGACAAATGATTCATTCATTTATTTTTCAACCATTGCCGAACTGTTTAATGGAATATTATCATTTTACTAACATTCTCAGAATTTAGAAATAACCCAATTCCTGTCCTCACAAAATGTATGAAAATGTACAAGCCCCCATTAAAGAGATGAAACCTGTGCTATCACTGAAGAGTTGGCAATTGGTTGAATTAGCATACAAGATGTCATTTTACTATGGCATTTTTTGGACAAAATTTGGCTATATTGACCTTCCTCCTTCCTCTTCTTTGCCATCTCCCTGTCCCCCTAATCCCCTCACCAAGGACTCCTAGTGGCCTTCTTCCCACTTTCTTGTTACATGTGTCTTACTGTAACCCTCTTTTCCTTAGCACTTCCCTTTCCCTTTTTGCAGTCCCTTTCCTAGTTTCATAATCCAATGCCAACTCTCACACACACATATACACATACATATAATCACCAAAAAGTAGGCTATGTGGTGGGAAAAAATATCTTTAAGAGTCTGGGGTACATTGCTTATTACAATAATTTCTGATCCACTGCAAATTTTATAATCTCATCTTTCTTTACAGCTGAGCAAAATCACATTGAGTATATGTATCCCATTTTTGTTACTATTCTTAAGTCCCAAAGAGTAGGAGACTTCACCAATCACTGTGTTCTCGAGGCCAATGTTTTAATCCTTAATGGGAACAATTCTGCGGCCTAGTGAAGCACTTTATATGGATATGAGCTGTGTATAAGGGTAACAGGAGTCTGACCTAGTCACCAGCCAAACTCAATCTTCTGGAACTCTGAGATTACACATCCACCTGCTGATTTTAATCCCTGCTGCTGGAGTACAGTTGTTAGACTGCTAGACAGCAGTAGACTAATTGAATAATACTCACGATCCAGCTAGACATTACTAGTTTGAAACAATCAATGATTTCCTAAGACTTGGAAAAACCTGTGGGCTTTGGAAAGAAACAAGGATCCACGAAATCTTCCTGGTTGATCTCCATGAAGGCCCAGTTCACAACAGATTGGATCAGGGTGTCTGTCTTTGTTCCATCAGGGTCATCTCAGAGACAGGGAGAGAGAAGTGGTCAAGACAATGGTTGCCTGATTTTGTAGAGTCTCACTCACAGCATTGCCCAATTCCACTTTTACCCAATTTATTTTATATGAAAAAAATGTATAGATAGTAAAATAATAGCATATTCATTTAAATGATGCTTTTCATAGTCTGTTAGCTTCAGTAATGGAGTGTCAGCACAGAATGCCTTTTGAAACCAGACAGTGCAGAAATATTTACAAATACAGTTTGTTGTACTTACTCTGAGCCTTCTTGTACTTATTTATTGTGTGGCTTTGACTTATTTCTCATGAGTTCCTGTGTTCTCTATTAAAAAACCATGTCATCTTCCTGAATCAACTATTCTATGCTTAAGAGAAAATATGACTTTTTTGGTTTGGTTTGTTTTTTGCCTAAGAGGAATATTGTGTTGACTGCTCACCAAAAATTCATATAGTTCAATGTTTAGGAAGTGACATTAAGACATGTGACCTTGTTGGAATAGGTGTGGCTTTGTTAGAGGAAGTGTGTCACTAGGAATAGGCTTTTGAGTTTCAGAAGCTCAAGCTTGGCCCAGTGTCTCACTTTCTTTCTCTTCCTGCTACATGCTAATCTAGATGTAGGACTCTTGGCTAGCTTTCCAGCACCATGTTTGTCTGCACACTGGCAAACTTTTCACCATCACATTAATGGTCTAAACCTCTGAACTGGAATCCAGCCCCAATTTTATGCTTTCCTTTCAATGAATTGCTGTGTTCATGGTGTCTCTTCTCAGCAACAGGATGTTAACTAAGACAGATATCTCCATTGTGTTCACTCAGTTCATTCATGTACTTCTTAGGCTCACACACAAACACACACACACACACACACACCAAACATAACACAAACAACATGTACACACAGAGCACCGTTTTACTTGCCCTTAAAGTTACAGTTGTTCACTTCCTGGTTTTCCATGAGTCCCCTGACAAGGTTTAAATTGATTTAAATTTCTAGTAATACTAATTTCACACCTTTAACGCAAAGAGAAGGTGAGACAGAGTTATCAGAAAGTGATGCACTCTCCTGAAAACCAAACCCCACTCCCCACTTCCTAGGCTGCAGAAATAATACAATGAGCACAAGCAATCCGAACTCAGAACACAATCTTCCAATCTTCTTCATCTTCAATTAAGCCCAGCCGCTTTTCTCTTTTCATTCACACCTTCTATATAGTTATCATGGCTTCAACGAGTCTGTGTGAATCTTGCCTCTTCTAAATAGCGTAGAGTATGTCAATACTAGGCTGTATGGTAAACTAAGGTCACTCTCACTTTCTTGGGTAAATCCAAAGAATTACGCTTTATGATAATGAGCCAGAACCCTGATTCAACTGAGCACTCACTCAATAAACATTGAGGACATTTTCTAATCAATGGGAATTATAAGTTCCTCTGGTTTTCCATCAACAGTTAAAACCTATTTATAAGAGAAATTAGAAACAGACACCTTGTTGGCATATCTTATTCACAGATTTGTTTTATTTTTCTCACATAAAAGGTTGTTTAATCAAGTCTCTTTCTAATATGCTAGACTTAGACTGCATATATTAACTTAAAATCTGTCTTGGGAGCTCCATTTTAATATTGAAAACTCCAGCTCTGCTGGGCTGAATCTCACCATCACAACACTAAAGGTCCTACAATAACTGCCATAGAGAGGACCTCTGTGCTGTTCAACCGACCTTATGGACAGAGACACCCACTTTACTCAAGGAGCTGCCTAGGGAGTTGAGCATATGTTACTGTTTTTCAATATAGAAAACTACTACTGACTCTATGGAAGAGATGGACAGTCTATATAATTCTTAGTGAATGAATGAGCTAAAAGAAGAAAAAAGTTGGTGGCTGGGCATAAAAGAGAAAGAAGTGGTAGATGGGAATGACAATTGTTTTCATTTCTTTTTAAAAATTATTTATTTATTTGTTTACTTACTTACTTATTACAATTTATTTACTTTGTATCCCCACTCTAGCCTCCTCCCTCTTCTCCTCCTAGTCCCATCCACCATCTCTCTTCTCTGTCTACCCCCCTTTCTTAGTCCTCTGATTGGTGAGGACCTCCTCCCCTTCTATCTGACCCTAACCTATCAGGCCTCATCAGAGGTGGCTACATTACCTTTCTCTGTGGCCTGGCAAGGCTGCAACCCACAGGAAGAGGTGATCAAAATGGGGTACAAAGCTAAACAGAGAATTCTCAACAAAGGAATATCGAATGGCAGAGAAACACTTAAAGAAATGCTCAATGTCCTTAGTCATCAGCAAAATGCAAATCAAATTGACCATGAGATTCCACCTCACACCCATCAGAATGGCCAAGATAAAAAAATCAAGGGATGTCGCATGCTGGAGAGGTTGTGGAAAAGGAGGAACCTCCCCTATTGCTGGTGGGAATGTAAACTGGTACAACCACTTTGGAAATCGATCCGGTGCTTTCTCAGAAAATTAGGAATAGTGCTTCCTCAAGATCCAGCTATTCCACTCCGGGGCATATACCCAAAAGATGCCTTACCGTTCAATAAGGACATTTGCTCAACTATGTTCAGAGCAGCGTTATTCGTAATAGCCACAATCTGGAAACAACCTAGATGTCCCTCAGCAGACAGAGGAATGGATAAGTAAAGTGTGGTACATTTACACAATAGAATACTACTCAGCAATTAAAAACCAAGAAATCATGAAATTTGCAGGCAAATGGTGGGAACTAGAAAAGATCATCCTGAGTGAGGTAACCCAGAAGCAGAAAGACACATATGGTATATACTTACTTATAAGAGAATTTAGCCATATAATATAGGATAAACGTACTAAAGTCTATAGTCCTAAAGAAGCTAAACAACAAGGAGGACTCTAGGGAACCTCACTCAGAAGGGCAAACAGGATAGACATTGGAAGTAGGAGAAGACAAGGAACGGGACAGGAGCCTTCTACAAGAGGCCTCTGAAGGACTCTATCCACCAGGCTATCAAAGGAGATACTGAGACATAGTTCAGGAAACCTTATGAAAAAAAGGGGAGTTAGAAAGTCCTGGGGAGATAGAAATACCTGGAGATGTAGGAACTCCACAAGGAGACCAAGAGAACCAAAAATCCTGGGCCCAGGGGCCCCGCAGAGACCGATACTCCAACCAAGAACCATGCATGGAAAGGACCTAGACCCCTTGCTCAAAGGAACCCCACAGGCTGCTCATTTTTCAAGTGGGTTCCCTAGTATTGGGGGAAAGGGCTGTCTCTGACATAACTCAGTAGGAGTGACAATTGGGAATGTGACACTACCCAGTTCACTTTTGTATGAGGTACTTAATCACAAGGTTTTGAATTTAATGCTCAAAAGAGAAAATGAAGCAGATTGCCTTTGGGGTATTAAATTTAGCTATCAATGGCATGGACAAACAGACAGTAGCATGTCAGAGACTCGGAAGTAAGCCCAGGCTCCAATGCCATGGAAAAACAAACAACATGGCAAGGGCTTTGGGGAGAGTTCAGGCCAATGTGGCAGAGTACAGCATTCTCTTCTGACAGGTTCCAAAGGAGAGCCAGGTTTCATGCCACATGGTTGATGAATTAAACCCATGGACCTGTAGCCAGGCTGTCCCTGATTCCTGAGTGGTAAGACACAGGGGAGAGGATCCCAGTGAAGGAATTCCTGATGATGTAGAAGAGAAGGGATAAAAATTTAGTTACCTTTTACTCATTGTATGGGTGGGAGATGTCTCACCACTTTCAGCCTTGTGTTCCAGAGACAGGCAGCCAGGAGTCAGTAAACTTCCTCGGGGAGATGAGATGGGTATCCATCATTCTCCTTGAATCTGGGCACCAGGAAAGTCTCTTAAGGTGTTAGAGATTTCTAGGCAGGTGTGTGGCTTGACATTTCCCCTACAGTGTCTATCAGAAAGAGTCCATTGTGGATGTGGTGTCATTAGTGGCTTGCTTGGGTTCTAACATCCCTATTAAATACCAATCAAAAATCAGTCTTTCCTAAAAACATGTAGACCCTACTTAGACTCTAATAGGTGTCATTTGGAACCTTGAAAGAATCAATTTTACCATTTGATTGTCAGACATGTCATTAGAAGTAGTAACAAGATTCCTGTAAGATGCATTACCTGGGCAAAGATGTACATCAAGTCTTAGTGGAATTAGTGGGAAAAAATCAGTCAAACAAACAACAACAACAAAGCAAACATGGCGTTGAATTCCAAATGATTCCTATTTCCTGATTTCTATGTCTCTGTGTAATCCACTTCCAGAGTCCTGGAGAAGAGCCCTGAGACTTGTTCCTAAGGATTAATACGTTGCATTATTGTACTTTACATTGTATTGTACATTATATGTAAAATAAATTATAAATATGTTGGCATGACTTTCCCATGGCTACTTTGTGACTTGCTTACTGGGGAGGCCTTCTATGAAGGAATTCATGAGCTTCTAAGATGTGAGGCTGCTCTCCAGAAAATAAGCACCAAAAGTCAGGGCCTCTAGGAAGTTTGGGGATTTAACTCAGTGGTAGAGGGCTTGCCTAGAAAGTACAAGGCCCTGGGTTTCATCCCCAGCACTGGAATAGATAAAGGGCAGATAGATAGATAACTAGACGAGAGAAAGAGAGAGATGGCAGATAGGTGATAGATAGATCATAGATAGATAGATAGACAGACAGCAGGTAGATAGTAGATAGATAGATAACATATAGATAGAGGATAGATAAATACATATATACATACATGCACAGATACATAGATAGCAGATAGATAGATAGATAGATAGATAGATAGATAGATAGATAGATAGATAGATAGATGAGTCAGTAACTACATCATCATAAGGGATAAATTCTACCAACATGACTAAGCATGAAAGTGCCTTCTCCTTTGCTGAGCATACAGAACCAACCAGCTGTTCCTTGGTGGTCAGTCGCTCGGCCACCATCAAATTCAGCTAAGCTGTTCCAGACTCCAAAACCTCAGCACATCATGAGATGATAAACGTGTTCCTGTATGTTCCTAAGCTTGTGGTGATTTCACTACACAGCAAGAGAAAATCATTACAAGCTGAAGTAAGGCCTGGGCCAGAAGCTTTCTCTAGTTCAGATTTCTTTTTTCAAGTTTTAGAATAATGATACAGACTTTACCAGTTGAATATCTCTTCTCTAAAGTTCTAAAATCCAAAATACTTCGAGATCTTACTAACAAGAAGCCCTCAAACAACTTCAGGTTTTGTCTATTTTAGATTTGTGGTCTTTGCTTTGGGTATGACTGAGATATGCCACTGGCTTCTGCCTGCTTATCACTCTCTTCTCTCTTGGATCATCCCTCCTTGCATCTTTCAGCAACCACATGCGTGAGCCATCCATCTGCTAAGCACTGCCCCTCTTCCCATCCCCCACAGCACCACCTTTCAGTGTTTCTCCACTGTGCTTATTTCCTGATGCACTTGCTCCAGCCCCTCCCACTCACCAACTGCTGGGTACTTGATTGCATATTTGGAAAGCTGTCCTGTTCCTATTTCTTCTCCTATTAGTTTCCCACTGCAACTGGAACAAATTGCCATGATTCACTCACTACCTTAAAAAACACATAAATGTCTCATCTCAGAGTTCTAAGGTCAGGAGTCCAAAACTGGTTGTGTTTCAATTTTCAAGAGCGCTCTCTTGCAGCTTTAGGGGAAGAATCTGTGTCCTACCTGCTACAGGATGTCTGCACTCCTCGTTTATGGCCCATTTGCTCCACAAAGACAAGCTGCCTCCTATCATGTTGCATCTGCCAAATGAGATCTCTCTTCTGCCTCTCCCTTGTGTTTCAAAGGCCCACCCTCTATTCCAAGATTACTTTTAATCCAGATCATCTGATGTGCGATCTTAATCTTAATTCCATCTGAAATTATAATTTCCTACTATCAAGCAAGTGTGTAACATCTGAGGAATAAAATGTAGACACCTTTGTAGAAGCAGAAAGAGAAAGCTTAGTGGGTAAAAGTGCTTGTCCTCAAGCTTAACCAACCTGAGTTCAAGTTGATGAACTCACATGGTGGGAGGAGAAAACTGACTCTTGTAAATTGTTCTGCTACTGTAAACACACATGCGCGCGCGCACACACACACACACACACACACACATACACACACATGCACACACACACACATGCAAGCACACAAATTAATTAATTAATTCATTAAAAATAAGATTATCTTTGAGGAAACTGTTTTTTAGCCTATTACAGTTTGTGAAAAAAATTGAAGAGCAATCATTGAGGTTTCCTGAAGATAATCATTGGTAGAGGGTTCTAGAAAGAATTAATATGCCTAGGGAAATTAGTACCTTAAAGAGATTTCTATAAAATACATAGAACATTCATCCATTAAAAAAAAAATATATATATATATATATATATATCCTCCTAAAAAGCAAAGGATTTTCTAACACTGGGGCAAGTCTAAAAGAGAGAGACACTTTATGCAAGAAGGCATTTAATAGCTCATAAATCACATCATGAAAATGACTGCTTCCTCTGCCCACTTGTAAAAATATTTCCCATTTTGGTCTTCATGGTCCACACCAGTATTATTCTATTGTCATAATAAATAGGTTAGTGGTTGTGGGGTCCAATGATGAGGTAGTTAAAAGGAAAAACTAGAAGATTCCCCGCAGAGCTGGCATAATGACTGCACTACCCTAGGGGAAAACAAGGCAGGACACTCTCCCAGCAAGTAAGGACATCCAAGAAGCAATCATGTTCAGGGGCTCAGTTCCCTGACTCCCCAGAGTGTACCAATTATCTCAATGGGAGTTTCAAATTTTCCAACGGATCTTCAAACAAAATTAATCTGAAGGGCTTTAATTAGCCTTAATTGTATTATTCCTATTATTATATGTGCTTCTTCTCAGAGGTTGATGAGAAAATACTTTTAGGAAATCCACTCAAGAGGCAAAGGAAGGATGCAAGAATTCAAAACCACTTGGAGATGAATTGCCCTCCTATTTATGATTCTGAGATTAAAAACAACAACAACAACAACAAATCGGTTATCAACAACAATGGATTGATTTTACAGTCAGAGCCAAGAAAAAAAAAAAAAGACTATTTCATTTGTCTTGAAGATGTCTGTTTCCTCCCCAGCACACAGCAAAGGAAGAAAAAAAGCACATAGTGCTGATTTTCTGTGTTTTTGGGTTTTTTTATCCATGTTTTCCTGGTCTTCTAATTCATAGTTCTGAGAACTGTCTTTTAGGTCACCATTTCAACTCCTTTCTCTCTTCTTCTTCTTTTTAAATCTGGCCATGGTTGTCAAGAGGAAATTAATCTTTTGCAGCCAAATGAAATTTGGGCTTCCCAGCACTAGCCACTAATGAAAAATGCATTAATGGCAAGCATCAGAAAAATCCCTGGCTCTCAGTACCAGAGGGTACATTTAAATAATTCTATGAATATAGATCAATAAAACTAATTTACTTATAGCCTTTGTGTGCAGTATTCAAATCTGAGTAAGAGTCATTTGTATTACAATGTTTTGTATTAATTTGAGGTTTCTATTGTTTTACATATTAAATTAATCTTGGCCATGAGACAGGACTTCATATATGATATTAAAATATGAGGCTTGGGATTTGCTATTAGTAATGCTATGATTTCGTAATTCAGCCTGGTTTGCCTGGATGTCATTTAAATGGCTTGGAGAGGTCCCAGAGGGCCAGCGCTGAGACGCCAGGGTTAAGTTGGAGAGAGTGCAGAAGGCTTTAATATTCAAGCACACAGCATATTAGCTGCAGTAGCCAAAGCCCCTCTGGGACCCAGGGAGACTTGGTGGCAGCCCGCTGAGGAGGGGTGTGGGAATGCTATTCAGGAGACCCTGAAAGTCCAGAACATCCCGTGATAACTAGAGAACAGGAATATCCTGACTCAGCTGCTGACACCTAAAGGTTACTTCCTGATTCTGCGGAGGTAATTATTTATTCATCAGGTCCGTATTCAGTATCCTCTTCTTACTTGGTGCAGAGACAGAGAGGTTAAAATAAGGCCGGAGGAGCTTAAAACGGACAGGCAAATCACCAGGCGACTGCGATTCAACTGATTCAAGTTCTCAGCCAGGAATAAACACGGGGTTTCAAAAGGCATTTATAAACTTCGGCAGTGCAATGCCTTCTGGACGTACTTGGCCATGGAATCTTCAGAAAAAGAGACTGTCGATATCCTTTTAAACTCTCGTGCATCATGGTTGCAAAACAATTACATCATTAACCAAGCGGCAGTGGTGAAAGTTAAAAATTCAACCAGCTCTCCTCGGTGCCAGAGAAACAAGGACAGCTCCTTAGCCGTGACCTCTTCAGCACCCCTCTGTAGAGGTGTTTTTTGAGCATTCTGGATGGAACCCCTGCTAACTTTGGGCCACAGGCTGTGGGAGCTGCTTGTACGGGCATTTTGCCATAGCTGGGAGATTAAACAAAAAACAAAACAACAAAAAAGAATTCCCTGAGAAGCTATGGAAGTCCTATGCCTTGGGTACTTTGGCGGTACTTATCCGAAACCACAGGGGGACCGGCCTTCACTATGGTCTTGAGGAATGTAGAGGAGTTTTCCTAGTAGACTGATGACAGCTTTAAGTGGTAAAAGAAAAGCACCACCGTTCGAAGAGTCAAGAGGGCCGGGGGATTAATGTGAAGAATTAAAAGGAAGAGGTATATAAAAGTTGCTTTGCATCACCAGCTCTGAACTGGTTTGGTGTATCACACATCTGCAGTATGTGAGCCAGTATATCAGCATTAGTTAAAATGGCCATTTCTCTCCTACTTCCTAGCCCTGTCCGTTCTAAGACTCTAATCTTTCAACAAATCACAAAGTTGGCAGCAAAGATGTGTGGTGCCATTGTATCTGTAAACATTACTTCAGGGAAAACATTATATCAGCGACTTGAGAAGTGAAGTATGCATCTCAGCATACAGCAAACATACACACAGTCAGCTTTAAGGGGCAAATCCATTAACAAACACATGTTGCATAAGCCTCTTCCTTATGATTATCACCAACATTATCATTTGAATTTTATTAACTTTTTACAATGATGAATAACAGCATTGCCTCACACATATAAGGGCCCTCCACATATTAGATCATTTTTTTACTATCTTATTATACCCTGATTTTGTATTTCTCTTTGTCCAGCTTTCTCCTTTTCACTGTAGATCTGCATAATAACAACGCTAATAGTCACATGACACAGTCAATAACAGGCTGTCTTGAAACCTCCTCTGCCAGTGCCATTAATCCAAAACTCTTCAATTTAGCCTCAGGTATATCTTTTGGATAAGGGCAGGAAGTAGCCACATTCTTCAACAAAATAATCACAAGAAAGATTTCTAGGCCACTTACTAATATTCTTCTCTTCTGAAATCTCTTGAGCCAGGAACTCATAATCTACATTGCTCTCAGCACCAGTCTTTCATGCTCTTTCTTGTATGTCCCATTAAGCCCTGAACCATCAGTGCTCAGCAGCTTTCCTAAGATAAGTCCCAAAATCACATTCTTCCGACAAGCAGCATGGTTAAGCTATGTGCTGTCAAGCAATTCCCCACTCCTGGTACTAACTTCTGTCTTAGTCAATGTTCTACTGCTGTGAAGAGACCTCCCTGATCACAGCAACTCATAAAAGCAAGCCACATTTAATTGTGGCTTGCTTTCAGTTTCAGAGCTTTAGTCCATTCTCATCATAGCATGGAGCGTGGGGGCACACAGGGAGACATATTGCCTGCTAAGTAGCTGAGAGGTCTACATCTGTATCCACAGGCAGGCAGCAGAAACAGAGAAGTAACTGAGAGTTCTACACCCAGATCTGCAGGCAGCAAGGAGAGAGACTCTGGGATTAGAATGGTCTTTTGAGACCTTCAAGCCCACCCTCAATGACACACTTCCTCCAACAAGTCCACAACTTCCTTGGCCAGGCCACACCTCCTAATCCTTTCAAATAGTGCCACTTGCTCACCATTCAAACATATGTGCCTATTGGGGCCATTCTTTTTTTTTTTTACTTTTTTATTGATTACACTTTATTAATTTTGTATCCCCCCATAAGCCCCTCATTCCTCCCCTCCCGATCCCACCCTCCCTCCCCTTTCTGCATGCATGCCACTCCCCAAGTCCACTGATAGGGGAGGTTCTCCTCTCCTTTCTGATCTTAGTCTATCAGTTCTCATCAAAAGTGGCTGCATGATTCTTATTCAAACCATCACAACTTTCTAACTAAATACTCAAAATTTCTGTTAGAAGGACAATGAATATTTTAGCATATGGATGAGGAAAACAGGTCTAAGAAATGAGAATTATCAAATGACACAGAAAATAAAATCACTGGAGGTGAAACTCTCACAGTCTGGTCCTAACTTCTCTGGAGCCTTCAACTTTCCCTCTTTAAATGCAGCCACACTGGATATCATATCCAGGCAAAGAAGCTAATACTAATCCTATAAAGACGGGATCTATGGGTGCTCTACGAGACTTAAGAAAACAAGAGTAGTGCCTCCCTAGCATCTTTTAAGAGATCATCACTGATTGTAATCAAGGGCTTCACCCTGATTGAGTTAAAAAGACAGGAGAATCATGAAAGGATAAATAAAGACCAGGCAATCAGCCTAAGCGTCTCCTAACTATCAAAGAGGTGTGGCTGCAAGTGCTTCCTCTATTATCAGTCACATAACATGGGGTTATTTAATAAGTTGTTTGTGATAAAGTAAGGATATGAATTGAATGGCCTCTAAAGTTAAATGGAAGAAACTCAGTAAAAACTGAGACTCGTTCTCATTCTCATTCACAGAGAGAGGGACAGAGAGAAAGAGAGAGACACAGAGATGCTATTTCAACAGCTTTGCTGAGGTATAATTTATATACCATTTCCTTTACTTATTTCTGTTTGCTAGGTTTTTAGTATATTTGGAGGGATATGCGACCTTTGCCTTAATTTATTGTTGAGCATTTTAGTCATCAAATAAGCACCATGCTCTTTAGCAGACCTTCCTCAGTTGCCCACTTCACCTAGGTACCAGACAGCATTAATCTATATCATTTTTCTGTGCATTTGCCTACTCTTGGCTTTTCCTATTAATAGAATACTAAAATGTGTGTGTGTTTATGATTTCTTTCACTTAGTTTAAACTTTGACTCAAGTTTACCCAAGCTATACTATGTATCATTAATTGCACGTGACCTTTCCTAGAGAGAAGCAAACATATCAGCAAACAGAGTCATATCAGGTAACACACTGAGAGAAATGATCCCACTGTAATGGAAGTTTTGGTTTCTTTAAAATCTCAGCTATGTTATGTAAATATGTTTTTGTTTTAATCCCAAGTGTGGGATTTTAGTTGAGCTAAAGTTTGTCTGCAGCTGTTAATTGTCTCATGCAGGGCGTGGCTTCTGCCAGCTGGTAAAGGCCTTCCACAGAGAGGGCCATGGTCTAGGACTCTGAGAGCGTTAATTTGAGAGCTTAGAAAGAGAAAGGGTGGCATGCTGTGTTGGAGTGTGGCGCGGAGCTGTTTGGAGAGACTGGAGAGACAACGGTGTGGCAGTTTGGGACAGACGGAGAGAAAGGCTTCTGGGCACAGAGGCCTGGAGGAGACTGCTGACTGCATTTGCTGTTCATGGAGATTGGTATATCCCCTAGAAAGCTTTTGACCTTAAACAAATGGGAGAAGTGAAACAGTCTTTGCGCCCTCTCCCCGCTAACTTCCTCTCCCTCATACTTAGGGTTGGAGGGCTTGGGGAGGCCGAAACACCCCCAAACAAAGTAGAGTTCTAAAAACGAGAGCTACATTCTACCCATGTCTGGTTTGGTGAAACAGAAAGTTGACTGAGCTTACTTACGTGAGTCCATACAAAGGATTACAGGAGCCTGTCGGGCAGACAGCTGCACCGGTGGTTACGGGAAAAGCTGCCTCCCTGCAGTTCAGACAGCTCTACCAGAAAGTCTAAACAATTATATTCTGCTTATATGGCCTCTGGGAAGAGTGCTGGATGAATCTTCTAACTTTATAAAACTTTCTGAGTCTTGTACGTTTTATGAACTTTCTGTGTCTTTTATGTTTCTTTCTTTTCCTGTGCCTTTAAAGCCTCCCTGCCCACCATCTCCCAGAAAGGAACGTTTAAATTTGGAGAAAATATCTATCCAGCAGTGATTCATGCTTTTTTAATCATACTAGGGTTCTATTATTATTGACCATATTTTATCTATCCATTTATTTGGCCTCTGGGGTTGTCGCTCATTTTAGCCTGTTACAAATCATGCCGCTCTGAAGACATGTGCAAGGTTTGTGTAGCTGGATATTTGCATTTCTTTGAGTGTGTAGGATAGATGGTTACACTTCATTGTATTATATAGACCAATTACTGAACTCTTTTTTAAGGACACCGAGCCATTTTTCACTTTCATCAGTAATATAAGAGTACACCAACTCCTTTAATTTCTGCAACGTGTTACTGTTTGACATTTTGCTTGTGTTTTGTGTTCTTAGTGGGCTGTGAACTGGTGTCTGCTTTGGATTTGATCCTTGATTTGTAGCCTGTCTGGTGGATTATGAATTGGTGTCTGCTTGTGCTTTATTTACATTACCCCAGCAGTTAGTAAAATTGAGTATCTTCTTATCTCTATACATACTTTCTTAGGAAAAATATCCAGTGACATCCTTTGCTAATTTTTAATTGAGTTGTTTGAATTGTATCACTGAGTTATAAGACAGTTGACAATATTCCAGAGTCAAGACTCTCATCAAACATATGAGTGGCAGGTATTTTCCCCCAGTGAAGAAATGTCTTGATTCTCCTCATTCACGGTAACATTTGTCATTGTCAATGTTTGGGGTTTTATTCTGTCCTGTTTTTCTAGTCTCACAGATGAGCTGTAGAAGTCTCTTGTTGGTTTGAGGTGAAATCCTTAATGATTTAGGATGTTAAGTATCTTTCATGCACCTGTTTCCTATGCAGATGCTCTTTGTATCAGGTGCACCTTCAATATTTAAAGATGGCTTTTCTGACTACAAGCTTCATTTTTTACTTTCGTTATTTGTTAATTTGTACACAAATCCTATAAGCTATGGTCTCTGCTCTTCTAATGAAAGGCCAGGGTTATCTTAGTCACTGACTCTTACTTTTCTCTTGCTAATTTACAATTTTATATGCATCTTTCTCTTTCAACATTTATTTTTTGCTGTGATATGTTTTTGATAGGCTTATAAAAACCTCTGTGTATTTTTCTTGCATATTGAATGGTATAAAAATAAAAAGAAAGAAAGAGAGAGAGAGAAAGGGAGTTCTAAAAGAAAACTGTCAAATTTAAGGGAACCAGGCATTTCCGGTTGTGCAAATTCCTAGAGACGCTAAATGACAAGCATCACTGCATCTAAGAAATGACTTTGAAACTAGTCATTTTGACAATTATAAACACAGCATCCAGGACAAATAACTATATCCCTATGTACAGGCATGCTGCTTCTAAACACTAGCCTTTTAGCTAGCATACAGGATAATGGGTTTCATTGTAACATGTTTACATATATATTGATTGTCATACTTTGCTCGTATTTGCTTCCCAGTGCTCAACATTGTCTCCCTCTCCCTCCCACTTATCTGCTTCCATTGCCATAAATATTCTCCTTCTGACCTCAGGATACATACACATACGTACAGACATACATACATACATACACACATACATACATATACACATATGTATGTGTATATACATATACATATATGTACATACATATATGTATGTATGTATAATATACATAAAAAAGAAAATATTCCGTATTTAGACATATTTTAATTTCTCTTTGGAAATCAGCTGTGATGATTGTTGGGTGATGGTAAATCTATATATGCTAGCACTTGTAAGAAATGGCCCATTGTTCTACAATGGGATGAGGAAGGATGTGTGGCAAATTTGGGAAGTAATGGACTGTTTGTACATCATGTTGTGATAATGAGAGGCATCTATATGCCAACATGAGTTTGTACAATTGGATAATACATAGTTAACTTGGTGTCATTTAAACCTATTGAGTTGATAAATGTTTTCTACAGATTCATTCTTATTGTTTCTCTGGCTACTTCTTACATCTGTGCTTTATTTTAAAATTTAATTTCTGTTACTAAATGTTTTCTACATTAATTATATTCCCAACATTTATTTTAAGTTCCAGTTTTTACTTAATTTAAAAATTCAACTCTTGTTTCAACACTAAAGATTTGAATCCTTTAGAATTCCAAAGAAATGTTGTGGCTTGTAGTAATCTCCTATAATGACAAATGTTCTCTGTGGATTAGAAAGAGCACACATTCTCCTGTTGAGTGAACTGTTCTGTCAGCATTGACTGGGCTGGATTATTGTTTGGTGTCTAATGTCTTTATTTTATGAAGGTGAATAAATGTGGTTCAGTAACTGTGTCTGAATACATTGTACCTATTCTATCAAATACTGAGAGTACCGTGTCTCAATTATATAATGCTAGGTTTGTTCATTATTTAAAGCCCTAAGAGCCCATACCATGAAACCCAATCATCACTTGTAAAGCTTTCTTACTGCACTTCCTTGACACACTGGTCATTTACTGACATGTAACGTCCTTGTCCACATTCCCTGGGAGGGTATCTACTTTGTGTGATGTGACGTGAAGTCTGTCTCATGGGTTAGCATTTCCGTGGTACCTTAACCATATATCCTGAGCCTGTTCGCGTGTTTAAATTAGTGCTTGTACTGACATTATCTAGATGTTATTTTTAGAACACCATGACATTTTCTTTGTATTTCATGTGTTTAGTTGACATAAATTTGTCACAATTATCAATACAGTTGATTTAAGCTCTCCATTTCACCGTCTCCAACATAGTGTTCCTCATGCCTTCCTGTCTTTTCCAGAAGAATTAGATAAATTTTATGACTGACTATTTAAAGTATTGACTTCATTCTTTCTTCTTTTCTTTGTCATTGATGTGGCTATTTTATGGCCACAGTAAACATCTGTCATTAACTATAGTCCACCTCCAAGTTAAATAGCACCATTTTGTGTATAATATTATCATAAACACATACTTTGAGATATATTCCATCATCAGAATTTTTATATTTTACCTGTTATATTTTACCTTAGTGGTATAAAACTCAGTATTTGATTGTTTAACATGTAATTGCTTTTTAAGTGATGAGAATAAGTGAAGAATTTCTTCTATTCATTGAATTATTTGCCGTGTCTAGTGCTGTTTATTTTTTTCTTCAGATACAAATGAGATGTTCTCCTTCCACCAAAAGGACTTGTACTGGGCTGGAAAGATGCTCAAGGGGACCTAATTTTGATTCCCAGGACGCACATGGCAGGAGAGAACTGACTCTCACAGATGTTTTCTGACTTCCATATAGACTTAGTAACATGGATACAGACACACCCACATAAATAAATGATAAATGAATGTTATAAAATAATAACTTGTTTCTAATATTTTCTGTGTTGTTTACCTGTTAGTGATGACCGTTTTCTTTGTCTCTTGTAAATCCGCATAATGCTTTCTGATTGAAGAATTTTTGCTGTGTATATTCTAGACTGAATAGTTTCCTCTTAAAAATCTTTGAACTCCATTGCATGTCTTGAATAATTTTCAGCAAGAAATCAAAGTCTTACCAACCGTACTTAATATTGCATATACGTATGGGCTCCTTTCTACTGTTTCCTCTACTCTTTAAATTACTGTTTCATTTTTCTTTCCATTCTGACAGTTTTCATCACTTATTTTGTATGAGTTTAAAATTTAAAACCTATTTTTCTGTCAAGGTTAGGGATGTGTGGGTTTGTAACTTTCATCCAATTTGTAAAATTTTGGCTCTTTTTTATTCTGTGGTGGTTAGATTTCAATTGTTGATTGAACACAATGACGATCACCTGGGAAGGGAGGCTCATGAGGGATTATCTAGATTATACTGGTTTGTGATCCTGTGGGGAGGGCTGTATTGATTACCCTAATGAAGGTGGGAGGATTTGCCCAGTGCAGGTCAATTTGAATTTCTAGTCACCTTTCCCAAACACCATTCTGTCTCTAGACCAATCCGCTCTGAGTCCTCCTATTCTGGGCTATACTGGGAGAACTCTGGGCAGAATCTGGGGCAGCATGGGACTTCTTCCAACTATTTCCCCCTTCCCCAGGACAGTAGCTCTGCATTAGGTGGCACCATTCCCTAGAAAGTGGATTTTAAACTGTATGAGAGTGTAGGAAGCTGAGAAGTAGTAGACAGGAATTCTTTGTTCTCTGTTTCTTGGCTATGAGTACAGTGTTTCAAATATCTGTTGCTGTGACTTCCCTGAAATGATGGACTGGAACCTGGAGTTTTGAGTGCCTTTGTCATAGTATTTTATCACAGAAACAGAAAGGGAAGCTGAGAGTTATTCATTTTCTTCTGTCCTGTTGTTTTCGGGTTTTAGTCACTCTTGATACAGATGGATGTTGTGAAGTAGTCAATAGACTGTGGTCAGGAATGTTTAGCCTTATTCTCCTTTAGCTTTAACTGGACACTTTTCCCTATTTCATCTTAATATTTTTTTTTTTTGCAATAGCCATCATGATCTTAATTTATTCCATTCCATCTAAGTATTTCAACTTAGATACTGCTTTTTTTTTATCCCTAGTATTTTTATTTGGACCATTTTTATAATTTCTCTTTTATTTGTATCATGGTATAGTCAACTTTATTTTACTCCTTTACTGCTAATTACAGTATTTTTCTTTGTTTTGAGTCTATTTATAGTGAATGATTATCTCCTTGCATGAGCACATTTTTTCTGCTCATATGCATACCTGATAATTCTTATTTGTGCATCTGAATTTTTCAAATTTATGTTGCTAGTTAGTAGTTCATAGTTTCAGACCATATTTTAGAAGGCAGTTGTTTGTTAGTAGTTCATAGTTTCAGACCATATTTTAGAAGGCAGTTGTTTGTTATTAATTACTTTGATCCCTTTTAGTCTTTATTTGTTGAGAAAAATCAAGTGGGTTCTTTCCTCTAGAGTTAATTAATTTCTGCTGACAACACAACAACTTTGTGAAATTGTTCCAAATGACCCATGCTTTCTAGGGTCTTTCTATAGTTGAAAATATAAATTACTTCCAGCTCTCAGAGTTCTAAAGAATGATTATACAATCTCTATGCCTAAACAAAATACAACCTCTTTGCCTATACAAAAACAAAACAAATTAAAAAAAAAAACCCTATATAAAAGTAATTATCTTTTGTTTTTCTCTCAAATGTCCACAGATTATTCCCAAATCAATGGATAAAAGGTATCTCTTTTTGCACGTTTCTGGACTTCTCTATGTAAATCACTTCTCTGGCACTCTGGCTGAAACTTCTAGCCACCTTTCTCAAATATCAGTTTCTGTCTTTTCAAGTAAGTGAGACCACTAGGCTCTATTTGAGTTACACTCTTCTGTGCTACAGGGTAAAAATTACCAGCAGGTTGTGGGGCAGCACAGGACACCTCTCACTCATTTCACATTTTCCAGGGGCCCGAGTTCTGTATTATCTGTTGTTCAGTGGATAAAGATAGTTGTTTTGTGTGTATTGTGCAGTTTTCTTGTTAATCCAGAAAGGTAGACATGAACTCTAATAACACATTATGGATGAATTTGAAGTTCCACATCTTTTTCTCATAGTGGTCTTAGACAAAGTTATTCAACATTAGTGCTCAGTTTCTACTTTTATAAGTGTAATAATAATAATAAATAATATTGATTTCACTGGATCATAATGATGAGTATATCTAATCTCTAGGTAAATAGTTATTTCTTTTGGTAATTAGAAGATATAAGACTTCTCTGCACTTACCCAAATCACTTCCTATTCGGAAAAATACTTTGCATCTAACAATGGCCCTACCAACTCTAGCCTGAAGTATTTTCTTTCGTTTCTAAAATCCTTTGCTAGTAACTGGGGAAGTGGTAAAGGGACAAAGTGACAACCACACAAGCATGAGGACCTGAGTTCAAATCCCCTGCACCCACTTTAACCTGTAATTCTAACATGAGTAAATGGAAACTGCAGGATTAGTAGGGCTTCAGGCCAGCTAGTCTGGTTCAATCAGTGAGCTCCAGATCCAGTGAGAGGCCCTGGGCAGAACAATTGACGATAAGCAGTGTTGATATGTGACCTCTGATCTCTGCACATGGATATATGTACACGTTATGTGTACTGCCATACACTTACATACACACATGAATCTTTTAATAACCATTGCTCATACGTTTTCTGTAGTAAAAGATACAGACGTCTTTTAATAGCATTACAACTTTTGTTGCAAGGCCGTTGAAATACTTTTTTAAAAATTCTTTTATTTACGTTTCTTTTATCTCTTCTTCTCTCTACTCTACCCCAATCCCTTTTAACACCCCAACATCAGGCAGGAGAGAGAAAGGGTTGGTGGGGAAGGGGGCGCAGTTCTTTCTTAGCTGCTTCCTGATGGTTAGGGTTGTTGGGTTTTTTAGAGTCATTCCATCCTTGCTTCAGGACATCTCCAACCTCTTGTTTCACAACAGCAACCAGGAGTAGCAAGGGGGAAGCAGGAGCAGCCTTGTTCATCTCCGATGTCCACTCTCTGCACTCTGGCATTTATTCTCTCTCCAGAGTCCTCAGATTCAAACTATCTGCAGCTGTCAAAGAGCTCCTCTCAGAGCCCGCATGAGGCAAACAGCCTGCTGCTGTGGACCATCTGAATCAGTCCCACATCCCACATCTGGGGCCAAAACAAAAACATGTTTATATCTACAGCAGGAAACAATTTGAATACTTTGTTGGTACCCTAGAAATGCTTCGTAAACCTTTACTGTTGTATATTATCTACTGTCCATTTGTCTTTCTACCCAACAAGACATGAGCTTCTGTAAGTCTCCCTACAGCTGTTGAATCAATCCTTAACACATATTAAAAGAGATTCTAAAATTTCATTTTGACAAAATATCATCAAAGAGGCTGTTTTTTCCTCTACATTTTCTTCTTCCTTTTATGTCTTACTTTTATCATCCTTAAGGAATTAACTTTTGATCTTAGAGAAGATACCATGTTAATTATTTGATTTATACATTGCTCCTGGCAAAGGTTCACCCTGTCATTTTCAAATAACCCCTAAGTCATTAGATGTTCATCTTTCCTTTCTGAAGCACATTCTTTCCCTTCTGCTATGAGAAGATTATATAAAGAAAAGATAGAGGACTTAGAAGAATATATGGGAAAATCTGTGTCACTTAGACACCAGGAGGCCTTAAGCCTGAAGAGCCAAGTTGAATTTGACTCTCATCCCTGTGTGAAGCAAGGGGTCCTGTCACCTCTGTCAACCTAACAATAAGACTCTCATGGAGGTCCAAACACAGGGCAGAGAAACCTCATTGTGATTTCTTGATGATGATCAAAACTGAATCACGTGCTTAGGGATGTTCAGGAAGGCTTACTCTGCCATTAATATGAGTATCCTCTACACCTCCACCAACAGCCTATTGTGACTCTATGACCTTAAGATCTTATTGATAAGTCAACTTTTCAAGAACCGTCCTGAATAGCCTCTGAGGAGCAGCTGCCATCTGTGCTTTCTCAATCCTCTGTCCATTCATCATTTTTCTTTGAACTAGAACTTTCCAGAGAGAAGAAATAACTACTTAAGAATAGTGCTGTAGAATTAGAAACTAACTTCATCTCTGGCTTTCCAGAAACTGATTGTTTGCAAGTCGTTATGACCCATCAGTGTGACAAAGAAACCTTTTAGCATTTGAAAAAAAATTCTCCTGTGTTCTTACAGTCCTGGCCCCGAATGAGTCATGGTTTGAATCTGATTAGAATTTATTTGGGATTACGGAAAATGTGACAATCTGAATCCATTGTCCTGACTGGTTACGGTTGGCTGCCACTTCCTTTGAGCTGAATTATAACTTTTTGTTATGACATGGGAACCTGGGGTAACATGTGAGGATGAAGCTCATGTCACAGCTTAGTGGAGGACAATGGTAAAATCAGGAAGTGTCCTCCGTCCTTATGTCATCCTCACCAGGTCAGCGGAAGGTTTTGCTAAAGGAAATGATAACACCTGCTCAATATTTTTCATTTCGATAAGACTCTTGAAGGCAGTCTTCCTTCGGCCTCATATTTCCAATGTTCCAATTTTCTTTCTCCCTTACTCCCAGATTCTCCCTCCTAAATCAGCATCTTTACATATAACTCATTCATGAATGGCTCAAATCTTGTTCGGTTCCATTCTTCGACATGACGAATCCTTTTCCTAAAGAGTAGCATCTCCAGTGAATATTTTCAACTAGAAAGTAGGAAGTTGGGACACAGAACTTTGACATGGCTCATGATTCCAATCCCTGTGAGGTGAACCTCCATCCTCTAAGGGTACCTCAAAAAGGGTACTCAGTAAACACCCTACAGCATAAAATTCTCTCCCAACACACACACACACACACTAGTCAACATACACACAGTAGTCAAGCAAATTTGGCTTACAATATAGGACAAGGCCAGGAGAGAGCGGCGTCCCATACTTTTGTCACCTAAGCAGAGCCTGTCAGCCTCAGTCTTCCTTTTGTTTTGGTTTGTTGTCTTTGTTTTTGTTTTGGTTTGGTTCTTTGGTTTGGTTTATTACGTTATGCTCCCATCCATAATTTTCATGATGGCTGTGTTGTCCCTTTCTTGACCTGTTTTCTGGAATGAAGACTAGAATGGCTGCTTACTGTTTGAGTCTGTCAGCTTCACAGAGGGGGAGAAGGAAGAGTATTCTTTTGTTTCCTCCTCCATCTCTGTTTTTTTTACTTGTATTCAATCCCTGACCCCCTCTGTCTCTCCAGAGGCCTTTTCTCACTCCATCTTCAATTCCTCAATCTAGCCTCCCTCTTCCCAGCCTGTTTTCTTTTCTATTAAGCCCCTCTTGTTTCAGGAAGTTTGTGAGGGCAGTAGGCAAGGTGAAATGTGCTCCCTGACAAGTATGCAAAAGCATTCTATGATATAGTGGATCTGGAAGCTCCTATTAGAGGAGATTTACTGGTCTGTTCTAAGGTTGCTCTCCAGGTTGAAATTGCCTGACAAGGTCTCAGCTAACATAGGATTTATTTCTACATATTAAATTATTTTTTTTAATTAGTTCAATGCCCGGGTCATTTCTAAACCAAAGAAACGTAAAACAAGTAAGTTTCCGAAGTCAAAAGAAAACAGGCCGTGGTTTGAGTTAGTTGTCAAGTTCATACAAAACTGTTTGCAGCCTGTGAGCTATTAAGCACTTCCATGCATCAGCTTCAGAGCCACGAAGGCCTATTCCGCCGCCCAGTCTTTCATAAATTAATTCCTATTGCTCCCCATCTCCTCAGCCTCTGACTAAAGACTGACTTTAATCCTCCCTGCCCCCATTCTTTTCTGCTTTGTTTTTTAAGGCAGGCATGAAGTACACGTAGCAATCTTTAGCAGGAAGGCAGAAATCAGGCCTTTTTAGTTGATCCGAAATTCTTTCCACATCTCTGGTTGAGCGAGTACACAAATATGGAAGAGGTGGGAGGAGGGTGTGTGTCTGTGTCTGCCAGATTGTGGGGAGGAGGTATTACTGCCCGCGCGTGTGCAGCCAGAGACACACACACAAACCCCAGATGGTAACTAGATGAGGAAGAGAAGCCAACAACACCAGGAGTTATTTTGGGACTAAAACTCGGAATCTTCATATGGCTAAGATTTTTTATCCACTGTGTTGTTCTTACACATGACAGGCTCCTCAGCAGGGTGGAAGCCGGTCCATTGATCAAATCAGATTCACTTCTTAGATCCTGAGACTTTGGGACAGGAAGGAGACAAGGCAGTGGTCTCTTATAACAGACCCAAGATACTGCAGATTCCACAAGAGAGACCCTGTCACCATCCCCCTGCTTATTTCAGTCGAGGAGGGCATGGAAAGCATGGAACAGGGCAAAGTCATAAAACAGCCCCCGCTTGCTTATTAGCTGTATTGGGTATGGGTTTCTGCCAAGGAGAAGAAAGCTGGAGTCCGATCTGCTTTTCAGACAGCTCTTAAAATATGTCAGTCACCAAATGCACCATAGACCCTGGTCAGCAGATTCACAAGTTCAGGCTGTTGAAACAAAGGGAGCGTGAGAAAGTACAAACTGCGTTAACTGAGTACCCAAACAGCACGGGGAGGATGGGAGGTCACTGATGCCACTGACAGCATCAGCCATGTGTAAAATATATAGGACCACTGCGGCTTCTTTCCCTTTTTTAACAGTTCTGCCTTCATCAATTAGTAAATCTCTCTCTTTAAAGAAAGAAAAGAATTTTTAATTTTATGTGTGCGGGTATTTTGCCTGTATGTATGTCTGTGTACCGTGTGTGTGTGCAGTGCCTGTAGAGGCCAGAAGAGGGAGTCAGATCAGTTGTAACTGGAGTCACAGACAGTGGTGAGCTACCATGTGGGTGCTGGAAATGGACCCCCGGTCATCTGCAAGAGCAAAAAGTGCTCTTAACCATTGATCTATCTCTCCAGTTCCAGTCAATAACAGCAAAGGGCACTATGAGCAGGGTGCTAAAAGGTCAGGAGTAACTTATTTTTTTAAATTTTTTCTAATACTGGAGATGGATTGAACACAGGATCTCATGCAGGCAAGGACACTGCTCTCCCACTATCCCGTATCCCCCGTCCTCTTCTTACATGGTGATTTTGTTTTGGGGGAGAGAGTGTCACACTGTGCATAAGCAGGGTTTGACTTTCTAGTCCCATCTCTGCCTAGCCTGCAATGAAGCTGAAATTATAAACCTAAGATACTATGTTGGTCCTTAATCTTACTTTTAGTACCATTCTTTATCTAAAGCACAGTGAAAATATTTTTCCTTCCACACTGTTGTTTGAAAAACTTGCTGCCTCTGTTTTTCTAATATTATAATAATGATAATAGCATCTTTCTCTTCTGGGGGGCAGCAAAGTGCCACCAAATTAATGTGCCAAGCTCTGGGCCAGATGCTTGACGTATGGACAGGATGAAGACACAAGCCACCAGCCTAGAGGAGTGAGTGCTCCAGAGAGGAAGACGAGGACATAAATAACAATCCCATGATGCTGAGCTAAGTGGCTTAGCAGATTCGTACTTACGATGCTGTGAGAACACAGGGGAGGGAATGAAGACGGTGCGTGTGGGGGACGCTAATGCCCCCAGCACAGTTTCCTATCCTGAAGCAAGGCTGGAATCAGGCCTGATATAATTACATCCTTAAAAAAATCCTTGTCTCTGCTTAAAAACAATGGGCACTGTCCAACTCTTGTAGGAAGCTCATCAAAGAGCGCAGGAGCACTGAAGACAAGGAAGTGGTGGGAGAGAGGATGAGAAAGGGATCACAACTCTGCTACTTGCTATACCTGAGAGCCGGTCGTGCCCCTCGCCTTCCTGCTGTGTTACTCTGAAGCCAAATATTTCCTTATGCAGCTGTTTGACTCTTGTGCTGGAAAGTCCAGGTAATGCAGATAGGCGGCAGGACCAGCAACAAGGCTTCTGTCTGAAATAAAATCTATCCAGGCTCGTATGTGGGGATCCACTAAGGTACAAGTGAGCTCTGGGAGCTGGAGAGATGGCTCAGCAGTTAATAGCACTGGCTGTTCTTCCAGAAGACCTGGGTTCAATTCCCAGCAACCACATGGCCATCTGTAACTCCAGTCCCAGGGGATCTGACACCCTCACATAGACATATATGCAGGCAAAACGCCAATTCACATAAAATAAGAATAAATAATTTTTCTTTTTAAAGAATGAGCTCGGAGCTCAGACTTAGTTATGTGGTGTTAAGATTCCTTTTCCAGACACCGCTCCTGAAGACCACAGTAGATATTGCTCTGTCATGAAAGCCTCGCAATTCAGCAAGAATAGACAGCAATACACTCTCATGAATCTTAATTGCATACTCTCATCAAAACCTGGGATAAAGACCGAGCTTAGCACCCCTTCTCCAAATGTGCTTCTCTTACAGATGTGGACATTCATATCAGTATCTGTAGATTGGAAGACAAGGCAAGTATTTGAACGTTGGCTGGGAAAGTGGGGAAGTAGTTACCAAAACTGTGAATGGAACCTCTCCAGAACTAAGTCTATTACTCTCCCCTTTCTGTCTTTCTTACATGTCTCACAGCTGTGGTAAATTGCTCACAAGTTGCTGACATGAAGGAAGATCTCATTGCAGAGGTGTAGCTGATCACAGCTGGGCAGGCACGGCAGCAGGAGCTTGAGGTGACACCTTGTGTCCATGATCAGGACACAGAGAGAGGTGGATGCTAGTGTCCAGCATTCTATGCCGTAAGGCCCCAACTTGTGGAACTCTGTCACCTATGGTTACAAGGAGTCTTCCCAACTCAATTAACCTAATCTAGATAATTCATCACAGTGTACGCAGCACTGAGTTTAGCTCTAGTCTCGTTGTCAATCAGAGGCTCAATCTGATGCTCACCACGGTTGGAGGTATAACAATATGGTCCTCACACAGCGACAAGCGGGTCTTATAAGAAAAGCCTTCTTCTTTGGACCCTCGGACACCTCTCTTGAGTCCAGTCAGCTTAACCCTGTCTGTGCACAACTCCATTGTTTCTTCACATCTTTGTTGCTGGTTCCCTCATCAGGACCTTCATTATGCTTTTGCTAAGTCTAGTTCAACACCATTATACCTGGTTCCCCCGCCTTCATTCTTCTCCTCTGATCTGTCTTTCACACAGCTGTCCGAATGAGTTTGTCAGAAATGCAAATTCAGCCCTCAACTTTCCTTATTCATAATTGCCCAGGAACATTGGCTCTCTAGGGGGACCTTATGATGGCAGCCTGTGCTCTCTCTGAGACACATTGCCATGTTCACTGCTGTCTACCTCTCTTTCATGAATCACTACTCTGAATCCACATGTTTCGTGCTCCAGCTGTTTTAATCTTTTTATGCATCCCTTTCTTCTTATTCCTTTTTTTCCCTCTGGAACCTTTGTTTTGTGCTTTGGGCTTGGATTAGGATATCCAGAGTGCCTAATCATGAAGAACAACAGAAATAGTACTGTGTGAGATTCTGGATTTAAAAATACTGGAAAATAAAACAAGTCTCACATTGTGTTGCGTTTCCTTAACGATGGCTCCTTTCCTTCCCCCTGCTTTGCATCAAACCCTCAAAGGAAGTTTTCTGACATCTGGGGTGTGTTACAGCTGGGTCAAATGGTAACAGAAGGATTCTTGGTAGATTTCCAAACGCTGTGTAGATGGGACCCGGAAAGTCACAACTCGCCATCACTTATGTCTTAGCTGTTTTCCTGGTAATGGACCCACACATCTTCCCCCCAGACCACCTTTCAACTCATCAGGGAAAGCTAGGGAGACTCCTGCCATGTGTGAAGCCCATCCTCACAATGCAATTGCCTGCCTCCAACGAGAGCTTGGGTTTTTTTTTTTTTTTTTTTTTTCTCCCCAAGCAATTACTTAAATGGTGTTTTGGCCCCTTTTTCTCTGAAGCAGGACATAACCTTTATTGACATTGTGGCTGCTGCCACATCTGTTAAGCTGACAGAAAGAAGGAGCTGGCCAATCCTTATGATGGATTTGGTGTTGTCAAGCCTTCAGCACAATTTGTCATGGGGCAAAAGGAAGCCTGTTGCCAGTGGAAGGTTCCTCAGTCCTCCCAAGGAGGAGGACCACGTTTCTTTTTCTCCTATCATGAGCATCTTAGTGTCAGCTCCAGAGTGAGACAGAGAGCAGTTCAGACCCCATCTCACAGAGGGACTGTCAGCCGTTGCCTGAAAGGACTGCAAGTAACTCCTCCTATTACGATAAGAAAATGTCCTTAGACCTGGAACCAGACCCATGACTCTATCTCTCTCAAATGAACATTTTAAAAACCAGAAAAAAAGAAAAAAGAAGAAGAACCCTGGCAAGAGCCATGGATAGAAAAGGCCATGGGTGGAGACACACACAAGTCTGAAGACAATGTGTTACTAGGCTTGCCCTGAAAAGCAGTTCATTTCGCACATTTTGTAGACTGAACTGCATCTACACCCACAGTCAAGGCTCTCTCCAGCCCAGAGCAGAGAACTTTGTGATTTAGCAATCTTAACTACACTTGGCATTCAGTGAGGGGCTGTAGTTACAGACTATACTAAGCCGAGGTCCTCTGGAGGCAATAAAATACTGAGGCGATGCTATCTCATGGGCTTGGGGTATGTCATTCCCTTGAAAGTCAAGGAGACAGCTGATTTAGTGTTTCCAGTTAGGTCACAGAAAAGTCAGTGGCGGCTGCTTCCAGCTGAGTTCAGAGTCTGAATATTTATGGTATCAATCTGAAATCCAGATAACCACAAATAATATAAATCCATTAACTCCTCTACAAGCAAAGCTTTTTGGCTGCTAATGCCTTGATTGCTAAGTTACTACATGATGGCTCTCTCTCTCTTTCTCTCTGTCTGTGCCTGTCTGTCTGTCTCTCTGACTATCTGTCTCTCTCTGTGTGTTTCTCTCACTGTCCTTCTATCTCTGTCTGTCCCTCTGTGTTTCTCTCTCTCTCTCTCTCTCTCTCTGCGTATCCTCAACTTTTCCACCAACTTGCTCACTTATGACAGGTTTCTCTAATATGACGAAGGCAGCTTCCCAGGATAATGAGACAGGAGCATCAATGCTGGAAGTGGCTGTTCTCTAATTGCTGAAAGGCTGTGATTTTGACAATCCATCTGAGCTCCCCAGCGCTGATATTCAGAGTCCCTACCATTTACACAGAGAGCCTGGCTTACCTACTCATTACACCTGAAGTCCCCTGATTTATGTGTTTTTTCTACAGTGATGAATTGCTCATCACATAATAATCATATCTCATCTGTCCTCAGCCACTCTAGAAAGCAGACAGTTGGCATGTCCAGTGATTTGACAAAAACAACATGATATTTATATGATAGGTGACACTTGCCACTATTGGGATTTTGTGTGAGCTTCATGAAGGCTCTGTGAAATAGGCTGGTTTTTGAATGAGCAAAGCTGAGACTTTACAGCCAAAGTAAGAAGGGCCTCAACCTTTCACCCAGAGAGGCTTGCATAGGGAAAATTCACCAAAGTACTCATGATTGGCAGCCCTCAGTCTAGGACTGACAGTCCTTACTCTAGGACAACTTCAGTTTAAGCTTCTTAGAAGACTGTGGCAGAGATAGAGCAAGACAGGACCGTGACTGTCCCTGCTCCTTCAAAATGTGTCGAAGCCAATGACCAAGATCAAGATCAAACCATCACATTGCCCAACTTCAAAATATACTACAAAGTTGTAGTAACTCAAACAGCATGGCAGTGGCAGAGTCTGATGCAAAGACCAATAGAAAGGCAAAAGGTGTTCAAGAGGAAATCATGGATTCACAGCCAAGTGACTCAACAGAAGTGCTAAAGATGCTCGTTGGGAAAAAAAAAAATGTTCTGTTCAACAAATGGCGCTCTAAAGATTGGATATCCTACACAGAAGATTGACACTTGATCCTCATACTTCCCACTACAAAAATTCATTCAAAATGGATCATAGACCCAAATATAAGACCTGAAACTCAACACTGCTAGAAAAAATAATAGAGGAGATGCAATTCACAATGTTAGCACAGACTGCGATTTTTAGATAAGAAACCAAAAGTACAAAAAAATAAAAATGAAGAGGGAGAAAACAGGCAACAGGACAGGAGCCTACCATAGAGGGCTGTTGAGAGACTTTACCTAGCTAGGTATCGAAGGAGATGCTGAGACTCATAGCCAAACTATGGGCAGAGTGCAGGGAATCTTATGAAAGAAGGAGGAGATAGGAAGACCTGGAGGGGACAGGAGCTCCACAAGGAGAGCAACAGATCAAAAAATCCTGGGTATAGGGTCTTTTCTGAGACTGATACTCCAACCAAGGACCATGCATGGAGATAACCTAGAACCCCTGCACCAGATGCAGCCCATAACAGCTCAATCTCCAAATGGGTTCCCTAGTAATGGGAACAGGAACTGTCTCTGACATGAACTCAGTGGTTGGCTCTTTGATTACCTCCCCTTGAGACAGTAGCAGCCTTGTCAAGCCACAGAGAAAGACAATGCAGCCAGTCCTGATGAGACTGATAGGCTAGGGTAAGAGGGAAGGAGAAGAGAACCTCCCTATCAGTGGACTTGGGAAGTGGCATGGAAGGAGATGAGGGAGGGAGGATGGGATTGGGAGGGGGATGAAGGAAGGGCCTACAGTGAGGATACAAAATGAATAAGCTGTAATTTATAAAAATATAAATAAAACATTTAAAAAGTGAAAAAAAAAGAAAAAATGAAGAAGACCAGTGGGGTTGTAATAACCAAGAATCTTTAGTCCAACAAACTCTAAACAAGCTATAGAAATATAAAAACAACTGTTCATCTGACAAAGAAGTAGTATCCATAATCGATTAACTTTTTTTAAAAAGCAGCAATGCTACAAATATTTCAATTAAAAAAAAGGTAAAGTATGAAAAATAAAAGCTGACTCATTTGTCATTAGGGAAACGCAAGCCACATCCAAATGCTTAAAAATAAATGCTGGCAATCATAAGGAAATAGGGGAATGCCCATATATGATTGGAGGGAATAGAAATTAGTAGTCACAATCAAACAAGACAGAGGTTCCTCAAGGAACCAAAAATTGATCTAATGCTCTATGATGGTTAATCTCAGCTGCCAACTTGATGAAATCCAGAATCACTTGGGAAATGATCATCTGAGCATGCTAGCAAGGGATTATCTTTATCATGTTAATTGAGATGGGCAGACCTGTCCCCAGGAGACAGCACCATTCTCTGAGATCTGATCCTAACCCTGGACTGTAAAGAGAAAGTGAGCTGAGTCAAAGCATTCATCACCTGTTTCTTCCTGTTACCAGCATTTGTCAGTTGTCTGCCATGATTAGATTGTATGTACTCTTGGACTGTGAGCCAAAATAATACTGCATTTGTTGGGGGAATCTTATCATAGCAATAGGAAAACAAACTATGATGTAGTCATCCAGGTTCTAGATACATGTCCAAAGAAAATGGCATCAGTGTGTCAAAGAAAAAATTTCAGTTCATGTTGATTGCTTTCCTATTCTCATTGTGATGATATGGAGTGTGAGTTAGAGACAGTATATCCCTAAGTGGGGATGATATCATTAAGAAAGTGTGTTGTATTTGCACAACGAAGTATTATTTAAGCATAAAAAGAATGACACCTCAACAATTAGAGCAAAAGGGATAGATCTGGATGAGACTGTTAAGGGAGATAAGTCAGGTGTGGGTAAATTCTTCCATGCGGATGTTGTTTAAAAACATGGCTCAGAGGTGTATGCAAGTGATTAATAGAGGCTTAAGAGAATGGGTGAGTAATGCGAGGTTAGACAATGGGTAACCAAACACACTTAAGATAGAAGCAGTAAATTCTTGTCTTCTAAAGAGCAGTGGGGTGACTCCAGCTCACAAAAACCTTATTACACATTTCATGAATATCTAGAGGAAAGAAGCTCAAAGGCTCCCAACATGACGTAACGATGAAGCAATAGGAGCAATAATTCCATTGATTTGATCCATATGTACTGTTTGCCTATATCAAAATGTCAGCTCGGAGCTCCTAGATATGAAAAATTAATGCATGCTAATTATTACTTTAATATTTAAGGCAATATAAATGTTGGCAACCCAAATTTGAGCAGCACATGCCCCATGCATATACTGAGTCACCTCAACTAGAGCAAAATATAAAAAGAAAAAGTCGGGAAAAAGCTGATTCTTTGCTACAACTTTGCCTGCCACCGTTTCACAAATGCTGGCAACACACGTGAAATTTGTGGGTCAAGCAAAAACCTCTGTACTCCCCACAGCAGCGATGAGTAGGCTGCTAGTATTTGCACTGGTCCTTGAAGCCTCCGCTCCGTGGGGGAACGTAAAGAGGTGCTGGGCAAGCAGACATGAGCTGTAGTGTGGAAGAGAAGCTAGGCTGAGGCAGGCTCAGTCCTTTATAAGCCCGCCTGACTCTCTTACCCGGTGGGCATGTGTCTGTACTACACTCACAAGCTGCTTGGCATGGGATACCTGGGTGCCTTGTGCACACTGGCTGCTTGAGAAAGCAACACTAACCTACAAACAAGAGCAATGGCAGCAAGTAAAACCCTGAGCTCCTTGACCAGGGTGGGTACATCTGTTTAGTGACCTCGCTGGGGTCAGAGCTCAGGATGCCAGAGATTGCCATTGCATTTCCCTGGGTCTGTGTCCACTCCTTTGGAATCTGTGTAAGAACCTACTGAAGAACGCAAGGCAAGCAGACTCTTGAAGCGGTTTATTCAGTGAGGGGCTGTTTTCACTGGTCTGGGTCAGGTTGAGATCAGTGAAAAAGTATCAGCTACCCCTCCCCCTACTCCACCACATTTGTCTCAAGAAACAGTCTTCAAGTTTTGCATCTCCTCATATGGCTGCTAGTTTCCTGTCTCTTTCCTGATCTGTTCATTTTTATAAAAAGCAAAAATTCAGAGCTAAAGGACTGTTTGGGCTGATATGTTAGTTACTTCCTGTTCTTAGAGCCAGGAGACCTTTTCAGCACTTATTTGAAATCTCAATTTGCCTTTCAAGCAGTTAGTATGTCTTACTAAAGTCACCATTAAATGAGTCCAAGCCAAATAAATCAGTGAAGTATCAGTTACATAACCCTTCAAAAGAATGCTATATAAGAATCCAAAGACCTTGTTTTGCAAGCCTTCTGTCTGGAAAAGTGTCGAAAGCATTTCTCCAACCCTAAGTGGTTTCGAATTCCTCATCCACTAATAAAAATAATAAATGACTATAAAACTCTAAGGCACCGTTTATTTTCCACAAAAAAAAAAAAAAAAAAAAAATACGTTACTCAAAGAAATGCCAAACCACTCCCATCTTTGAGATTGCTAGAGCAAAAGGCAGCAGGCTGTGACAGAATCAATACATTGAACAATTGTCAAAGCTGTATTAGTGGCAACAGTGTTCCCAGCCTGCATCCAAATACTGCAGGGTTTCTCATAAGACAGTGAGCCTTCTCAGATAATTTGCTGTGCTAACTCCATATAAGTCTTCTAGAAGAGAGATCTATTTTAGCCTCAAGGACAATATGAACCAAGGTAAATTCACATTTTGGCTGCCTGGAGCAGTGGTCAGGCTGGTCATTTATACGTTTCTTAATGGTTCAATTTAAAAATAAATCGCCGAACCTCTGTTTCATAGTAGGGACCACACATGGTGTTGATGTGAACAGGGATACCAACTTCATTAAAGTGCTTGCAACCCAGCCAATTTGCCCTCTGCATCTTTACCTGGCTCACCCTTAGCTCCAAATAAGAGAAATGCTATGATGGCTTGGATGTTCACTGTTTTCTCATCAGTAAGAGGCAGGGCCTCTTTGTATCTCCTCATATGGCTGCTAGTTTCCTGTCTAGTGGAGGTCTTTCTGTCACTGAGCTCATGCTCTTCAGGCGATTCTGTGTCTCTGCACCTTCCTTTCATTTTTGTTCTGTAGCTCCTGAGGTGAGTAATTCACTCTGCCACCCTCTCCTGCCTCATTCCTGGCCCAAAGCAATAGGTCCAATTGATCACTGGTTGAACTACCAAAACTATGAGGAAAGGACCACTTTACTCTGTAAATTCTCCTCTGAGGTACTGTATTACAGTGATAGAAAGCTCACTAATGTACTCTCTCATCCCTCTGTGTTTGAGGACATTCTCATATTTGAGGAGTTGGGAGTTCTGTGTCCATTGATACCATTCAGAGTTTATCATGGTGGTACTAGGCCACAAGGACAATTGGCTTCTTTATAAAGTCTATCATATCTTCTAGCCTCACCTCAAGTTTGTGTCTCAGCTTCCACAGGGGAGCATGAAGGTGAAATAATGCAGAACAGATATTTTATAGGGCTGCTAGGTTTTTTATTTATCAACAGTGGATATGAAAGGACATTAGATATCCCCAAAGCATAAACCATCTCTCAAGGATTTCCTGGAAGTAACTTTTCATCTATACTGTCACAGAATTTTAGGTTCATCTCATTTTCAAACCCAGTTTCTCTCTCCCTCCCTGAGTCCCTTCCTCTATCTTTTCCTTCATCCCACCCTCTCACCCCTCTTTCTCTCTCTCTCCAGCTGGTGTTTGGTGGCATGGTTTTCTTATGTATACCAGGCTGACCTGAAATGTCCAATTCCTCTTCTTCAGCAGCCAAGTGCTGCTGTTGTAGTTGTGTGACATCATGACCAGGAAAGCAACACCCATTCAGTAGAAATGACTGGATGCTGGTTTTGTTTTACAGGGCTAGTAATCCCCAGCAGGGATTATTTGAACCCAGGACTTCATCTGAAGTAGACAAATGCTCTACCTCCTGCAGCTCTCATCTTTATTCTCTTTGTAGCAAATGTCGATAAGCATAGAGAAGTGAAAATGACTCAACTGAGACCTTACTGTCTGTCTGGTCCTCCAGTGGTTTAGTGTACCAGCTTGACCTAATCCACACAACACTTGGTGATTCAAATGTTTTTAGCTCTTTGTGATAGATAGAAAGGGGAAGCTATTCTCTTCTTGCTAGCACAGTGTTCTTCTGCTAAGGAAGCATAGGTTGGAGGCTATAAAGGGAGTCTATACTTGTCAAAAGAAATAGAAGGCCATTTATACGATTTTTTTGCGTGTGTCTCATAAATCACAAGGTTCCATACTTGAAAATTTGAAGTCAGAATGCTCCGCCAGAATTGAGAGATGGTCACTTTGCCTTTGGCGGCATGATACCAGAGTCATTTACAGAGCAGGTACCAACAGCCCTGCCGACTGCATGTCATATCATCCATCATGTGAAACTAAACCAACAAGGCATGAAGAGATGGTGCGGAAACTCTTGTCAGAGGGTCAGACCACTTCATCAGGGAGGCTGGACAGTGTTTAGGGTAGCGGACCAATGTCATGGGCTATTTGGGGAAGGCTCTTAAGACATGTTTTTGCATATACGGGGAGGGACCAGGAAGAAGTTTACATTTTCTTTGTTCACCAAACCATATTTGAGAAAGTCCTTCATCAATGAAATGGTACTACTGACTCTGTTTCTCTTAGTCATTCACAATTTTTCCTATTCTTAGCTACTCATGTGAATCACCTGGACAAATTGAGAAGTGGTACTATTTTCAAATATTATTTATTGTTGAATACACCGTAAAATAGCATGACTATCAAGCCAATCTTTGATAGCTCAGTGCCATGCTACAAGCCATGCCTAATTTTCCAGCCAGGGACAAGGACATAGATACAGCCATTGCTTCTGTTACATGAGAGTTTTAAAGTTAGAAGTAAGTTTTAGATAAGCATTTCAATCCTCATTACCCTCACTTAGCAGAGGAGAAACAACAAAAGTCAGAAAGAAATGATATGTTCTGAAATGACACAGTTCGTTAATGATAGAAGCTGAGCTAGAACTAGAACCCAGTGGTCCAATGTTCTTATAACAACATCTTTGGGTTCCAAGAACACTAAAATGAATACATGAAACTTCAAAATACGGAAACTCACAAAAATCTTTTTCGTTGGCATGTATGGTGGTTTGAGTGGGAAATAAGCTCCATGGGCTCAGGCCATCAGGTAACGGTGCAGTTAGGGGACTTACGATCTGTGGAGGGATATACATTCCCGAGAGGTCATAGCCCCACCCTTCTTCCAGTTAGCTCTCTGCTTCCTGCTTGTGGTTGGAGATGTGATCTCTCTCACCTTCCTGTTCCTGCCCCCATGGCTGTTGCTTGCTGCCATGATTCCTGCCTTGTGTCACTCTTACAGCTCTGGAACCTTAAGAAAAAAAAAAAAAGAACTCTCTTCTTTTTCATATATATACAGGGAGGGAGAGGGAAAGAGAGTGAGAAATCAACACATGTTTTAAGTTCATTAACTTTTACCTGTCATTGTAATTCAGTGAGTTTCAACCTCCACTTTACAGATAAGGACACTCAGTGATTTAAAAAAAAAAAAAAAAGGTGTGCAAGACAATACTTGCTTACAAATTACCTAGTTATAGACCCCAAAAGATCAGTGAGCTGAACTCCATCCCCTGTACTGTGCTTTTAACTGTGATCATAACTTGTAGCTAGCTTCCTCTAAAACATTCCTGATTATTCAATGGCAAGCAAGCAAGTTGAGACTTGGACTTAATGGGGCTGTTTTTTTGTAACGTCTGTACAGAAAGCTTGTACCTGGTCACAGTAATCTCTAGATGGGCTGGCATGGAATCAAAAAAAAACAAGGTTATGAGTATGCATTGGATCCAAATATTCCTAGTACTGATGAACAAGGTGAATACTCACTTAGATGGTTTAGGATAAAGAAAGGAATATTGTTAAAATGAGGGAAAATGCTTCTACTTGTATGCTGAAATATTTCTGAATAATAAAATATTCCAAATAGTCTCAAAATCTGGTTAAAGAGTAGGGAGTGTAGGCAAGAGATAGAAAAGTTGCTGAGCAAGCATAGAGTCCATTGTTCACTCTCCTGCACCACAAAACAGAACAAAACATCAGAATCCTCAAACTGATGAATTTTTACTCAATATTTTGAGTGCATACCTTCACTGGGAGGAACTCGCCTTTCAAAAGGACCACCCACCTAGAAAGAGCCCTCACTGGTCACAGAGGCAGCTACCATTTGAAGAGTAGAAACTGTGGTAAAAACTCTCAACACTGTTTAGAGCTGTTTAGGTTATCAAGGCTCTGCCTTTATGAGTGGGTCTAACCTCTTACCCCTTTTTGCCTCTGAGACACAACAAGATATATTCCACCATGAAGGAAGTTACAGATGCTGACATGTTCATTATTGGACTTCCTAACTTAGAACTATGAAAAATGTATTTATTTATGTACTAACCAGTTCCTGCTATTTTGCTCTCATAATATGGAATGGAATAAGACAGACACTGATCAAACAAGTCAACATCAAGATAATGGGAACTAGCCTTTTTACTTTTGGAAAAAGAATATGTAATATATATGTAAAACATACATTATATTATATATGGAGAGAATAGCCTCCATAATTTTGGTTTGGAAATAGAGATGAAGTTGTAGAATAATAAACATGAATTCAATTGTGTATGTAAATGAATACACACAGACACACATTCATATACATTGTATTCATATTCTAAAGTTGCCATGTAACTTATCAAAAACTGTCTGAAAACAAATTTTTTTTTTTCATTGATCTGACCAGCAATCTAAAATCAAGAACTCATCAGTGTTTTCTTCTGGAGGCTTTGAGCAAGACAACAGATTCTACACCTCTTGTAGTTACAGTTGGAAACCATCAATCCTGGACTGATGTTGGCGTTCTAAGGCCTGTGGCTGCTCATGACTCTAGTCTCTGCCTGTTTGCAGATGGCCTTGTGGATGTGACTATGGGCTCCCTCCTTTCTCCTATAAACATGCCAGTCTTTGGATTTATAGTGCATCTTTACCCAATATGACCTCATTTAAAGTAATTGCTTATACAAAGACATTCTTTTCAAACAGAGTCACATTTTGAGATTTGGGTAACACTGGATTTTGGGAAGTACTTTTCAGTCTGCTATACATATGTCCTAAGATTGCCCATTGGTCATAAAGCTCTTAACAAAAGCTAAGCATTTAGCATATTTAGATTCAAGTTTTGGGTTCTAATTACAATCACTCAGATCTTTTGGAAGTGGTGCCAGGATCTATTTGGTGCGAAAAGTAAAAGCTGTTCTAAGACCAGGTTTTGGGAAGAACTAGATGAAGGCTTGAATAACAGAGCATGAAAATATTAAAAAATGATAGCGGAAAGGACAAGATAGCAAAATTCGTCTGAGAGAGTTTCTGTTTGACAATTTTGGGACACTATGAACACAAAAATAAACAATGTGATTAAGAAGTTGCAGTATCCCAAGTAGTATAGAAAACCATGACTTCCTATTTACACACCCACACATACATAGACATTTACCTTAATAAAAGGTCACAAGCACATACACGTATGTATGTGTGTAAATGACAAATATGTATGTTAATTTCACATAGAGGTATTTGCAATTATTTTCCAACAAATAGTATTCTATTATTTCAACCCATTGAAGCTCACACGACTGTCCTATTAGTGACTCAAACTGCCTCCAGTTTGAGCATTAAAAATCTTTCCCAGATGCCATTTATGAAAAAACTTTACCAAACTTTACCCAGGGGAATGAACAAGAGTAACAGGAGAATGGCCACCTCACATTGTTAAATCTTCTGAAAAAAAAAAAAAATGTGTTGGTGAAAGGATGATTGAGTGAAAGTTATTGTAGTAGTCATTTTCTTATTTCTGTCACAGAACTGACAACTTAAGGGAGAAAGGAGACATTCGGGGGCATAATTTGAGAAAGTACATTCTATCATGGTAGGAAATGCATGAAGTTCACGGCGTTGATAAGATGTGTTTAGGACTCTGTCTGTCTTCACAGACCAGGGGTATAGGAAGAGAATGCTGGTGCACAACTGCCTTTCTCCAAGTTCCCTCCTTTATGTTTGTGTAGTGTGCTCCTTCTGTGTGGGTGCTGTTGGGAGTGGGGGTGACGAGTAATGCAGGATTACTCCATCACTTCCTGGTGTGCATAGGCTATTGTGATTAGGCAATAGAACAGTTTAGGGTACAGCAATTTAAATGGTCATATGGGCTTATTAAAATAGTGTATAGCACAATCAAATTAATTATGATGGGCATGCTTTTGCAAGAATAACAATGGAACCCTTGCATGGGTGCTGAGTAGAAGACCAGGTATCTCGTAATCATTTATTTCTTCTTAATACAGGATCTCACTATGTAGTCAGGATGGCCAGGAACCTCTGGCATCAGCCTCTGTGTGTTGGTGTTACAAGGCCTGTGTCTACTACACTCACCTGTTACTGTTATTCTCAAGTTTGACGTTCCAAAAGGGAAAGTACTGTCTGCTTTCCTGAGGAGAGGTCAGACATGGGGTTGGAGCAATGGCTCTGCATTTAAGAGTACTTACTTCACTTGCAGAAGACCAAGGTTTAATTTCCAGTACACATAGTGGCTGACAGATGTCTACAACTCTGATCCCCAGGGATTCTAAACCCTCTCCTGGCCTCCATGGCTACCTGGCATGCATGTATGCACAAATATACATACCAACAAAAGACTCACATAGAAAGAAAGAAAGAAAGAAAGAAAGAAAGAAAGAAAGAAAGAAAGAAAGAAAGAAAGAAAGAAAGAAAGGAAGGAAGGAAGGAAGGAAGGAAGGAAGGAAGGAAGAAAGAAAGAAAGAAAGAAAGAAAGAAAGAAAGAAAGAAAGAAAGAAAGAAAGAAAGTCTTAAAATTAAAACAAAGGAAAAGTCAAACGTACCTCCAACAGATTTCCAGGATCTGTACCAATCTTTTTCATGTGAAGCTACATGGTAGTGAATTTAACTAAGTGCTCTTTCTTCAGTGGAATATACCATAGTTTTAGTAAAATGCTTAAACATTAGCTTTTTAGTATCACAAGAGTTGGGAGCCAATGGCCAAGGAAGAGACAGACAAGAAGGCACTGGATAGGAGCAGAGCTGAACTCTCCAGCTGTACCAAGGTCTTCTCATTTACTGTCAATGACCTCTATGTCTTCAGACAAAAAAAACCATTCATCTCTGTAAAGCATTTAGAGTAAGCTGACTGCCCTCAAGGTCCTGTTCTCCTGAGCTTGCTTTCAGCTTTGTGACTGGTTTATGACTCTGTGGGGACACCTTCTAGAGCCCTCAGTGGGACACAAGGAATATTCCTCATGACAACTGTTAGGTGTCCTTTGAGAAAGTCACTTTGCTTTTCTGTGTTTCACTTTCCTGATTTCCCCTACTTTGTCATAGGAGAAAGGTAAGCTATGTCAGTGGGCAGGTAGCCAAGAATGTTCTTTATCCCAACAAACTCTTGGTCTGAATGCTTCTTCTTAACATTTCAAGAATTAGCCGGTGTAGTGAAGGTGGTGGGAGTTAAAACCTGAAGCAACTTGGCTCAAGTCTGCTAGGTGGAGCTGATCATCCCAGGGGAGGAATGGGTTAGGTGGTGTCATTTAGTCACAATGGAACTGATTTGCATGTGTCTTTTCAGGAATGCATTTTACAAAGTAAAATGAGACACACTTGAATTCTGCTTTGGTCTTCGGAAGACTTATTTCACAAGTCAAAATATTAATACCCTTTCCAAGCCTAGTCCTGGGAAAGTTTCAAAAAGCCACTTGTTGGATTCCAAGATTTGCATCCCCTTTCCCTAGGCTGTGCCTCAGGGTTCTCTGGGACTTCCCATGACCTAAATCTGCTTTAACTCAGGGTGAGGGCTGACTGTCTCTATTAAATACATCTTGAATTTCAAGATTTATGACCACATACTCCTGGGCTTCCTAGTCAAGGCACAAGCAAGAAACGGGGGTTCCTATATAAATTGCTGGCAATTCACCAACAAAATAATCATGGGTTTGGTCTTGAAGTGAAATGCCTTTGAAGATCCAAGGGATCCAAAGCAGGGAAAATGTTTCTAACTGTGGCTCTGACTATCACTCCCACAACAATGTAAATCCTAATTCCACTCTTCTCTTCGTAATGAATGACATAGCAACCCCTGCCCTGTCTTTTGCTCCTTCTGGATCCTCTGTATTAGTGGTGTGGTGGTGGTGAAGGTATCTCCCTCCAGAAGGAGTTAAGAGGCTCCAGAGATTAGGAAGATAAAAATCAGTAAAGCGAAAAGTTTTTAATAATGGGGTATTACAAGAATCTCAAATTCTCTCGTGGTCCACAAAAAGATTTCACCTAAAAGGTTCTTGGGGAATTATTGAGGCTCAGTGTGTGTACTGAAGGAGGGGTGAGGGCTGAGCCATCTTGTTGATATATATGTTTTATTGCTATCAAGTCAGCATTGCAGGATAAAGAGCCAGACAACCTTCCTTGAATTAATGACTGAGTCGTTCATCCAGTACTTACATGGTGAGAGAGGAATGTTAAGTGCTTTTTAACAGTCCTTAAGCACATTAGAGCTTTCACATCGTGATCCCTTTGTCTGTTATCAAATCCCTAGTAAATGAGGATAGCACTGGAGTTAAGTAAGGGGAAAAAAAAAAAGACAACAACTACTGAACTCCACCTTCTCATCCCCATTTAGGTGTTCAAGCTGGTTGGTTGAGAAGTGTGAGGTGGATGTGAAGCGAGTCTTAGTTCTATTGCTCATAATCAATTCTTTCTGAATGTATTTTTTGGGGGGAGGGAGGTTGCTTTGTCTCAAAGAAAACTCCATAGAGGACTTAGATGTCCTACAGCTTTCCTGCTCCATGCCGGCCATGAAGATAATCCCTCATGAGGCACAAGAAGTCACTTAGTGATGAAATTCTATTTTTTGCTAAGTGTGGGGAAAATTTAGCTAGAGACAGAGAGACCCTCGTCTACCCTTGCTAAAAACAACATATTTTATGATAAAGATTCATAAATATTATGCAAATGAGGTTTCAGAAAGGCTCGGTAGGAGCCAGACTCCTAGAGGATTTACCGGCTTTCACATTTCCCACAATGTCTTCAAATCCTCTTGGGTGACAGAATCGATAGAGTTGATAGAAACACACACTTCAGTTCCCTAAACAATGGAATTGAGTAAACATTTTATTGGCTTTCATTTTTAATGGCTTTGGCCTCCCCTTAACCCACACTTCCACACACAGACAGTACAGTAATCACAGCTGCCGTAGCCTGCCTCTGGGGTCTAACAATGTCTTTTAAAAGTTTTCTAAATTCCAAGGAGCTATTACGTTGCTTTGAACTCATTTATGGTCTCAAATGTATTGCGTGCGTGTCTTACGGAGGGTGGGCAGACTTTCTCCGAGGCTGAAACCTGTCTGCCACCTATGTTTAAGTACTGTCCAGTGGGGTGTGTCTCTCTCGTTCACTTACATGTTTGTCTGTGGCCGATTTTGCACTGTAGTGGCAGAACTGAGTAGCCACTGAGAAAAAAAAAAATGTTCCAGAGGAGGCTAAAATAGGCAGACACTACTGGTACCCTTTTTGAAAAGGTTTGCCATGGTGATCTATATTAATCTGGGGAATAACACGCCTTGTGTAGTTCATGTAATCATCAATGAGGTATCAAAACCTCCTCTTCTACCTTCTCAGTGCTGACTGTGCCCATTTTATCTACAAATTCAGTATTGCTGCATTGACATCTGGAAATTAAGCCATGGCAGAAATTACACCATGGGAATTGTGAGACACTATCCAAGAGAATCCTGCTCCTACTAAGAACTGGCTAAATATCTACCAGCATACTACTTTCGGTAGCACTACTTATTCAAATCCTCACAGAAATAAAATAATAGATGCCCTGGCAGCTGGCAGGAATCTTAGTGGAAACATGGACTTAAGCTTAAAGAACATGACTGGATTTTAAGGTATTTCATTTTATTAAGCATAAACTGATTCCATTTAATATAAAAATTGAGAAAATTCAGAATAAAATAAGCTTGTAAGCACACCACTGTAGACATTACAATAAAAAATGTGAAGATCTTTCTTCTGTTGTCATTATATACTTTCATTTAAACCATGAGAATATTCCTTTTATAACATTTATAATTTTGTTGTAATTCACTCTGATTAAAATAACTTAGTCTCTCATGATATATTAGAGAGGCTCCCGTAGAAATCACTGAGAATACTTCTATATTCAAAATTCCTGAAGATTTCGTTAGGGTAACATCTATAGTCTGATGTCATTAAAGGCCAAGATTTATGGTTAATTATCTGCTTTTGTTTTCCTGAATCTACCTCAATCATTCACTCAGTAACAAACAGAAAGTAAGATCATTACATGTCAGATACATTCCTAGGAACTAGGGATGCAACAATGAAAAGAATTACATATAGAAGAAATATTGTTGTTACCTTAGAGATTTCAGTTGAAGCAGGGAGGTTAGGAGTTGTACAAAGCAGTATAATGACTTCATAATTCAATTCTATTCAACAGAATGTAAATTCACTGAGTACCTACGACATGCCAGGCTACCAGAAAACACACACACACACACACACACACACATACACACAAACACACCTCAAGTCTCATGCTTAATTGCACTAGCACCAGCACCAATGACCCAGTGGGGAAAACTCAATAAAGTCAGCATGTTTAGGTTGGAAACTCTGGTTATAATCACATCCAGAGTAAGCCAGCTAAAGGCAAAAGGGAAATATATTATAAGAAAGAAAGTGTTTCTGGAAGAAAATGCAACTTCAAAAATATCTCCTGCTATCAAAGAAAATAATGCACCCAGGGACCCCACCTGTCAGAGCACTCTCGTTGCATTCTGTTCTCTATGCCTGCCTCAGTTTTTGCTTTGCACACTGAAGCTCTGTATGCTTTTTGCGTCTGCCAATGCTAAACACAACTAATAGAGATATTTACAGCTTATTGTTCAGTATCCAAGGGAAGACTGTGATTGTTATTGCGACAAACCCAACGTCAAGGAGTTGTGAGCAGAGGAGAGCATCCATCCACTTAAGCCTCTACCTTCTCCTCTCTGTACCCTCTAATGCTCCTGGTGGTTGAATGTGTCATCCCCCAGGCTATCTTTCTACCCTATCTACTCAGAAGAAAGCTCCTTGCTTCTGAGCAACCTTCGTAGCTCAGGAACTGATCTATGTGATGACTGGGAGTAAAGAAATAGCATATACATAGATTTGTGTACAGAAGACTGGGATCATCAGGTAGGCTGTTTTCTCTGCTGGACAGTAACAACAGCAACCTGGAAACTCATGGCATGTGTTTTCTACATCTGAGCCAAGGAGCTGGGCTTATTGTGCACAATTGAACAAGGAAGCAGATTTAGCTAATCACAATAGAAGGTCTCTGTAGACAAGCAGTCCCAGCCCGTAAAAATCTGGAGGAGGGAAGCCAATCAGCATTTTCTGCACACTGTCAATGTCTTCACATGGACCAAAGGAAAAGCTTCATCATTTCCATGAGTCTGACTCAAGGAAGGCTGGGTCTGAGGCACTGGGGTCTCTGACATGGCCACATTCATGTCAACAACACACATTCATTCAGAACTTCTTCTGTCCTTATACATTCACTCGGGACTTCCTCCACTCTACACAACTCCTAGGTGATATTTGATAAGCATTCTTGTCTTGTCACCCATCTGCCACACGATGGAAGAAGGAATGTGCAGCCCAACACAATAGACACCCTTTGTCGACTTTGTGATCAGCGTTTCCTGGTTCAAGTCCTTCTTTGTATACTCACCAGCCCAATAACTTGAATAAACTGCTTTGTCTCTGTGACCCTGTGTTTCTCAATTTATCAGAAAAGGAGGAGGGATGGATGAAGGCTCAGCAAGTAAAGTGCTTCTCTCATAAGCAGGAAGACCCGAGTTCAATCCCTCGCCCCCATATACAAAGCTTGGTGTGATGGCTCGTTTGTAATTCCAGTACTGGCAGAGAAAGGGAGGGGCGCATCTGCCCAACCTTTCATAACTGATGAGCACCCCACCACACACATCTTATAAAAAGACTCTGTTCCCAAAACAAGGTGAAGGATCCTGTGGAACAATATCCAACGTTGACTTCTGGCCCGTGTGTGTGTGTGTGTGTGTGTGTGTGTGTGTGTGTGTGTGTCTGTGAACACATGTATGTGTGTACATGCTATGTAAACATGAAAACAAAACCTATAAACTCTTGGAAAAATAGAAAAATATATAGAACAATGACATGAAGAGCCCCAAGAAAGAAAGTAAGCAAACATTCTGAAGAGAAGATAAATTACTGAGAAGAGATTTTGTGGTGGGCTGCTGTATCTCATTGGGTGACCATAAGAGAATGCTATGCCAAGCACCTAAAAACAGACTGACAACCAGAAGCCTTTCTAATCTGAAGAATCAGAGGCCATGATGAATAAGTACATGTTTTCCTGTTGGATCCTGAGGCCTATGAGAGAAAGAACGGTGCTGGTAGGTTTTGTTCGTTATTTTATGTGCAGTTCTTATCACATAGAATAACAGAGAGGATGGATACCTGATATATATTTACAAAATATGAATGAATGAAGAAAGTCATCATCATCAACTTTGTGCCCTTCTGCTGCTAGCATGGACCTTAAAGGTTCCCGATAATGTATTAGTGTTTCCTGAGAAAAAAGAAGTTTCTCTTCTGTGCCTTGAGCAGCTGTTTTCCTCCATAATCCATCCATTCTTTCTTGCTTGACAGATAGAAAGGATCTCTAAGAACCATCTTGCAAATTCAGGTCCCCTAGTCTGGACCCTTCCAATCAAGAGTGCTGAGCTGTTGCTTCACATTTGATTTCCAATCCTCTCAGGATAACTCTTCAAAACAGAAGCAAAAGCAAGAACCACACATTTACAAATAGCCATCCAGTTATAGATGTCCTTATTTAACTCCTTCTTCATTTTCAGCCTTTCACCAGGGCACTTCAACTCCCTCACACCACATCCTATTATGCCCTGTTATTGTAATTGCCCTCTGAGTAAAGAAAAAAAAAAATCACAGAAATTTCCCCTAATCTAATGACAATGAATACCCGTCGAGGGGAGATGTAAACTCTAGCCATGCAGCTGCTACTCACACAGAACAACATGCGGTGGGGAGATGCCAGGAAGAGCCAGTTTTAGGAAATGAATGACAAAGCCACAAATAATCATTGCAGAGTAATCATGGCTCAGGGGCAGCTCCTCACAATTGTTGGCGTGCCTGTCAGGGAAGATATGATTATAGGACTACAAAGTCCATGCAGCTGGCCTCAAAATGAAGTGGAATTCTTTGCGGAAAACTGACAAACTACTGCCAGCTCCTCAGCCCAAGGTAAACAAGAACAGAAAGAATAGATTTTTTTTTTCTTCTATTTAGACTCCTGTGGAAGTCAACAGGTCACACTGCAATGGCTGGGGCTTGGAGAAGGGCATTCAACGTTCAGAAGTTTTCCCTGTGCCTGAAATCCAAATGCCTGTGGTGGAGAAAGGGGTGGGACCTCCAGCATTTAAAAGCCTGATGACTTGGTATATTTGATTCTCTTGTTGAACCTCACCAACTGCTCCTTAGACTAGGATCAATCCCATGTTTAATCCATGTGTGACTCTTCTGGGTTGATGTGCAAAGTGAAGGGAGTCTTGACATGGGAAGATTAGCTGCCTTGTCAGAAGTCTTAAGATATTTGAACGTTTAGGCAAGACCATGTTATTTCAGGGTACTCGAAGGCTGGTCCTTGCGGCAGTTGCATCAGACTTACGGATTGTTTCTGAGATGTGTAGATCTGCATTCTTACTCTAAGCCTGATTAAGTTTGTCCTCTGGCTGTAGAACACGTGATTCCACGTTTCAATAAACACTCAGGTGTACAAGTACCATGTGCTAGTCGACGAAGCCACTGGGGCTCCCGGGAAGTCTCAGGTGAATTTTGAAGTTTCATAAAAGTTCTACAAACGCAAGGGGGAAAAAATGCAATTGCCGAAGGAAAGGTCTGTAGGTTTTATAAAGGTTTTGGACATCTATGGCCCTAAAATGTTTTTAGTCATCAGCTCAGCATCCTCTGAAGAGCGTCTGGTTTAGTGGATGGTCTCCGAGCTGAACTGTAGCTTTTCCCTGCAGTAATAACAGCAACTACTCCCAGATAAGCCATGTCTAAAATTGTCCCTAGTTATGAAAGTCCCAGGAGGAAATATTTTGTTTTCTAAACCCTTCCTTCCTACGGCTGACGAGGAAGCTACCCCAGCAAGCCAACCCATGCTATAGCTAAAGCATCCTGACAGGAGTAGGCAACACTTGTGGAAGCCTCCCAGTCTTGTCAGATGCCTATGAGATGCTAGAGACTTGCTGGTCAGCTTTCATCGGCTTGACACAAAGCTCACATATTTGGGGAAAGGCAATCAAAATTGAGAGAACGTGTTCATGAGATGGACCTAAAGGCAAATCTGTAAACATTCTTCAGTTTTGAGTAATGATCGATATGAGAGGTCTAGCTCACTGGGAACAGTACCATCTCTGGGCACGTGGTCTTGTGTGTATAAGAAAGCAGGCTGATCAAGCCAGCGGGGAGCAATCCAATTTGCAGCATTTTTCTCCCACCTCCTCTTAAGCCTCTGCCTCCAGGTTCCTGCCCTAACTTCATTCAGTGGCGGACTGACTGTGGTGTGCACACGTAAGAAGAAATAAACTCTTTTCTCCCTAACTTGCTTTTTGGTTATGGTGTTTAACCCCTAAAAATTACATCTACCAATAGATGGCCATATTGGAAACTATAGATGCTCCTTGATTGGCAAGGAGTTACACCATGATAGACTTGTTAAAAATGGAAGTTTCCATTATATGTCCACTTGGTGCAATTAACCTACAAACATTATAATGGAGCAACAAAGTACATGGCCACAGAGCCTAATAGTTCGGAAACGGTTTACTGCCACACCCAGCATCACAGAAGAGAATCCTATCACATATTACTAGCATTGAAAATGGTTAAAGTTAAAAGTGTGATTTCTGTAGGATGCATATTGCTTTCACAGAAGTCTGACATTAAAGAAAGCAATAAGTTAAGTCACTATAAGCTGTAGCCTATCTGCAGATATAGAAAATCAAAGCTACATTTACTCTCTGTGTTCTTTGCTTTGTTTTTCATTTGTTTGTTTGTTTTTCCTTTCTTGTATGTGGGCTTCATTCAGATTCATTTCATACAAAAGCAAAAACAAAACAGCAAAGAAGAAAATTTCACTTTTTGTTTTGTTTTTCATTTAAGTGAATCTAAGCTCCAAGTTCCCACCCCTGAGAAGAACTCAGTCTCAGCCATTACCACATTCTTTCAATGATCCCAGACTATGCAAAGATTCAGAAGAGCTTTTGAGGCACAGGGTGTCGGATGAAACTAATCAGCCCTGAAATGTCTGGGCTCTGTCTGCACAGTCCTTATTTCAGCACTGTGTTTGTTCTAGCATCGCTGGATAAGCAGAAACGTCTCTGAAGCCAGGCTCCTTCATGTCTTAGGTACAGATTCGCTATTTGAATCATGACCTCTCTAGAATGATAGCCAGGCATCCATTCATAAGCCCCAACATTCTGTTATCGCGGACCCCATTGGATATGCACATGATCCAAGGTCCTTTTTGAAGTACCTGAAGGGAAGGGCGCATGAAGAGAACTGAGCACAAGTGTTGACACATCGGCCACTATTTTGCAATGACAGTCTTTGACCTCTGAACTAGGTATCCCATAGCTTATGCTAGAATCCCTGAATTTATAGTTCTGACTTGTTTGCTAGTTAGATACAATCTCTAATCCTGTACAGTTCCTAGAACTCCTATATCCTGTCTCCTGACCCTGCTTCTAAATCCAATAGCTACGCTTGCTCAAAATGAATCTAACTTAGCTGGGTCCCAGTGTTGTTCTGATTGGGACCTGCTTACAGTCTCTTTGGAGGCCAGAGCCATGTACCCTTATACTGGTGTCAAACTGTGATGTCATCTGGTCTTAGGTTTTGCTGTCCTTACCATGTCACAGCACTGAGATTCTAGCAGACAGGTTCCTGAACCAAAATAAATTTTCAGAAAAGCCTCAATGTAGATGAAATGTGTGAATAATGATTATTTGATTTTATAGTTTCCAAAAGTATCCCCCTAAAGTGCCAAAGTCCTGAAATAACTACTTTATGCATCTTGAGGGAGTGGGTGGTTGTGTATTATGACAGGGGCGGTGATATAAAGGTACAGCTATTTGAACAAATCTGAGCTCTCCCTTCTCCTTTTCCATTTTTCCTGTTTATTTCCAGGTCCCTGTGTTCTTTCTCTCCATACTTTATGATCCAAAGGGCTCATTGCTCATAACAGCTCTATTTCTGCTCATGCACAAAACTTTAACTGCTCTATGAAAAGGGTTGTAACTGTATTGTATGGCTCAGGAAATTTCCTAGCCTTAAGCTCCTACCCTCCTCCCAGTCAAAACACCGTAAGTGTGGTTCACAGGTTTTCATCAGCCAGTTTCTTTGGTACAGATACCCATGCAAAGGGATAGGCATGCATGTGCATGTATGTGTGAATATGCAGACCTACACACTGTATGCAAAAAAACCCCACTTTACTACATCCATATGAATTTAATAATATAAAATATGCCCATGTACCAAATTCTTGCTCATGAGGAATAGTATATAAGTACTTAAGGTTATCTGTTTCACCTGTGAGATATAGTCCTTTGTTATTTTTGGCTTGTTTGTTTGTTTTTGCACGTGTTTGGTGTTTGTGTGTATGCAGTGAGAATATATTTGTGTGCGTATGCATGTGGTGGTTTACATCAAGACTCTTCCTCAATTGGTCTCCTACTTACTCATTGAAAGGTCTCTTAATTGAACCCAGAACTCACATACAGCTAGCTAGTCTAGCTGGTTAGCCTTGTTGGGGGGGGGGGTGTCTCCTGTCTCCACCTTCCACGGCTGAGAGTGCAGACAGATGGCCACACACACCCAGCAGTCACTCGAGGGCTTGGGATTGGAATGCTGTGTCTCGTGCCTCCTCAGCAAAAGCTTTCTCCACTGAGCCATTTTCCGGTCCTCCAAGTGGTCTTTGAATGATCACCGTCTTGTTTTCTTCTACTTCTACTTTCATTTTATCTCTATTACCCTAAACACTATATAATTTTGCTTTCATGGTATCGGAGTTTATCTGAAGTTAGTCATACACATTATTTCATCACTTTCCCCTGAAAGTTTTGTGGTGGTTTTTATTTCTATTGTAGGTACATATTAATGATTTTATTCGCCTTTGTTTGGCAGCATCTGATCCCCTCCTTAGCATGTTTATATTATTGGCTCTGTCCTCTTTTATGTCTGCTTCTGGTCTCAGACTTGTTCTACATAACACTCTTACTGTTATGTTCTTTACTTCTAGGGTGAGTACATCTGCCCATTACTCATGCGCTCTCTCTCTCTCTCTCTTTCTCTCTCTCCCTTAAAATGAAGTAGAGGTCCTCACATTTACTCTGAAAGCTGAAAAGGATCTTAGGAATCTATATTCTCTACCACCCAAGGAGATCATGGCTGCAATCTGTGTGATGTGTGTGTGTGTGTCCATATATAGTAGTGGTGGATGGCTAATAATTTTCAATCCCACTGTGATATTTCTTTCACTTTCTGTGCCTGCTTTCTTTACATGATGCTGGAGTGTGTATGTGTGGGGGTTGTTTGTGTTGGGGAAGTATATTATGGGATGAGACACCATGTGTGTATGGATGCCAGAGATTGACATCATGTGTCTTCTATTGCTAATCCAAATTATCATTATCATTATTGGTGGTGGTGGTGGTCATGGTGTTGTCTGAGATGGAGTGTCTTACAGAATCCGGAACACAGTGATTTGCTAGATTGGCCGACCCGCCAGCCTTCAGGATCCTCCTATGTCCACCTCATATTAATGGGATTACAAGTGGGCACAACCCACTCCACATTTGACAGGTGATATGAACTCAGGTACTAGTGCAAGTACTCTGCCCTCTGAGACGTCATTCCAGTCCTCTTTCCTTCTACTCTATTGCTTTCGCATATCCCATGTCTAGAGTTGGCAAGTTATTTACAATAAGCCTGGTAGACCTCATACATGTAAGTTGAACAGATCTAAATTGGTTTGGTGCTACAGGATTTGCTATTACAGGATTTGTTCTGTGGAAAATCCCAAGACAGATTGTGGTGAGTTGGGTTTGGGCAATGCCAAAAGAAGTTTGGTAGTCTTGTGGATTTTAGAAAATGTAAAAATGATTAGATTTAAATCTCTTCAAACTAGAAAACGTGGGGCTGGCTTGTCTCTACTTCAATGTTCAGGATGTCTGGCACTTCTGAGTCTGGATTCCTTTTAAAGTGTCAAGTGTGACCTTTACTGGGTTTAATTCAATTCAATTTAATTCTGCAAAATTCATTGAAGCCAACTTTTGCCAGGCTACTGCACTAAAAGACCTTAAAGAACATATCGTTTAGCATTAAGATCAGTTTTGAACATTAAGGAAAAAACTTGCAAAGTTGGAAAGCCATTATTCTCGGGGCTACTTCTTTATACTGTTTCTACATCTGACCTTTGTCAGCATCAAAAATGACAGTAAGCCAGATTCAGGTAGAGGGACAAAAGGAGACAGGCAGAATAAGAGGTAATGAGAAAAGAGAGGCAACTGATCTAGTTCCACTGCTGTTGCTATGACAAGAAATTGGTTTATTTGGCTTAAAATTCCAAGTTGCAGGGCTATCATTTCAGGGACTTTAAAGCTGGAACTCAGCAGCAGATCACATCATCTACATAGCCAAGAGAAAAGAGATAAGAACCTCATTGCTGCTTCCTTGCTACCCCTTAGCCCGCTTTCCCCTGTCTTAGGACAACCTGCCTAAGGAATGGTGCCACCCATAATGGGCTGAGTCTTCCTACATCAATTAACAGTCAAAACAATCTTCCACAGACATGCCCAAGGCCAAACTGACCTAGACAATTCCCCATTACCATTCTTCCCTGGTGATTCTAAGTTGTTTCAAGGTCACAATTAAAAGTAGCCAGCACAAGCAGTCCAGACAAGAAAATGAGACACCTGATAATGACAATGGTTCAGGAACCAAACTGTGAGTGACAAACAGGTATCAGGATACCAGGTACTCCCTGTCTCTGAACTTTATTGTTCTAAGAGTCAAATTCAGGAGAACTTTATGGAATGTCCTTCATCTCCCCTTTCCAAGTGAAACTGTTTTCAAATGATGTCAAGCACTCTTTCTCTTCCATAAGATTTTCATCATCCCTTAAACCTTTTTCCATGGGGTATTGTGAAACCTTGGGAGTTATGGCAGCAACTTACAATGGACCAAAGAAAGAGTCCACATGGTTTGAGCTTGTGGTTTGTGCTTATCTTGTATTGGTTTGATGAACTGCAACAAAATGAAAAGGGCACAGCAAAGAGAAATGCAAAGTAAAGACAAAATCATGTATACCTTTGCAGGCTTGATTTGCTTTGAACTTGATACGCCTTTACATTTATTGACATGATGGTTCCGTGATCAGATTAATACTTACAGGTAAGGTAGTTGTCACCATTTTAACCAATTTATTTATATGCCCTCTGTCAACTGTGCCGCCATGTTTGTGTCTTCCCTTTACGTACTGCACAAAATGTCAGACAGACTAGACTCAACCCTGCCTGAAGACATAGTTTGTCCCTAGTCAGTAAGAATTATTGGCTCCCAAGTTTCACTCAGGAGCTGAATGCTGCACAGCACTGGGTTATTAAGCATTGCTTTGCAGATAGAAGAGATTCTCAGGAGAGTTTGACTGGTCTCTCACATGCAGAGGCTTCTCATAGGCTACACGTTGTAAATCTTCCCATTATTATTAACAGGGTTCTTCTCAGCCAGCTGCCAGGATCTGCCTAAGTGGTAAATGATAAAAGATGAAGTCATTAGACACCAATAAAAGCCACCTTCTAGTAGCTCATCCTCCAGAATGACAAGCTTTCCAGCTCTCTTGCACTCAAGCTTCACCTTCTGTTATGTGTAACTGAGACACTCATTCCCTCACATGAAGAAAGTAACAAAGTATGGCATTTCATCCTTGTGAGGATTCAATGAATACAGAGTGTTCATGCAATATTTCTTCAATAAATGTCAGTGATTATTATGTTTTTCATCTCAAAAAAAATGGGACACTATAAAAGATATCTCTTAGGGCATCGTGAGAACATTTAAACAACTATTTAAACATTTGGAATTTTTGTTTTAGTTTATCATAATTTATCACTCAATGCATGACTGAACTGACTAAACTGAATGAACACCTTCTTTTGAACAAAGTGTTTTGAGCTAGACTAAATATTAATCCTTTCACTGTCATTTTTCTCCTTCAGGGTATTTTCAGCATTTCAAAAATTCTCTTTTCTGCTTATCAAAAAGAATCTTGTTTTCTAGTGTGACTGCTTCCCTAATTCTACCTGTTTCTTAATTTCCCCAAAACATCTTTAGCTATTTTTGTCAGTAGAGTTGCTTTTCAGAGGCCAAATTCATCCTTTAATTTCTCATTTCATTTTGCCCAGGCATGGATTTCTCTCTGGGGCCCAGGAACTGCATTCCCTGATGATATTTGCTTAGATGTCTTGATTTGGCAAAGTGAGTTGGGGCTGAGACAGATTCAGAGGATGCAGAAGAAACCAAGTTGAGCCAAGATTTTGAACCATCATGTCCTCTAATTAGGTGAGCTATTTCTACACGTAAGAAGTCGGGTCAGGAATTATTTAAACAACAGTCATTTCCACAAAAACAGAGCAACCAACCAACCAACCAACCAACCAACCAATCAAAAAGTGTCAGATAACCATTAAAAGTAATATACTGCCCGCAGATACTTAGGGTATCTGAATATTCTCATTATCATTTTGTGATGAAACCTTGACTTACTGACTTGTGAACCTACAAAGGAGATGTCTTAAGTTGAAATAATTCTTGCTTTGAAAGTATATGAAGAGAGATATGACAGCTACCACAAACACCTATGTCCACACACTCTTAACATCTAGCCTAAGCCTCTTAAAGCCATGTCTCGAGTCACTAGCTCAACACTGTCTAGTTTCCTCAGGGACTTCTGCATCCTGTATTTTGTTAAGATGCCGTTGAGATTTGACTTAATCAATTGCTCCACTAATCTGATTCCTTCTTGCCTGACAGCTGAGCATATAGATTACTGTAGACAAATGTCACTGGTACATTCAAACACATTAAAATGGAATTTCTGGGTCAATTGTTCAATAGCTAAAATGGCTCACATCACAATAGGTGAGACGCAGAATCCTACTGAAAATGCACAGGAATTGAAAAGGCATGCTTTGTTTATTAACTAAAGCTGAAAGGCTGAAATTCTAGTGTTAGATATCAGAGGTCAAGTAAAAAAATTTCAATGGACAAGCACTCAACCTAGTTCTCATCTAATGGCATGTACAAAACAAACAAAAAAAAAAAAGAGGAAAGGAGCATGGTATTAATCACTACTTCTTTTAATAATCAGCTAAGATTTCATTATAGGAATTTTTTAGCTGGTCAAGTAAGTCCTGGTTTTAAAATTTGACTGTCTGGAAGTACTAAGAACATTTTAATAGCATTCTATAAGACTTACAGCACATCGCTATTTAATACTCAAAAAAAAAGTAGTTTTGAGGAAGATCGTAGAGAGTTAGCAAGCTTCTTTTATTTTATTTTATTTTATTTTTTTACACTTTATTCACTTTGTATCCCCCCATAAGCCCCCCCCCTCCTGATCCCACTCTCCCTCCTCCTTCTTCACGCATGCCCCTCTCCAAGTCCACTGATAGGGGAGGTCCTCCTCTCCTTCCTTCTGATCTTAGTCTATCAGATCACATCAGGAGTGGCTGCATTGTCATCTTCTGTGGCCTGGTAAGGCAGCTCCCCCGTTAGGGGGAGGTGATCAAAGAGCAGGCTAATCAGATTGTGTCGGAGTCTGTCCCTCTTCCCATTACTATGTAACCCACTTAGACACTAAACTGGGCTACATCTGTGCAGGGGTTCTAGGTTATCTCCATGCCTGGTACTTGGTTGGAGTATGGGTCTCTGGGAAGACCCCTGTGTTCAAATTTTCTGGTTCTGTTGTTCTCCTTGTGGGGTTCCTGTCCTCTCCATAATGTACTATTTCCCACTTCTTATGTAAGATTCCATGCACTCTGCCCAACAGTTGGCCTTAAAGTCTCAGCATCTGCTTTGATAGTCTGCAGGGCAGAGTCTTTCAGAGGCCCTCTGTGGCAGGTTCCTAGGTTGTTTCCTGCTTCCTTCTTCTGATGTCCATCCTCTTTGCCTTTTGGGATGGGGACTGAGCGTTTTAGTAAGGGTCCTCTCTCTTGATTAGTTTCTTTAGATGTACAGATTTTAGTAGGTTTATCCTGTAAGTCTATATGAGTGAATATATCCCGAGAGTTTCCTTCAGATGCCGCTTCTGACAAATCAAGTCTTTATGCCATTCTCTACTGTAAAGACAAGCAAAGAACATTCTACTGGGCAAGACTTTCAATCTCACATTATATAGGAAATACTTTTATTTCTTATCGCTACAATACACTTAGTACATATGAATTTTGTTTTATTTCAACTGCCTGTATCCTCTGTCAAAAATGTGATAAATTAGGTATCAGTCAAAATCAAAAGTAAAAGACAATATAATTGAAAAAATGAAAAGGTGTTGTAATAATGTTTGGTGAAATTGCACCATTTTTCTAATATATAAACATTCTACTGCAGATAGTGATCACTTTATTACCAGTTAAAAACATTTCAGATACTTTGAACTTATTTTTTTAAATTTTTCTTTCACATTGGTGAAACAAACAAACAAAAAAAAGTCAGTTCTCATTTAGTCCTTGACATATTTTCCTTTCTTGTGTTATTTGATATTTAATAACTATTTATATCCAGGTCTCTTAATTGCACTATAAACTAAGAATTGGAACTAGTCACTGCTAATATCAAGCGATATATAGTATTATACGTGTCAATATTTCAAGCTAAGCCAATCAGATAGTGGTGGTCGCTGAAGGAAATCACACCAACAACCAAATCTAACCTCAGCCAACACCTGGTCACAACTCAGATCCCACCCATTAAACATCTGCTTGAAGATTTCTCTCCAGAAATAAATATAATTTAACTCAGTCTCTAATTACACTACAACTTTGGCATAATGTCAGAAAATCATGAGCAGGAAAGATAAGCAAGAGAGAAAAATTACATTATTAAAACAATAGCAATCAGGAGAACGATATGCAGTTATGAACAGGATAATCTATGTACCAAACAGGTTACTTAGAGTAAATATGAAGAGTGTATCCAAGACTTTAGTAGAAAGGTTGACAGCATATATAAGCAGATGAGGAGTTTCTATATAAAAGACATATTGTGAGAAAAATTCAAATGTCAATGCAAGACATTTAAAAACTTAAAAACATGATAACCTATCTAAATAATGACTTTAACAGGATAATTGAATTTTTTACTTGAATAATTTCAATGAATAAAATAAAAACATGAAACCATACAGACATGATTACAAAAGATAAAACACTAAAATGAAAAGTTGAAAAGGGAAATAAAAAAAAATGTAAGACCCATGAAATAACATTAGTCTATTATGTGTGTGATATGAGTCCTGGAAAAACAAAAAATAATTAGGCAAAGGAAATCTTTAAAATGATGAAGTTCAAGTGTTTTCTAAAATTAATGAAAGATATTCAAAGGCCGACCCAAAAGTCTCAGAGACTATTAATCAAAGTAAACAGGAACAGGAAATTGTGAGGCCAATAGACACATTCCATTCAAAAGATTAAAATCTGAAAGTTAGCCAATACCTTCAAGGTAGGTAGGTATTTCTCTAACCAAAATAAAATGCACTATGTGCAAAGGAACATAGAGAAGAGCTACCTCTTTTTGGAGATTCTGCCACTTAGACAGCAAGGTAATGAAATCTTTAAAGCCTGAAGGAAAAAGAGTGTCAAATGAGTGTTATGCCCAACGAAAGTATTATCTCAATATATACAGGAATATAGATGCTTTCATGAGTCAAAGATGATTCAGCAAGGTAAAGTAGACAAGTGTTGAGCTGAATGAACAAGTGAACGACAAACCAAACTATGTAAGATACAATTAAAGCAGGATTTTGGCAAGTGCTTGTGGGGAGTGAATAGTGTGACTAGAATACCTACATATTGTTAAAGGACAAATGTACAGTAGGCACTTACAAAACAAACATATCATTTAACTCAGCCTTTCTATTCCTAAATATTTATAAAAGTGAAATAGAACACGTATGTCTAGAGACACAATAATATTATTTAAAGATCATAAAAGTAAGAACTAAACCAATTTTTCAGCTGGAGAGGACAGCTTTACATATAAAATATTTTCTATATCTATATACATTATATGTTCGGAATTATATTTCAGTTATATATCAGTATTATATATGGCATTGATCACATACAGTATTGAATATATATAGTATTCATCATTATATATGCATATATATTTGCACATAACTATAAATATATAATGATAGTATATGTCTATTTTATTTACATGTATACCCATAAAGTAGAGGAATACTTGACAGCAAAATGGAAAAAGATTATTGCATACAACAATGTGGATGACTCATAAACACTCTATGAAAAACATCTAGATTTAATGGTGATATACTATATAGTTTTGTTTATATAACACTTTTGAAAAAATAGGGCAAAATTATGAGGGATTTAAAAAAAAAAGCTTATTAGTGATTCCTGGGAGTTGGAAGAGGGTAAAATAGATAGCTCAAGAAACAGAGAATTTGGGAGTCTATGAATTTATTTTATATGTATTTAGGAGTTGCACATGAAAGAATAAAAGTGATTTTACAAGTATCATGTGCTATCATATAAATCATATACCATTTTTTAACAATATATAAATCTAGTCATGTATGTGCTTTTTCTTCCTGTTCTGATAGATGAACATCATTCTCTGGTTTGTGTTTCGCTAAATGGATTTCCAGGAGAGTAGTAAGTTCAGGCTTCTTCTCAGTTCTCTTCCAATTCCTCCCAGGTGACAAAGAATGTCTTTTCTGATGGGCATGGTTAGGACTGATTTTTTTCTTCCCCTTCTTGACCTTTGTTTCCTCTTTCTTTCTCTGGGCTTTGATTTCTTGCCTGAAGGTTATGTCATACAAAATTTAACACCAAATGCTGGGAAAGGGATAGTGAATAAGAAAGTGGATCCAAGCCTGTTTTCCCATAGTAATAAAGCTATTATTTTTATTTCTGGTGTTTGCTTCCTTGTTCTGTTATTTGAAAAATAACAGAAATGCCACTTCAGAAAAAAAAAAAACCTTGACACAAATAAGACAGAAATATTGTGATTCTGTCAATAATATGAAAATTAGGTAACAATTTAGTCTGTACACATTTCTTTTATTAGTATAGAGTAAAACTTTTCAAAATATCTCCACTTCTTATTTACATAAACATGCAAACCATACTGTCTCAACTTTCCAAAGTAGGGCATCTGGAGAGATAGTCCAATATAATATAATAATCATATAACTTTAACAAATTCTACCACTGGGCCTGATGCACACCATAGTTATCATGGACTTTCATCATACAAATGAGAAAGTTGAAAAAGACAAAGATGAAATGGTTTTCAAGGGTCACACAGGTAGTTAATAACACCTCAGAAGCACGACTCTAGAATCTCTGTTTCAGCATATTTGCACACTAATGTTCTTTTTAGAAACAAAACAGGTTAGTTAACCTCCAAGATGGTATACCTGAATATTCCCCTTTTGATTAGAAAACAACCAAATGGTGAAATATAAGCTCCATATAATGCTAACTGATTTAAATTAGGTTCACTGAAGATTTATTGAGTATCTGCTAATCATACATTTCAACATGGACTTCACTGATGAAGAATAAAGAGGTGCTCTGCATTGGCTTCTCAGTTAGGGGGATCTTTTAACTTGTGAATACACATAAAGTCTAATTTCTCTTTAATTACTTATTCTTTATTATTAATAATAGCTAAGAACTTATGAAGTCTTATTATGTATAAATCTCTGCTATGTAATTAGGGTATGCAAGCTATTTCCTATGAATTGCTTTGTCTAATCCCCACAACAACTCTAGGAGGCACGATTATCATTGTTCTCATCTTGTAAATGAGGAAAGAGATTTCAGAAGATTAAGAAAATTGCATAAGATAAGAGAGCTATTAAATACTAAACTAGAACAAAGGTATAAGCCTCAATCAATGTGATTCTAGGGACTCTCAGCCCTAATAACTATGCTATATATTTGAAAATGATATCTAATTACCTAATGTTATCTATGCCATATAGGGTTCTATTATCAATGGTTAAACCTCAACATATATTAAATAGTTTAGATCGATAGAAGATAGATGATAGATATATTTATAGGCAGGCATGTAGATAGATAGATAGACAGGTAGATAGATAGATTAGATAGATAACAAGTGACATAATTGAGAAGTTTATTGGAAGAGATAATAATTTATTAGGATATTTGCCTTCAATCATCCGAGGATTTAGGAAAACATATGAAAAAACAAAACATATATATAATGAAGAAAAGTGGCAGGGGAAGTCTCCCTAGAAGGAGCTGTGAAATTTTTCAGAATTAGTGAACTGGAAATTCAACATCTCTGTAGACCAGCCTAACTACTGGTGGTAGAATTGAGATGCTTCTGATGGACACCTTGAAACTTCCTTAGACTCTCTATCAGAACAAGAAACAAACCTCAAGAAATTTTAAAGCATTAAAGGTATATAAAATATATTAAAATCATATAAGGTTGAGTTTTTGACCATAGAAGAAATTTGTTAGAAGCAGACATTCAGGAAATTCACAAATATGAAGAATTAAACAGCATAATCCTGTTACCAAGGCGAGGGTTTCTCTTTGCTTTTGATTGTTCCAGAGAACAGAATTCAGCATGACAAAAACAGTTAGAGCAGAATTTTGTTTAAGAAGGAGAAGTCTGTACTGTAAAGTGAGATGGAAACAGGCTGTTCGGGAAAGGGTGGTGTATAGCCCAGGTGGTTCTGCACTATGAATTTTTTATTATTATTATTATTTTCTTTTTAGTTACATTTTGTTAACTCTGTGTCCCAGCTGTATCAACTATGAATTTTTTAAGACAGTTTGAGGTAGGTGGCGTCAGACGATCCTCTTTCTCTCCCCAACTATTTTGGACCAGATATTCATTTCATGGTGTAGTATTTAAAGTAAGGGCACTAAAAATTATTCGGAACTATTCCCAATATTTTCATCTACCTGACATAAAATGACGATAAGCAAGAGTTTCATTGTTGCTTCGTGTGTCCATGCTGTCTCGCTGCATGTGTGTGATGGGCAGCACACGGCTGGGATGACTATCGACTATCGTTGACTTTGTCAGCTGTCGCTTTTCCTGTGTTTGCTCTCCTATAAGATACTAAAAGACATCCACGAAGTAGCTTGCAGAGAAGAGGTATTCACTTAGTTGTTACTGCGTGTAAGCTCTGCCACACGCCACTTTTCTGATCCTGGTTCTTACTCTCAGATTATTCTCAGGGCTTCGGAGAACTTTCTTGTGACTGTATATCACCTTGTTATTCTGGTTGACCTATGCTGCCTTGATCTACTTTGAATCACAATTGCTCGTTCCTGATATGTGGAGGGCTGTGACACTACCCTGAGTAAAAAGTGCGTGCTATCTTTGAAACTTTGGCTGTTCAGCATCAGCCAATGTCTTCACAATTTTCCTTATTACAGGAAAATTTTAATTGCCTTTCATATTTGTCCTTCTAATATGAATTCCCATCTTTTATTACTCAGTATTTCAGAAAATGGGAAACCTCATAGCACTTTTTTTTTTTTTTTTTTTTTAGACCATGTCATTTAGCACCTACATTTGGCAATCTGCAGAAGATGTAAATGATGGATTAAAAGCAGAGGGAAAAGGGGGCTGAATGCTTACTGATATCACTCCTCAGATGTTTGGGGGAACTAAACAGATGTAGAAACTGACATGCACTCCAGGGCATGTCATGTTCTTCAAACAGGAACTGAGGATGAGCGGAATCTCTTCATCTGCAAAATGGGATTAATAGTGTTTGCCACCTGTCATCTCCAAAGGTGTTGAGAGGGGAGAGACATTCACTCAAGGAAACTTCTCGGTGCTGTTTAGAAGACAGACAGCTCATTAACGCAGACACCACTTTGTTTTGTAGCAAAACACTGAGATCCCAACTTCCCTGAAGGAGTGAGATCTTATTTCCAAAACACATGCCTTTGAGAGATAAAGAATTAGAAAATAATGTTTTTGGAGTAGTAATGCTGTGTTTGCCTGAATCAATGAAGGATTCAGAGTGAAAATACAGTTGATAGGGAATGTGCAATGAGGGAAGTACTGGCAGATAGGTAGGTGCATGAGTTCGGTCCCTTCTATCCATTTCTAATCTCACCATGTGGAGGTAAGGCTGTGTTTTCTATCTCAGCTCTCCTCGACAGAGAGTTCTGTGCATCAGTTATTCTTGGGCTTAGGAATCAAGTAACACCATCCAGATGTCAGTGAATCGGTAGCCTGTGCAGCATCAGGAAGTGTTTCTGCACTAAGATGGCATAAGTGTGCTCTAAACTCAAGGTTTCTGAGTTCAGGTGCTGATGTTCAGTCATAGTTACATCATGTGAGCGTTCTGTTACTCTCCTGCCTGTAAAGCTCTTATGTTGTCTAAACCATATAACAACCACCTGGCAGACGTCTGGCGCTATCTCAGCAGTCTTCCACAAATGTTCCACAATGAGAGCTGCCCCAAGGGAGAGTCTTCTTTCCTTCAACAGAGTTAGAGCACTTCTGGATCGAGAGAAAAGGAGGCTCCACCTAACTTTCTATCCCAATGATTAATCATTTTAAAGGAATAGACTGAGATACCGGAAGCTTGAGTTTCTAGACTCATTTTCATCGCTAAAGAGCAGAGATCAAATCCATTCAAGACTCGTGTCTCCTTTTAAGAACAACAACAAAAACCCACCACTACCACCACCACCGCCACCAACAAAACAGGCTGAACTCTTCATTTCTCCATCAGCCATGTGGCATACATAGAGGGAAAGGATGTCAAAGAAAGCATGGAGGCAGACATGTGACTGCCCACATAGACATGTTAACTTTGCCACCCTTATTCCTAAAGATCATGAGTTATTCCCAAGTAAGACCATTTGTAATACAAATAGGAAAAACTAAGGGGGAAAACCCCTTTGATTAGTGTGTAAGGCTTCTAGGCATTTTTTTTTAGCATAAAATTTCTTTTCTTCCCAGAATCTGAAGGGTTCTATGAAACGCCCTCATTGCAGTTGCGTTTTGCAGGGCTATGCCACAGCAATGCAAAACAGAAATGGAAATCGCTTTATCCAAAGACATGCTGCTGCTGTGTTCCACAAAGTTGGAGTCAACAGGGGAAAAAAAAACATAGGGTGATTACAGAGAAACTACTTATTCTTAACAGCTCTCAAATAGGAAGTAGTAAGCCTAATATTAGTCAGCAAGTGAAAGGAGCCACCAAGAATAAAAGGAGACATAACGCTAAACATCATTGACTAAGTACTCAACCATAACTTGCAAAGATTTGGGATATCTACCCCTAGACTGTCATGTCAATTCTATCTATATAGAATTTGAAGTAATTGTGTATTTACTAATTCCATAAGAATATTTCCATCTTATACAGTCCATGTACAGGTAGGTGTGTTTTGTTTTTTTTTGTTTTTTTTTTGTTTTTTTTTTTTTTTGTCACTATAAAGCTGTCATTTGGACATTATTAAAGAGAAATGGTAAATTTGATTTGGGTTATTACCACCAACCTCTCGGGATGAATCAGGAAGATAAGATGTGACTGACTCTTAAACCATAAGAAGCATTAACCCATTTTAAAGTGTTTTCAATATTAGGAAAGCTGAATACATCAATTAACAAAGGCAAGATTTTGCTAAATGAAAAGAACTTTCCAGTTCATTTATAACACAGTGGGAGAACCTGCCTTATGGAGTAATGTATTCTTCAGGATAGGGTTGTATTTCAACAGTCTCAGAACAGCTATTTGTCAGAACTGGTGCTGGGTGGGGGCAAGCATAGAGAAGAATATTCTAATAATAATGAAATATTTATTGAGTTCTAATGATAAATATGCTTTATGTTTCCAGTTCCAATCAATGTGCAGAAGTTTCCTGGGGCACCATGAAAAGGCCAACTACTATATAAAGACAAAGAGGACTGGGTATGTGCATCACACAAGCAGAAACAAAGAGGCCAAGTGTACTGGTTTCCAGGCAGTTAGACACTGGAGGCTATGAAAACAAACAAAAAGAGGATGGTCTCTGCTTTTATTTAACACAGGAAAATCAACATCCTTTTGTGAATTTCTGCTAAGCTGACATCTCTAGACTTACCTGTGAATATTTTTACCCCACTATTTCTGACTAAGCTGGTACTATGAAAAAAAATTTTAGTGAAGTCTTCAGTGTGAAATAAATGAACAAGAATATTTGCTATAATCTTATAAAAAATTTAGTGGACTTACCGGGAGCTTTATGATACCATTTACTTCTTAAATGTCAATGAAGACCCTGTTGTATAAGGAAGGTCCAACACAAAGGACCTATTCTACAAGGAAGCTCTCAGGTCCTGGAATCTTTTTTATTACCAGTGGGTTAGCAACTGGCATCTCAGAGAATTTTGTTTACAAAAAAAAAAAGAAAAAAGAAAATCATGAGATGAGTAGCAAGGAGATTTAATATTAGAGAGAAATCATCCCACATTAAATACAGGGTTGATGAGAAAATCCTAGCTGAATACAGAAGCCTTGATTAGGGAGATGGAGCTATCCCACATGAAAACAAATAAAAGACTGCAAAGATTCAGCTACTCTAGAAAGGGATACACCCCAAAGTCTGTTGATGAGCAGAATCCTCAAAGCAAAATCATGAAGGGAACAGGTATCAAAAACAGTAGCAGTTCAAGAAAGTTCCTGAACAAGTCAAGAAAGAGGATGTCTTAATCATTGACAGATGTCCAAGATTGTCAAGGGTAGACTGGGAAGTCTTTCTTCCTCTTTACCTAGCGTCTGAAAGAAAATGTTGCAGATAAGTCATTTTTTAGAAAATTATATGTGTGTGCCCGTGTGAGTGCAGGAGCCAGCAGAGGCCAGAAGAGGGCGTAAGAGAGAGAGACTAAAACTATAGTTACAGACTATTGTGAGCCTCCTGGGATGGGTCTGGGAACTGAACTCAGGTCCTTTGTAACAACAATATATTCACTTAAACATTGAGCTACTGAGTCATCTCTTCTGCCTCACATCCACAGACAACAACTGGAAACAGTAAAAGTAAATGCATGTATTTTTTTGCAAGTCATTACAAAAATATTTGTAAGGTTTTTTTTTTCCTATAAAGACTTAATCTGGTTGAAAAGATAAGGGAGTCTTTCTGCAACATCAATAAGAATAAATAATATATAGGACAAGGGAAAGATAAAAATGGACCCTGGGTTTTGGAAATGAATTAGTGAAGTAGAGGTGGGAAGATAGCATCAAACCACAGGAAGTGAAAGTCAACATAAATCACCCACCATCCTAACAACCTGTATTAGTTACTTTTGCTTTGCTGTGAACAAAATAACCTACAAAGGCAACATGAAGGGGGATTATTCAGTTTGGCTCAATGTTTCAGGGAATTGAAGTCCATCATAGAGATGACATCATGGCAGAGCGGATCAGTATGTGGCAGTGGGAAAGTGAGAACGGCTGTTCACATTCTGATTAACCAGCAGGCAGATGATAGGACTGCAAGCAAGATGAGGTTTTAACTTTAAAAGGCCTTGCCTTGGTATCCTTCTTTAGCCAGCTGGACCCAGGCTCCTGAAGGCTTCACAACCTTCCCAAGTAGTTTATAACAGGGAAACAAGCACTCAAACGATATATTTCAGATGCAAATTGTAATCCAACCATATGTAGTAATCATGATGCTTTTCATGCACTGAGCAAATTTCAGCTACTCCATGACATGTTCTTAGCTCCCATTATACCCAGTCCTGCTCTGCAATGTATCTTTGGGTCCTCAATATTCTATCCATACCAGTTCACTAACACAACACAACAGAATACACACTTGATTCTTTGATTCCTAACCTCATCTCAACCTAGAAAGACCTCTTCTTCCTTGCCCCTATACCTGGTGAGGTCTTCCTTGATGACCCTTCACTGATTTTTCCTTTTTAGAATTAAGTTCCCTCCATCTTCAATGGAGCATATTCTTCGTGTTTGCCTCGTGCTAGATCACACCCTATTTTGTATCATATATATTATTGTTAACAATATCCGATGTCCTCATTGGAGCTTCAATTTTTTCAACAGAGTTAAGCACTCCTTACTTTCTTTGAATGTTCTAGCTGCTAGTGCAAGTCCTCTGTTAATCAAAGGTGCTTAATGAATTCTTATTGTAGAGGAGTTAGAATTAATGACACAGCCAGGTACCAAACCAAATCAATCTCACTACTTTTCACATAAGCAGGGTTTGCATTTACAAGGTATCATTTATTATGTAACTGTTTGGAATAGACTATGATGTAACATGTAGTTCTGAAGCCTCCGATGATAGCAATCAAATCCTAGCTCCAATAAGCTAATGAATGATTCTGCTTCAACTTCTCCATTTGTAAAGTTGGAAAATATCATCACTCCTGTCATACTATATTCTGAGGCTTAACTATTTTAATGCATCAAGTCCCTTAGAATAGAGTATATTCCACATAGTGAATAATTGAGTATTAACTATTTCTTATTTTACTTTAACAAAATTTATGTGTCATCTGTAGGTACTTAGACATACCGTGTTTGCTCACCAAATCCTCTCACTGTCATATCTTGTTATTTAGATGAGCATCCACTTCCATGATTCTTTGGGGTGGTGTCAGAAATGCTTAGGAAAAAAAAAAAAAACTACTACCAGCTCAAAGATAAATTTTAATAATACCAACAAAACACAGTATTTCCGTTCTTTATGGTTTAAATGTGGGTATTTGCTTAAGTTTACCAATTTCTCTCTCTCTCTCTCTCTCTCTCTCTCCCTCCCTCCTTCCTATTCTTCTTTTCCATTTCTTTCTTCCTTTTCTTCTTTCATCACCATGCTAGGGCAACAGTTCTTCTTCCACTGCTGAAAGAGTTCTGTTTCTTCAGCTGAAGTTGAAGCAGCTGTTGTGTGAACACAAGTATCAGGGTGACGTGACACTTATGACAGAAAAAGCATTTACCCATGCTGATATTCATGATAATGTTAAAACCACCTGATAGCCAGGTTTTCATAAGAACAAGATGGTACCATTTGTAAAGTAAAAATCTCCAAGTCCTATCCTATCCTGAGACCATGAGGTCACAAGATGCTAGAAATCTGGAAATGCCAGTACAATATATTTTTCTGTTCATTTTTCTTAAAGACCAGGTAGAAGAGGGCTGGAGAGATGGCTCGGCTGTTAAGAGCAATGGTTGCTCTCCTAGAGCACCAGGGTTTGATTCTCATCATCCCATTATGTTTAATAGCAATTTGTCACTCTAGTTACAGGGTATCTAACTACTTTCTCTATCCAACAGTAACACTGCATGCATGAAGTGCACAGACAAACATGCGAGCAAAACACCCCCCCCCACGAAAAGAATAAATTAATATTTTTAAAAAAACATTTAAGAATTAAAGTAACTTCTTACAAAACAGAATTCTTAGTCCCACTCTGAGGTACTAACATGGTACTATTCCATTTTAGAGATTATAGTGTCATGGTGTAGGACATTGCTTTAATAATTTAGCATATTCTAATTACAAGGTCTGTGGTTTATTGGATAAGAAGGCTATGTCTAGTCTCTTGCTCCCTCCCCAAGGCCCCACGATTTCAGAACATATGGTTGGCCGTGATGCCAAGAAGCAACAAGAAAGGTTTCAAACCGCCTTGAAAGTAAAGTCAGGTTTGCATTCTTTTTCACTGGTGGATGTTTATCTAGCATCATGGGAGCAGCTGACAGATGAAACTCGGTGTGACCAAGCCCTACCTCATTTGAGCTGTTAGGTCAGCACCTGGCTAGCTGCCCCCAGCTGGATTTGGCTTGCTTTCATTGGGGGACTTAGCTTCCCTGGCTCTTTGGGACACGCCCTTGCTGTTTGTCATGGGCTATGAAGTTCAATACTTCAGAATGTGACTCTGCTGGAAAATAGGGTCTTTAAAGGGATGATGAAGCTAGAATGAAGTCATATGGGTAGGCCCCTAGCCAATCTCACTGATGTCTTTCTAAGAAGAGATTAAGACACAGAGAAAGAAGACTGGAGACAGAGATGAACACCCATCAAACCAGGAAAGGGCTTAACACATCAAAACTTGAGGACAGTCTGAGCACAGACCCTTTTTTATCTTTGTGTATGTAATGTGTACATGTGTATGTTTACATGTGTGTTCAAGTATGTGTGCACTCCACCATGTGTGTTTAGGGCAGGGCCAGAGGTTGATGATGAGTGTCCTTCTCCATTGCTCCTCAACTTATTTTACAATACAGAGTCTTTCTCTCTGAACATGGGGTTGGCTGTTTCAGTAGACTTTCTAGACAACAGGATGCCAAGATTCTCCTGTCTCTGCTGCCCAGAACTGGAGATGCAGGCATATGCAGCCATGATGACTTTTTATATGGTGTTCAGAATAAAAAATCAGATTCTCACATTTGTGAACCAGGCTTTTTCCCCCTCCCATTGAGCTATTTCCACAGCCCCTGAGTTCCAATTTTAACCCCCAGAACATTGACAAATCAATGTGTTGAGTAAGCCCCCAGCTTCTGCTTATTTTGTTTATTAGCCCGAGTTAAAATCAGTCCAGCATCTATTACTCTTGTTTGCCATTGTAGGCATACATGTACACGTGCATGAGTATGTCACATGGAGGAAGTTGGTACATGCCACAGTACCAAAGCCAAGGTCAGAGGACAGCTTGTAGGGGTCATTTTTTTCTTTCCAGTATCTGGGTCCTGCGGATTGGGCTCAGATTATCAGGTCTGGCAGTAGGTACCCTTTGCCTACTGTCCCAGTTGGCCTGGGAAGCCCACCACCTAATGTTTTGAGATAGATTTTCTCACTGGAGAACTGGATGTCATCAATTAAGCAAAGCTAGCAGACTGGCAACCCCAGGGATGCTCCTGTCTCTGCCTTCCCAGAGCTGGGAATGCAGGCACACAACTCTGTCCTTGGCAGTTTCACATGGGGAGAGGGGAGCCTGTTAAACTCAGGACCTTGTGATTGCTAAGCAAGCACTTATCTGAGGTGTTTCCCTGGCCCCAGTGCTACTACTTCCACTGGCTGCTGTGATAGCTCCCAAATCACAAGCCAATCCTAGCATTTCAACTTGCAGACTTTGCTCAGGGCTGAGCCCGCATTCTGTTTCTGCCTAACTGAGCCTAGCATTGCAGCGAGAAGATGACATTTCACTCTGCACTATCCTCCCTGCTCTTCAACTCCAAGCCCTCCAAGGGTCAGGATTGCCTGCCTGCTCGTGTTCTTCTCATCAACATTCACTTCCATACCCTCCCAAGTCTTGCCTGTTTGTGAGGCTTTCCCCTCCACTGACAATGTCAAGGATAAACTGTCTTACTCAATTTTATCTCCCCAGCACTTGTTGCAATGACTTGTGCAAAATGCACTCCAGCCATGCAGGTATAAAAAAAGAATAGTGATGAATGAATGAATGAATGAATGAATGAATGAATGAATGAATGAATCTACAGTAATATGCACCTCAAAGAGACAGCACAATATAATGCCCTAACTGGGCACTTGATAAATACACCCAGGAGCTGACTAGTGAACAGAAGAACTCCGTAAAGATAACAAATGGCATCACTTTCCCAGCTAGATTGATGACTCATATTACCACGGCTATTTCTCTCCTGCAACATTTTTCATTATAGGGAATATTAATGAGTTAACAAGGACCCTATCTCTGTCTATCTCCTTTCTCATTTTAACAAGTAATTCTGATGCTAATTGACAAATCTCTGAGTTCATAATAGCCCAACCACTATGAAAATAACAGAGTGGGGGAAATTTTAAAAATTGTTTGTGCAGAAGTAATTGTTAGAAATATTTGTTAAAATCTGAAAGCATGCCAATGACGAATCATCTCCATCTGAGGGGAGGAAGGGCTTCTAGATTTTCTGATCACAGATTTTTTTAGCAAATTTATATTTATGTATCTGTTAAAAGATAGAGTGTACCATGTGAGCCATCTGTGAAGACAACAATATCTATTTTTTTTCTTTTATCTCAAGACATCTATAACTTGACCTTGTTGGAAATTTAAGTGTAAAATAATGCTGTAGGCATTATGAATGTCAAATGGACTGTTCCTAATTTAACATTTAACTTCAGGACTATATCATTCTAGAAGGACAAATTCTAAAATAACACCATAGTTATCATTGGATGGCCAGATTCTGAATAGTTGTCCAAGTCTACTTTATACTCTATTGTATTATGTGCGTTCTTACAATCAGACATGCAATACTTTAGTTTTAGTAAAAATAGGATTTTTAACTACTAAATAAAGGGTTTGAAGGGCAACACTTAGAGAAGAAGAAAAGTAGGACTTCAAGATGTAGGAAGCATTGTAGATGCTGGGTGTGCACTGCGTTTTGACCCAGAGACAGGACTGGGGACAGGTGAAGATAATGGAGGACACTTAAGAGTTACCTACCAACATCACAAGTGGATCAGCACAGAGAAGCCTCACATTGGCCCACTTCAAAAAAATAAATGAGAGACCCCGGAGAAACACTGATCAGCACTACATTCTTGCAAGTTGTCTTGATGATCTCTGGCTTTTTTCTTCACCCTTTGGTCTCGTCGGCTACCAGTGATTGCTGGCTGAGTTTTTTCTTTGGCTTCTGACCTCTCTCAAGGACTCAGGCTCTGACACTCCCCTCCACCCACGTCATAGTGCAAACCTTTCCAGACCCCAGGTCTCTGTTCTAGCACCAGCTGGCCCCTCAAGAAAATTGGCCAAGTCTTCATCAACCCTAGAGGAGGCTGAGTTTTGTTCAGACACAGGAATGGTCCGTGTTTGTGATAAGGTGTAAGTTGTGCTTAGGAGCCAGGATTCAGAATCCAGAAGTAGAATTCATGTAGGGACACAGAAGACAAACAGCCATACCTTGAAAGGTGTGAAAGGCCAGTGTGTCTGCTCCCTTCTGCTGCAGCAGCAAAGGACTACAAACCAAAAGTTTGGAAGAGTACGAAATTCCTACACAGGTCACACAGGTCCCAGGTCTGATACAAACAGCCTAAAATTAAGGTATTAGAAAACCCATATTTCTTCTAGAAGGTCCAAAGCTGACCATTTACTTTCTTTCCTGCATCTGAAGATGACTCATATTTTTTTGTCTCATGGAAAACAAACACCTTCACAGCCAAAACTCACACTGCTTTCAGGAAATTTGCTTGTGCCATTTCTTTTGGCCCTTAATGATTCTGTGATTACACAGGATTGCCTCAAACAACCTGCAGGTCACGTGATTCACAGCCTGGATTCTGTCTGCTCTCATTTCCCCTTACTGTATTATGTAACCTTATTCACAAGTGTAGTGATTTTAAAAAAATGGGTTTATTAGGACATAAAGATTTGAATCCCCTCCTCTTAATAGTTGGGGAAAATATTGAGAGATGTTAATGAATAGCCATGTCAAAGGGAAACCAAGGTAAATAAAATACAACTGACTCCTTATCATTAGAAATCCTAGTGTTGCCTGTATGTGGTTACCTCTGAACTATATCAGCAGGAGAGCCATCTTTGGTTTTTGCATCTTTATTTTAATAAAGGGAAATAGGGCTGCTGACCTGCATATGACACAAACTGCACAGAAGGAAGAAGCATTAAACCAGTGGATTACTGGATGGAGCCAATATCCTTTGTTTTTCACTTTTTCTATTTCTCAAGCTCCGAAACCGTTCAGAGAATGCCCCTTGCCTGTGCAGCAGATGGTAGTGAATTCAACTCAACCTATCTCAATTGTCCCTCATGCTATTTTTCTCCATCTTCCTCTGACTTTCTCCCCTCCACCCAAATTAATTTCAGACAGGTCTTTGTGCTTTGGCTGACATTCAAAACTGTCACCTCCACGCACACATTAGCTCCAAGGCCTCTGTCATCCCTCACATTAAAATTCTCTTACCGGTAGCCAGCACAGCTTGAGTCAGCCAGCTAAGGGGCTGGCTCAGAGCAAGATGCGGTGACGGCAGACTTCATGTGTGACAACCCTGGTCAATTTGACAGCAATAATACACCCTCCTTAGAACCAGTTGCAGCTCTTGTTGACCCAAGTAGGAAGGTTATCCTTGTGAGCAATTCTCTCATCTTCCCATGAGAGAGAAAGGCTGGGGGTTATCAGGCAGAGGCTGTGAATATTTTATGGTGAATGACCACAACAGGAAGATCAATTAATAAATTTCACAGCCCAGGCACGGGCCTTCGTGTTGTGAAAGGGGAACCTGTTGACTGAAGAGTCCCTCTTTAAAAATGACAGCTCCCAAGTCTGCAGACACTCTTTTAGAAGTAGGCTTTTGCATTTGTGGCATCCTGACATGGGGGGAAGAATTCTGAATACACGTACAGGGAAATTCTTTCTTGGTTTAGGAGTGATTCTCAGAGAAGAGTAGCCAGCTAGTGGCCACACTGCTACTCACATCTACCCTAGTCACATCAAAGTAAACTGTCCTCCACCTGCCGTGCCCTCCCTTCCTCACATGGTTCCCCAATTTGGAAGGCTATATAGCTAGCACAACTATTCGTGACTGGGGAAAAAAAATATTAATGATGGTGATGGTTTAGATGGTCAATCACTTACTCAGCTTTTTCCTGTATGGGAACCATTTTTAAAAATGACCCTAACAAATACACCTACCTCAAAGTCCTCACGAGCCTTTTCCAATCTGAGGAAATGTAGGTAGCACCCTAGCCTTGTAGTCTTCTTAATCCAGTGTAATTAATAAATATTAGAAAAGGTTTACATGGTTTAGAAGCTGAAATTCCGCAAACACGGTCAGGCAATATTCCATCTATACTTAACTTCCAATCCCATGCCTCCTACCTCCTGTTGCTAATCAAACTCCTTGCCTGCTCATAGCCTTTGGGTAGCTCAGTCATAAAAGCTACAATCTTACACGCCTTTTTTGGGAGACATTTTTGGAAGTTTTCTGAGAGCAGAAAACATATTTTGTTTGTCATTGAAATGGCAGTTCCTATCATGAGATTTTATACAACAGAGACGTTTACATGTCTTGTCCTATGTTGAAAGGAAATATACAAGGGCTACTGACTCTCTGGGCAAAAACACGACGCTTTTAATTGGCTGGATTTTTTTCTTCTTAAATGTCTATAATAACTAAGACATCACAATGCCTGTCAGGTAAGGGAATGGCACAGACCTTAGAATTGGGCCTAGTGACAGCAAAAGCAGAAGTAGGTTTTGCTCTGTCAAGAGCGAGTCTGAACATAGGATGAGACTCTGGAGAACTCACACCTGCCTCCTTCTCAGTTGAACTGGTTTTGACTATTAGGCAGGCCTAAGCTGTTAACATCAGATAATCTGTGAGGAGGCACTCTATAATCCCAGCCCCCCAAAAAGGTTCCCAGAATTGTCTCCAGATGGCTTTTAATTTAATTTAATGATTTTAATTTAATTCTTGTAAAACTGTTACCAGAGAGAAGATTGAGGCAACGAATAAGGTACTGAAAAAGAAACTGGGAAGGAGACAGAAAGAAATTTTCAAAGTCAAATTCAAGGACTGTGGTCCCAAGTTTGATTTCTTCCAGACAGTGCCCACAGGCTTGCTGGGTTTTGTTTTGTTTTTTTATCACTCAGTACCGCTGAGGCTATTCCTGAACTCTCTGAGGCCCTCTGAAATCTATGTATGAGCAAGAGCCTGAGCAAAGAGACACACAAATAGTGAAGATGGGATTTGGGGGGAAACTCCAAGGTAAGACCAGAGAAGCAGGAGTAGGCAATCCATTCCCAGCAGGTCAGTGTGATGGCAGTAAAGGCAGAAAAAATGCTTTTCTTTCGTGATGACAGCAACTAGAATCTACAGTGGGTCCATAGGAAATTCCACATAGGTGATCTCACCTGGGCCCGTCAGGCTGAACAGTTGTAACAGAGCTGGAATTCAAACAGACTTCCTTGAAACCATATCGAAAGCTCTGTCTGAGCTGCAGGAAAGGGGAAGAACAGATGTGTTGATGACACTATTCTCAGGCCTACTGTGGACACAGTCTCTTCCTTGTAGGTTTTTGGAGCTCTGCTACATCTACCTTCCAGGTCTTTTCTACCTAGTCTCTCGGCAGGTATGAGTCTCAACCAGGTAAGAACACCTTAAATTTTACAGTTTAATAAATTTGTATACAGGTACTGACTTCTTCCATTGGTCCCATAGCTGTGGCTTGTCCTACTGAATGAGCCTTCTCAACTTTCCCTTTCACACAGATCCTCATGCTGTGGTGACACCCAACCATAAAATGATTTTTGTTGCTACTTCACAGCTGGAATTTTGCTACTGTTATGAATTCTAATGTAAATATCTCATATGCGAGATGACTGATATGTGACCCCAAAGGGTTCACAGCCCACAGGTCGAGAACCACTGATGCAGAACAAGGCGCCTCTATATCTCTGTCCCACGTTGATAAGAGAAAGCTAATATTACTAATGTTTAAGTATGTTGATTACAAGAATGTATAAATTACAGGCTATTCTAACTTTTAGCACTGACGATTGAATTTGGAATCCTATTACATATCAATTTATACATAAGATTAAATTTAGAAATTAGACTTTAATATAAAAATAAGTGCTGCTCATTTAATATGTTGCTGGAGGAATTATAAATGACTTCACCATTTTTCTACTGTCAACAATATCCTTTGTTGCTCTGCTGATTATGGCCCTTTGTCAAGTACATGGAAAGTTTTAACTTTGTTTCCAGAATAATTCTGCCACTGAATTGAGAATAAATAGGTCAAGTGTGAAACTAATCATTTCAGGGGGACAAAAAAGCTATAAGTTGTCTGTGACACCACAGAGCAGCCTGATAAAGCATCAGTGGTCCAGGTATCTACCCTGTAGTGTAGTCATGGAAACACACATAGAACTACAAGAGCCTCCTTCATGTGCAAGATGAGGTGGATGAATACATTGGCCTTCATTAAGTCCTATGGACTCTCAAGAGTATTTCTGCTTTTTTTGGTTTTGGTTTTTGTTGTTGTTTTCATAACACATGACATAACGAATGTTGCTAGTTCAGAGAAAGCCTTACCCATAAAACTACTTGTTCTCCATTAAAATGTTCTAATTAACCTCGGTGCTAGTAGCCACAGATTAGCACCTGCTCTTGCCAACCTCTCGGAGGTTAAAGAGCCATTAAAAGGCAACCCCACAATTTCAGTGCCTTCTAAGTAAAAAGGACTCACTTCTCAGTCATTTTACCTATAGGTGGGTGCTTCGATATTTTGGAGGTTTTGTTTATTTGAGAATCTAGTTTAAAATGGAATTTTAAGGCTGAAGAAAAGAAGAAGGCTGTCCCAAACTTTATGATGACTGCTTGAAAGTCAACATTTTCCTGTTTAACATAGGTGATCTGGCCCAGTCTGGCATCAATGGGGAATGTTTTTCCTGAAAAGCATTAAGTCCTATGGTGAAAGATGGGGATGAAAACACCTCCCATAGAGAGACAGGAAAGAATAATTAGAAGCACTAATGCTATCTTCCAGACCATTATTTGATGTGGAAGGAAGCTCAGCTGGCCCATGTGGAAAAAGTATATGAGAGGGTAGCCACAATCACCATAGTGCTTGTATCTGTTCTGTCCAACCTGTCTCTCTGTCTGTCTCTCTTATCCCCCCTCCACCTTCTCTCTCTTGTCTTCTCTTTCCACCCCTAAACAGTAGAGAAATTTTATTTCAGAACATAGCTATTCTTGCAAGAGATCAGATACAAAGACCTTCTAGGTCTGTGTGATCAGCTAGAATACAAATATTCCTTTAATCCTAGGAGACAGATGCAAACAGATCTCTGAGTTCAATGCAAGCCTGGTATAGAACAAGTTTTAGGAAGAAAAAAAAAAAAGCTTAGGTCCAAGCATGGTAGTACATGCCATTAATCTCAAGCAATGATGGTAAAGTTAGTCTGTAGAAGGAAGCACCCATGTTTGAAAGTGATGTCTAATTGAGTGGCAGAAAAGGTGATGAATCAAAAAAAGAGTTGACAGAATAGGACACACCCAACTCTCATGAGAGGAGAGAGGAAAAAGAGAAGCAAACAAAGAAGAGAAGAGGCAGTTTTACTGGGACAGTAATAGAGACATGGGTTGCAGAGAGAGAGCTCAGGTGAAGACAGAATGAGCCAGAGAATGAGAAGGAGCAGGAGATTAGAGCAGATTGCTGGAGTTAGTTTGAGGGCAAGCAGAGTAATTCGTAGACCTAGAAAAAAGTCAGGTTGAATAAGTCAGCTGGGAGAGGAGTTTGAGCCAAAACAGCTGAGTTGAACCCAGCCTAGAACTCAGTAAGAACAAGCAAGAGTGATCTTATTAAGCAGTAAGTCTGAGAGGTTGAAACATTCTGAGCCTAGGTACAGAGGCTAGAAGCTTCTAGGACTAGGCCTAGGTTGGCAGAAGGAGGCAGTAATCCTCCAAGACAACACTGAAGCAGATGAATAAAAGTTCCTTTTACACACTACACCATGTTTATTCTGAAATCCAGGCAAGATCATGCCTATAAAAAGGGGAATTGAAGTTAAATAAGACAGGTCAGCAATTTGAATATATACTCACCAAATTATATCTTTGGTGAGGTGCCAGTGATTCTGCGTCTGTAAAGAGAACAAACCCAAGTCTAGAGCACTCATGTTTCACGTTTACAGACATCACCAGGGGAATTTATCACACACATTATGATTGAGTATATCTGTGTAGAGCCAAGGACTGCCTAATTAAACCCATCTCAATCATGATATGGCATCACTAACTCCAGGAGCATATAGCAGCAATGGTCAACATGACCTCTGTGCTTCTTTCAAAAATTCTCCAAAGTCATGTCAATTGTTTTTCCACAGCCATGTGGCTTCAATGTATGACTTGAATAGGATATGAAGCTAACTTTGTATAAAATTGCTTCTGAAGAAAAAGGCAAGTTATTTTTATCATCTTTCTGATTATAACAACAGCTTTGTGCCGCATGGATCGCCAATAGGAAATAATGTTTGGATAAGCAGATTATTGAAATTAAATCGGGGTGAGAAAGGACTAAAAAATAAAGCAATGTTCTGTTCATGAATATTAAAAGAAAGACCGTTCTAGAAGAGAGAGTCTTGTTTCTTTTGAGAGCCACACATATTAGTTGTATTTTTTGCTAGACTTGTACATAATTCAATGAACTTCTCCACCATAGGGTCTTCCCATGATTATGATTTTGTGCATTCATCTTTCATTTACAAGGCCATTCAGTTCCAACTGACTACATAGTTCTTAAGCAACAACAACAAAAACCTTAAATTCATCTATTTAAAGAAAAGCCGAAGCCCCCACCCTACATTTTTATGAAACAGAATTGTCCTGACAAGGCTTTCCTGTTCTATTGAGTCAATAGTTTCAAATGGCTTAAAAATAGATGATAGTTGCACATTTATCATCTGAACAAACATGGGAAATAGAAAAACAATCCTCTTGGAATTCCCGGTGTAACTTTCCCATCCCTGCAGTTGGTAACGTGGCTCTTTGAGAACGACAGAATCCATAAAGGAACAGACCAGCAGCATCCTGGCATCTAGCCTCCTAAGATATGCTGTCATCTGAAGACAATCTTACTTGGAGGACACACTTGTGATTTCAGAAACATCTGCCTGGGGATGCTGGCAGCTCAATGAAGCTTTCTCTTCTGGGAACATGGAATGAGCTGAAGACACCTCCAGGGTTTCATTCTATACTCAAACCATTTCCTCTTGATTGCAGCTTTTCTCTAGGGAAAGCTGGGTTGGTGGGGGTTGAGATATAAACCAGTTTCCGGAGAGGACCGTATGTAGAAGAACACTCATTAGTTACTTGTCCTTTTGGTTCAAAAAAATACCTGATCAAATCAACTTAGGGAAAGAAGATTTTGTTCATAGTCCCATGGGATATAGCCCATCACGGTGGAGAAAGCACAGCTGCAGAATGGAAGGAATGGACCTGTTTCATCCCCAGTCATGAAGAGAGAGGCGCACATGCCTGTGTTCCATTTTTCCTTTTTATTCAGACTGAATCTCCAGCTCATGAAATCCTGCCACCCAGAGTTAAGGACGGCCTTGCCATCTTGATCAACCTACTCCACATAATCTCCCAGGAGCATGCCCGGAGATTTGTCTCCATGGTGATTCTAAATCCCATCCAGTCTAAAAGCCAGATTTAGCCATTGCACCTCTGAATTAAACAATTTGGAAATGTGAAGACTGCAAATGGTGGTAGGAGACTAAAGTACATAAGTGACTTTGGACAATGTATGCGTTCTGCCAAGCAACCCTCAGTTTTCTTATCTGTTAGAAGAAGATTGCATGGGGCCCCTAGGGACTGTTCTGGTGTTGACCCTCTAAAAGAAGATCAGTGATTACATGATTTCATGATAACTCCATAGAAAGTGTTACTGTGTAAGCACGGAGCCTTCAGTGTGTTTGCAGTGTGGTCTGTTAGAGCATGGTCTGTTAGAGCAAGTACACAGGGAGAAGAAAAACCAAAGACTCATCAAGAAGGAAACTGGGATGGGAAGTCAGATAAGGAGGTTCCCACGCAGCACTTACTTAAGAACCATTCTTTCATCCATAAGCATCCGAAGGCTCTAAGCCTCTGCTGGTCTCTATACTCAGAATCTGACAGTGAGAAAGAGACTCTTGTGCTATTGTGCACTTTAGACTTTCCTGAGAGAGATGGGCAACAAATAAATAAAAATGAAAGACACAGGATAATTGAAGATTGTTATAAACGTCTCCAAGGAAATAAATGAGGGATGCAATCCCCAAGGAGTAAAGGCACTTTTCCAGAAGTCAGGTTGTTTAGAGGGGCTCAAGCAAGGGGAAGAACACATGAGGTAAGGATGCAGTGTTGGACATCAGACCGGGAGAAGAAGCCAAGGTGCCTTTTGGGCCAAAGCAGACTTGGCCTGTCCTGTTCCCCCAGCATCCATCCCTACCTGCTCATCTTTTCTGCTTTTTACATCTCTAATTTTGCACCACCGTGAGGATTTGAAGCCAAAACTCTACTTCTATAGTTAGTGATGGGGGATTAAATATCCTTACCTGGTGTTTGACTTTAAAGAGAATATATTCTGTATTTTTTTTCCATTGGACAGAAATAAGCATTTGCATGAAACATCTATTTCTAGCATGTTAAGAAAGTATTGATTGATTGTGCTTTTTACTGAAAATATGAATTCAACCTGGCAAAATGAAGATGCCCATAGAACTTCTGCCTATAGATCTGTTAACGTGGTGGAATATAGCAATGGATTTCCTAACATCAACTTTGCATCTATGCCATAAACTCTCCTGTGTCCTCCTGTGCTTTTCAAAACTTTTGACATCTATAGCATCTATCTATGCATTACACAATAATCCAAGCCACAATGCACTGTGTAACAATCAAACCAGTGCAAGTGACATTTCCACCTCCAGGAAAATGTATTATCTTTTACTGGGAACCTTTGCACTTTTCTCTTCTACTTTTTATAGATGAATAATAAGTTATTGTAAACCCTAGATACCCTACTCTATTGTAGACCACTAAAACTTATTTCCTCTAACTATATTTGGAAACTATTTTCCAATCTCTGTATTCTTTAACCCCTTTCCCCCAGTTTCCACTATCCTACTTTCTGGTTTTTGGATATCAACCTTTTTTTTTTTTTTTTTTTTTTTTTTTTAAATCTTTTATTTATTTTTTATTAATTACACTTTATTCGTTTGGTATCCCCCCATAAGCCCCTCCCTCCTCCCCTGCCAATCCCACCATCCCTCCCCTTTCTGCATGCATGCCACTCCCCAAGTCCACTGATAGGGGAGGTCCTCCTCTCCTTCTTTCTGATCTTAGTCTATCAGTTCTCATCAAAAGTGGCTGCATTGTCCTCTACTGTGGCCTGGTAAGGCTGCTCCCCCCCAGGGGGAAGTGATCAAAGAGCAGGCCAATCAGATTATGTCAGAGGCAGTCCCTCTTCCCATTACTATGTAACCCACTTGGACACTGAACTGCCATGGGCTACACCTGTGCAGGGGTTCCAGGTCATCTCCACAAATAGTCCTTGGTTGGAGTAGGAGTCTCTGGGAAGTTCCCTGTGTTCAAATTATCTTGTTCTGTTGCTCTGCTTGTGGAGTTCCCGTTCCCTCCAGCTCTTACTATTTCCCACTTCTTACATAAAATTCCATTCACTCTGCCCATCAGTTGGCCATCAGGCTCAGCATCTGCTTTGACAGTCTATACTGCAGAAGCTTTAGAGGCCCTCTGTGGCAGATTTCAAGGTGGTTTCCTGTTTACTTCTGGCTTTCAGAGGCCCTCTGTAGCGGGTTCCGAGGTTGTTTCCTATTTTCGTTTTCTTCTGATGTACATCCTCTTTGCCTTTCAGGATGGGGATTGAACATTTTAGTTAGGGTCCTCTCTTTTGCTTAGTTTGTTTAGATGTACAG
>NW_026596057.1:1692257-1722774 GCF_907164565.1 Psammomys obesus | reverse complement strand
CTTATTTTTCATTGCTGAGTAATACTCCATTGTATAGATGTACCACAGTTTCTGCATCCATTCTTCAGTGGAGGGGCATCTGGGTTGTTTCCAGCTTCTGGCTATTACAAATAAAGCTGCTACAAACATGGTTGAACAAATGTCCTTGTTGTGTACTTGCGCCTCTTTTGGGTATATGCCTAGGAGTGGTATGGCTGGATCTTGAGGAAGCGCTATTCCTAGTTGTCTGAGAAAGCGCCAGATTGATTTCCAGAGTGGTTGTACCAGTTTACATTCCCACCAGCAGTGGAGAAGCGTTCCCCTTTCTCCACAACCTCTCCAGCATGTGTTGTCCCTTGAGATTTTCATCTTGGCCATTCTGATGGGTGTAAGGTGAAATCTCAGGGTTGTTTTGATTTGCATTTCCCTAATGGCTAATGAGGTTGAGCATTTCTTTAAGTGCTTCTCTGCCATTCGATATTCCTCTGCAGAGAATTCTCTCTTTAGCTCTGTTCCCCATTTTTTAAGTGGATTACTTGGTTTGTTGCTTTTCAGCTTGTTTAGTTCTTTATATATATTGGATATGAGTCCTCTGTCAGATAGAGGGTTGGTGATGATTCTTTCCCAATCTGTAGGCAGTCGCTTTGTTTTGATGACGGTGTCCTTTGCTTTACAGAAGCTTTTCAATTTCATGAGGTCCCATTTATTGATTGTTGCTCTTAGAGCCTGTGCTGTTGGTGTTCTGTTCAGGAAGTTTTCTCCTGTACCAATGAGTTCTAGGGTATTCCCCACTTTTTTTTCTAGCCGATTTAATGTGTCTGGTTTTATGTTGAGGTCTTTGATCCACTTGGACTTCAGTTTTGTGCAGGGTGATAAGTATGGATCTATTTTCATTTTTCTACATGTAGACATCCAGTTGGACCAGCACCATTTGTTGAAGATGCTATCATTTTTCCATTGTATGGTTTTGGCATCTTTGTCAAAAATCAGGTGTCCGTAAGTGTGTGGGTTTATTTCTGGGTCTTCTGTTCGATTCCATTGATCCACCATTCTGTTTCTATGCCAGTACCATGCAGTTTTTATAACTGTTGCTCTATAGTACAGCTTGAGATCAGGGATGGAGATACCTCCAGAAGATCTTTTATTGTAGAGGATTGTTTTAGCAATTCTCGGTTTCTTGTTATTCCATACAAAGTTGAGAATTTTTCTTTCCAGGTCTGTAAAGAATTGTGTTGGCAATTTGATGGGAATTGCATTAAATCTGTAGATTGCTTTTGGTAAGATGGCCATTTTTACTATGTTAATCCTGCCAAGCCATGAGCATGGGAGATCTTTCCATCTTCTCATATCTTCCTCTAATTCTTTCTTCAGAGACTTGAAATTTTTTTCATACAAGTCTTTGACTTCCTTGGTTAGGGTTACGCCAAGGTACTTTATGTCATTTGTGGCTATTGTGAATGGTGTTGTTTCTCTAATTTCTTTCTCAGCCCTTTTGTCTTTTGTATACAGGAGTGCTACTGATTTTTTTGAGTTAATTTTATATCCGGCCACTTTGCTGAAGGTGTTTATCAGCTGTAGGAGTTCCCTGGTAGAGTTTTTGGGGTCACTCATATATACTATCATATCATCTGCAAATAGTGATAATTTGACTTCTTCCTTTCCCATCTGTATCCCCTTGATCTCCTTCGACTGTCTTATTGCTCTAGCAAGGACTTCCAGCACTATGTTGAAGAGATATGGAGACAGTGGGCAGCCTTGTCTTGTCCCTGATTTCAGTGGGATTGCTTTAAGTTTCTCTCCGTTCAGTTTGATGTTGGCTATAGGCTTGCTGTATATCGCCTTTACTATGTTTAGATATGTGCCTTGTATCCCTGAACTCTCCAGTACTTTAAACATGAATGGATGTTGGATTTTGTCAAATGCTTTTTCAGCATCTAGGGAGATTATCATGTGGTTTTTTTCTTTCAGTTTGTTAATATGGTGGATCACATTGATGGATTTCCGTATATTGAACCACCCCTGCATACCTGGGATGAAGCCTACTTGGTCATAGTGGATGATATCTTTGATGTGTTCTTGGATCCGGTTTGCAAGTATTTTGTTAAGTATTTTTGCATCAATGTTCATAAGGGAGATTGGCCTGAAATTCTCTTTCTTTGTTGAGTCTTTGTGAGGTTTAGGTACCAAGGTGATTGTGGCTTCATAGAATGAGTTTGGTAATGTTCCTTCTGTTTCTATTTTGTGGAATAGTTTGAAGAGAATTGGAGTTAGCTCTTCTTTGAAGGTCTGGTAGAATTCTGCACTGAAGCCATCTGGTCCTGGGCTTTTTTTGGATGGGAGACTTTTGATGACTGCTTCTATTTCTTTGGGGGATATAGGACTATTTAGTTGATTTACCTGGTCCTGATTCAGCTTTGGTGAGTCAAATCGATCAAGAAAATTGTCCATTTCATTTAGATTTTCAAATTTTGTGGCATATAGACTTTTGAAGTAAGTCCTAATGATTGTTTGGATTTCCTCAGTGTCTGTAGTTATGTCCCCCTTTTCATTTCTGATTTTGTTGATTTGGGTGGTGTCTCTCTGCCTTTTAGTTAGCTTGGCTAAGGGTTTGTCTATCTTGTTGATTTTCTCAAAGAACCAGCTCTTGGTTTCATTGATTCTTTGAATTGTTTTATTTGTTTCTAATTGATTGATTTCAGCCCTGAGTTTGATTATTTCCAGCCGTCTACTCCTTTTTGGTGTGTCTGCTTCTTCTTTTTCTAGGGTTTTTAAGTGGGCCATTAAGTTGCTTGAATGAGCTGTCTCGAATTTCTTCTTGAAGGCACTTAGTGCTATGAACTTTCCTCTTAGCACTGCTTTCATTGTGTCCCACAAGTTAGGGTATGTTGTGTCTTCATTTTCATTGAGTTCTAGAAAGGCTTTAATTTCTTTCTTTATTTCTTCCCTGACCCAGCTGTCATTTAGTAACAAGTTGTTCAGTTTCCATGAGTGTGTAGGCTTTTTGCTATTTCTGTTGTTGTTGAAGTCCAGCTTTATTCCATGGTGATCAGACAGGATACAAGGGATTATTTCAGTCTTCTTGTATCTGTTGAGGCTTGCTTTGTGACCAACTATATGGTCTATTTTGGAGAAGGTTCCATGAGGTGCTGAGAAGAAGGTAAATTCTTTTGTGTTTGGGTGTAAAGTTCTGTAGATGTCTGTGAGGTCCATTTGATTCATGACCTCTGTCAGAGATATTGTTTCTTTGTTTAATTTCTGTTTTGTTGACCTGTCCTTTGTTGAGAGTGGGGTGTTGAAGTCTCCCACTATTAATGTGTGGGGATCTATATGTGGTTTAAATTTTATCAATGTTTCTTTTACAAATGTGGGTGCTCTTGTATTTGGGGCATAGATGTTCAGGATTGTGATGTCTTCCTGGTGGAATTTTCCCTTGATGAGTATGAAGTGTCCTTCCTCATCTCTTTTTATTATTTTTGGTTGAAAGTCTATTTTATCAGATATTAGAATGGCTACTCCTGCTTGTTTCTTGGGTCCATTTGCTTGGAAAGTCGTCTTCCAACCTTTTACCCTCAGGTAATGTCTATCTTTGTGTCTTAGGTGTGTTTCTTGTATGCAACAGATTGCTGGGTTTTGTTTACGTATCCATTCTGTTAATCTGTGTCTTTTTACTGGAGAGTTGAGTCCATTGATGTTGAGAGAGATTAATGACCAGTGGCTGTTAGATCCTTTGATTTTGATGTTGGCTGTGTTCATAAGTTTGTGTGCTTGGTTGCTTTTTGTTTTGCTGTAGTAAGGTTAATTATTTCCTGTGTTTTCTTGACAGAAGCTAATTTTCTTGGGTTGTATTTTCCCTTCCAGTGTCTTCTGTAATGCTGGATTTGTGTGTAGGTATTGTTGAAATTTGTTTTTGTCATTGAATATCTTGTTTTCTCCGTCTATGAGGACTGAGAGTTTTGCAGGGTATAGTAGCCTGGGTTGACATCTGTGTTCTCTTAGGGTCTGCATGATATCTGTCCAGGCCCTTCTGGCTTTCATAGTTTCTGTTGAAAAGTCAGGTGTGATTCTAATGGGTTTGCCATTATATGTTACTTGGCCTTTTTCCCTTGCAGCTTTTAGTATTTTTTCTTTGTTCTGTATACTTCCTGTTTTGATTATTATGTGTCGGGAAGATTTTCTTTTCTGGTCAAATTTGTTGGGTGTTCTGTAGGCCTCATGTATCCTTATTGGCTTCTCCTTTAACTTGGGGAAATTTTCTTCAATGATTTTGTTGAAAATATTTTCTGGGCCTTGGAGAAGGGAGTCTTCTTTTTCCTCTATTCCTATTATTCTCAAATTTTGTCTTTTCATATTGTCTTGGATTTCTTGGACGGTCTGTGTCAGGAATTTTTTGGATTTCACATTTTCTTTGACAGATACATCGATTTCTTCCATTGTATCTTCTACACCTGAGATTCTTTCTTCCATTTCTTGTATTCTGTTGGTTATGCTTACCTCTGTAGTTCCTGTTTTCTTCCCTAAATTCTTCCTCTCCATTATTTCCTCCATTTGTGTTTTCTTTAATTTTTCTAGTTCTATCTTCAGGTCTTGAGTTGTTTTGTTTACTTCCTTCACCTGTCTGCTTGTATTTTCCTCTTTTTCTTTTAGTTCCTTCAACTCTGTCTCTTTGATTTCTTTCAGTGATTTAATTATTTCTTCTCTGAAGGCCACAAGCTGTTTGGCTGCATCTTCCCGTATTTCTTCACGGATGGCCCTAATTTGCTTGTCTTTATCTTCCTCCATTTCTTTACGGATAGCCATGATCTGTTTGGTTTTATCTTCCTCTAATTCTTTACGTATTTTATTTGTCTCCTCTATTATCCTCTTCATCAACATAGATGTAAGGTCCTCTTCTTGATTTTCTATTATGCTGCATTGTTCAGGGCTGTTCGCCCCTGGATGGCTGGGTTCTGGAGATGCCATATTGCTCTGTCTTTTGTTGGTTGAGCCTTTACGCTGACCTCTACCCATTGGGCTGATTTAGGTTTTGGCTGTTAGTTTCTGTGCTTCCTGGAGTCCTGAGGTAGGGAGTATCCCCTTGGCCGGAAGATGATTTTTCCTGAAGGAGTCCTTCTCTGATTTTTGGTTATGGTCACTGTATGGCCAGTGTTTCTCCGGAGATGCCACTGCTCACCTCAGGTTTATAGCCCTGAGTAGTAGCTGTGGTCTATGTTAGGCAGGGGGGGATCTCCTCTTACCCATAAAATTTCTCAAGACAGCTGCCCCACTGCTGGGTTTCTTGTTATACATTTAGTGTGCTGCTGCTCACTAAATTTCCATGTACAGTCCTCTTGAAGAAACTGCTGATTCCCTAGCTATGGGGTTTTCTCCCAACAGGGAAACTCAGTCTGTTATCCTGGGGCGCACAGTTCTGTCTGAGAAAGTGCGAGGTGCACTCAGCAAGTCTCTGGGCCAAAGGCTGATTGCTCTGCTCTGGACCTGGAGAATGTGCACCTAGGTTGATTTGGCACCTGGGGGCACTGTTCTGGTCTGGAGGCTGGGTGCCTCACTCTGGACCAGAAGCTGTGTGTCTCTGTCTGGGATGGCGGCTACAGGCACTGCTCTGGTCCAGACGCTGTGGGTGCAGCCCCCCTGAAGGATCAGGGATTCCTACAGTTTTGGCAGTCCAGCCAGGGACAACTGGCCGATCCCTGGCACAGTATCTGAGGGCTGCTGTAATAGCTCTTCAACTCCTGCAGGTCCGAGGTTGCAGCTGTGTGTCCCAGTGCCCCAGGGGAACGCAACAATGGCGGCAGAGCACAGCGCTTCTGCCTGCACTAGAGTCTGCGTGAGTCCAGGAAGTGTTTTGGTGCTGGGTGTCCTAAGCGTTAGAGCTGCTGACCCCCTCCGCTGGGGGTTTCCTCCTGCCAGAGACACGCAGTCTGGTGCCCTGTTGCCCTGGTGCCCACAGTTCTATCTGAGGCGGCGAATCACGCGCGCAGGCAGGGCTCTGTGCAGGCAGGCGCCTTTGTCCCTCCCGGCTCTGGGTCTGGGCTGGCTCCTGGGGCACCCGCGGAACCCGAGTCTTTTCCAGGGGATGTCTGGGTAACCTGGGGTCGGTCCCAATTGTTTCCTGCTCTGTGGGGTTATCTCTCGACTGGGAAATCCAGTCTATGGTGTTGTGGGCCCACAGTTCAGTCTGGGACCGTGACCAGATCGCGCTGGCGGGTAGCTCTGGGCTGGCGACCAAGCGCCTGGCGGAACGGGGATCTCTTCCGCGGTTTTGCCGGGTGAGTTAAAGCTGATCGAATCCCCCACCGTGGGGTATCCTCTCACCTGAGAAACACAACCACTTGTGTTTTATGGCCGCGAGTTCTGATTGCTGGTCACTGTGCCAATCCTGCTGTGCTGCTCCTCAGAATGAGAGTCCTCCCGGCGCTGCCATCTTGCCCCGCCTCGGATATCAACCTTTTTAACTTTAACCATATGAAAGAAAACTCTTGTGTCATTGTCCTCCTGAGATTTCTCACCTAACTTTAACATGATGTCCTCCAGTCCCATAATATTCCATTCTGTGTATTTACCATATTTCCTTGTTACTAGACATATCCATAGATTTCATGTCTTCACCATTGTGAGCAGTATAGTGATAAACATGAAAGCGAAGCCTCCCTTTAAACTGACTTGAGTTCCTTTGAATACATACCCAGTCATGGAATATTTCCATCATGTAGTAAGTTCTGCTCTTGGTCCCTTCCAGAAGTCTCCATGCTTTTATTTTTATAGTGACTATTAATTTTCTTTTCTACCAATGATGTACAAGATTGTTCATTGTTCATGTACTTGGCAATAACCATTCTCATCAGCATGAAATGCTCTACCTTTGTAGCTTTGCTGTTTGTTTCCCTGATGATGAGGATGTTGAAAACTTTTTGGTATGTGTTGCCCACTTATATACCTTCTTTCAAGAAGTATCTACTCAAATCATTGCTCTATTTTTTTTAATCTGACTATATTTTACTGTTGAGATATTTTACATTTCTTTTAAGTTCTAAATAATAGTTCCTTAACAGATAGTTTGCAAATGTTTTTCCCACGTGCAGGATACCTCTTGTCCTTTAGTTATTTCTTTTGCACTGTAGACGCTTCTGTTTGATATAATGTACCTTGATTATAATTTTGTATTTTCATATAGATCATAGTTTCTGATTGAGTTCATATTAATTAATTAATTAACTTAATTTTAGCTAATCTGCACTTTTTGCATAAAATATATATTTGTTTTAAATGATATTAGTTGTTGCCTGTGTTCATTTTGGACAATTTCATCAGTATTTTAAAGCGAAAGTTGTCTGTAGATTAAAGAAGAGAAAACTTTAACAGCCAGGTTTGTTATTAATGTTATTTTCCTTTTGGGGGAGGATTGGAAGGTTCTCTCTCTATGTTCTTGTAGAATTGGACGGCTTGGTTTGGATGTTTTCTTAGAATTGCCTATGAAGTCATCTGGTTCTGTTTACTTTTGTAGAGCTGCGGTGAGTACCAAGATACAACTTGTCACTTATTTCCAGCTTCTCTACGGTAACTGCTAGTTTTCTTTAATGGAATTACTTTTGGTAAATTATGTTTTCTTAGAAAATAATTTACTTTTGCATCAGCTAAACCTCCCTGTGCTGCAACAGTTGGTTCTCTTCCCATTATCTTATCTAGCTGTGCTTTTTTCTCTCACTCCTGTGCTATATATCATCTTAACCTTCTTCTTAGCTACATTAGCTATTGCTTATCTATTTTTCTTCATTGTTTAAACAAATACTTACATGCTGATATGGCTATTTTTTCTTCTTCCTACTTTATTAGCCTTTACTCTTGTTCATAGTACTCTGCTTCATTTTCTTTATTAATTGTTCTGTCTTCAAAGTTGTTAAATTCATCTTTCATCTACTGTCATCCATTCTTATTGGCACGTACATTTAGTGCTACACAGTATCTTTTGGTCACTTCTTTACTTGTATGAATTAGATATAATGCAGATTCTAATACTCAGAATTATCAGCTTTACAGTGCTTGATTTTTGGTTTTTCATTTTAATCTTTTTTTTTTTTTTTGCAAAATAATCAGTGTTTAAATTATTAGTCTTTTATGATTTGCCCAACATTTTAAAATCATGATCTAATACATGGTGACTTCAGAATTGTTCATAAATGTCCAATGTGCATTAGAAAAGAAGATTTAGGGAAAAAATTGATTCGTCATTAACCAGGTATAAAAAAATCTTATTCCATCTTATTCTCTGTCCTCCTTGTCGTATTTGTCCTTGTTCATGGCATTTCTCTCAGGCTGAGCCTCCCTATCTGGTGAGAATGTGTGTGTGTGTGTGTGTGTGTGTGTGTGTACTCACACATGCATGCAAGAGTGCTCATGGTGTATGCCTACATTTCCTGTAGTTATTTTTTTGGAAGATAGCTGATATTCAGGAAGCTTTATCTTATCTCTTGTTGGAGTCTGGGCCTTTGCCATTTCAAAGGCTTCCTTTCTGTGTTGTCTCTTTTTGTCCTGAGTCCTGACTGATCAGTTAAGAAGACCTCAAGCACCAGCTTCATTTCATTTGTGGGCATTTGGCACATTTTGCACAGTTCTTTAGGCTCGGGCTTTCTGCACTCACTGATTTTGTGTGTCTTGTGTGCACTAGTTGGTTTTGCTTGGCGAACCAGTTTTAAAATATCTGTCTTTTAACATGTGAGTTAAATACAATTGCAGTCATTACTAGTATGATTTATTTCAAATCTATCAATTATATGCTGTGTTATGTGTTTTCACTACGTAGTAGCTCATACTTTGTGATATTCTCTCTTTTCCTTTCCCATTTTTATATCCTTTTCTCTCTTCTCCCTCTCCCTCTTCTCTCTCTCTTGTTTTTTTTTTTTTTTTTTTTGGTTTATTTATGTTACTTTTGCTTCTTTTAGACCCATTTTGTTAGTTAGAATGGTTTACACTCATATCCTGGCTGTTTTCTCAAACGGATGTTACATATATCTAACAGCTGAGTCTTCTTTGTGCCACAGCTGCCTCTAAAGGTCTCTGACTCTATCCTGCCTTGCCCTCTCTGTTTTCCTCAATCAACCTTCTCATCTACAGTACGTTTCTTCCCCAACTCTGCCAACACACATTTCCAGTTTCTTATTTTCCCAATTACTGGGAAATTAAAGTTTGTAAAGTCCCTTGTCATTATGTTGTGTTGCAAGGCAAGATTGGAGTGATTTTATGTGCTCGCCTTGTTCATGGCCATATTTTTTTTTTAGATGTGTGGAGATTCTAATTTAGGCTGCTGCCATTATCCCATGGACCTGGAAGCTTCTCATAGACTTTTATGAGAATTAAATGAGCTAATCTAGTGAAAGTAAAGATCGCTCATTACCCTTTGGTGGAAAGACTTTTGTAATTTGTTCTCTTGCATTTAAGGAATAACATATTTTTCTAACTACTATCCATTAACCCTTTTCTGTGAAGTATTTTGCTTCCCTTCACTAATTATCAGGTCTTTTGATGCATAAAAATCATGTGTCTGGGGTGCACAAAGTTGGGAAAGACTTGAGGAGACAGCAGTGTTTTAGTGGGATTTACTTCAGAGAGCAGAAAAGTACAAGGCATCTGTGCATCTAGAATAAAAGGCACTGAGCAGACATGTGACTGTTGAATCAGGACATAAGGGACAAATGAGTTGTTAATGGTTGCTGTCATACTTAGCTTTGTCCTAGTCTGGGTGTAAAGCTACGAGTCCTGTGAAGGTGAGCAGGGCTCATAGCAGCTCACAGAGACTATAAAGTGAGAATCACAGACTCTGTATGGGTGTAAGCTAGATCGTTAGCATGTGTTGTGTTTGTGTAGCTGGGTGTTGTCGTGGGACTCCTAACACTGGGAGTGGGGGGTGTCTCTGAATCTTTTGCCTGTTCTTGAGACCCTTTTCCTCCTACTGGATCGCCCATCTGGCCTTTATATGAGGGTTTGTGCTTAGTCTTATTTTAATTTGTTATGCCATGTTCAGTTAATATTCCTTGGAGGCCTGCTCATTTGTTTGTTTGTTTGTTTACTTTTAAGAAAGATGGAGGAGTGGATCTGGGAGGGAGGAAAGGGAGGAGAAGTCTCGGGTGGCAGAGTGGAAGGAGGGGGAACTGCAGTTAGGGTGTAACATAAGAGAGAAAAAAATGTGAAAATACCAAAACTGCATCTGGTATTTTATATTGGGAATCCCTGTACTTGGGGGGCTGAGGTGGATGACTGGTTATCAAACTTTGAGAACAACTCTGGCTGTACGGTGAGTTCCAGCCTAGAATAAACTGAAAAAAAATAAGATTCTGTCTCAAAAACAAAATAGCAGAGTACAGCACAGCACAGCACACACTTGCACATCACACAGCGGAGTCCTCTTTGAGCAACTGTCACATTTACCTTGTTAACTTTCTCTGTGGCCAAGGTGCCACCCTGGGCCTCAAAGGAGCAAGGATCTATGGTAGACAGACAATGAGCTTAGGAAAGCTTTAAAAGTTGAGGTGAGATGATGTCAACCTACCATTACATTTCCAACAGTCCAAGAGCTTTGACATCATAAACAGGAGAGGAAAAATAAGATTCAGAGAGACTGAGTGAATGGGTGAAATATACATAATAAAGAATATACAACTTTGACAAATGACGGAACAGTAAATTCATTCTTTCCTCAAATCACATTTACAAGACATAAGCACACAAACATAGACACACACACACACACACACACACACACACACACACACACACACCACAAATGGTCCAGATAAAAATGTACCAGATGCATTGGTGAAGAGGAAGTTGCGTGTGTTGAGAACAGTCTAAGAAAACTTTCAGAAGACATTGGGCTGGGCAGAACCTCTCCCGTGCAGGGCAGTGTCCTCCTCCTCCTCCTCAGATGAGCTTGAAGGAAACGGCACTCACCTGATCTATTTCTGTGGGATTTCATCAGCAAGGGTCCTTTCCTGAAAAAAGAAGCCCTTCCTTTGCACAGTTATTGTCTGGCAGGAGGCCCCAATTCATGAGTGGCAGTAATTAATACTATCACTGGGTCCTGGGAGGGAGCTTGATGGAACGTGCAGGGAGGAGAGTGACAAGGGACAGATTGCCTGTTATCTGATCAGGAGGCCAGTGCCCTAGTTTACTTGAAGGAACAAAGACCTGGTCTGTGTACTGATCCTTTGAGCCAATAAACCCCAGCAGGGTGTGAAGTGGTCTGGGAATGACCTAAAGCCAAATCTGCTAGGGGAATGAGAGGCTTATAAATATCAGAGCCACAGGAGTTGGGGAATAGTGCTAATGGAATTAGGGATATTCCTAGCAGGATAAGGCTCTGTAGTGTCCTCTCAGTTTCCCAGAGGAGGTACTTCCCAGATGAACCCCTTTATTACCTACAATTGAGTAAAGAAAAGAACCCAGGAATTTCAGAGCATCTATCAATAAGTTTCCCACTTGTATCCAGGAACATGACACCCCAACAGGAGAACTCAGCATGGAGCCCTGGAGGAAGATGGCGCCACACTCTGATTACACAGACAAGGAAGCTGAAGTGTTTCTGGTCAGGTCATTCTCTACCTGCCACCAGCAAAGATAAAGCCCTTGGGGAAGAAACAGAATGGAAGCCACCAAAGTTGTTGAAAGCCTCTCTGAGGTACAGCACAACTTTATGGATTACAGCAAACCAGGAGCAGAAACATGTAAATTATCAGCAATACCAATTTCCTGACTTGACTAGCGTCTTGAGCAATATAGATATGATGTAAACATGCCTTTATGGGTTCTCCTTTATGAAGACTGGACCGTATTATTCACTCTGTAAGAAGACCTACGAGGACAGAGATTTACCAAAAATGAGTCCAGAAAGGGAGACATTGAGCCGGTTATCAGAAACTGGTTGGGTAGGTGGTGGCAGAAGGAAAGAAGACAGGTAGAAAGTCTGAACTTAGTGGCAATGCAAAGCCTAGGGAGTCCAGCAGCTCTGAAACTTGAAGCTTTAAAGCAAGAGTTTCAGGCTGGATCTGATAGAAACTGGATAATAATAGTAATGTGTTAAGAGAATGCCACAGACAAATCATCATCTTGAGATTCTGCACTTTTCCCATTTAGTACCTGAGATAGTATCTGCAAGGCAGGTATGTGACATAGAGAAAATGAAGACAAGGGGCTGGAGATGGAGCTCAGTAGGGAAAGAGCTTTTGTAGCATATGTGAATCCCTGAGTTCAAATCCCTGCCTCACATAAACCTGGCATGGTGGTACAAGTCTGTAACCCTAGAATCTGGCAGGTAGAGGTACAAAGATACACAAATGAGGCCTCAAGAAGAAGAAGCAAGGGGGAGGTGGTGGAGAGAAGGAAAAGGAGGAATGGAGGGAGAGGGGGGCTTAGATTTCTCACTCAAGTTCACATTGCTAGGAAATTCAGGATCTGAACTACTAAGTCAACTTAAACAAGGTATAAGAACCAATTCAGTGTGTGTGTGTGTGTGTGTGTGTGTGTGTGTGTTTTCATGGCATAGGCATATATGGAGATGTATACCTCCACATGAAGAAGGTGTGAACCTGAGGAAAGAAAGCAGGAGCTTAAAAAGGAAATGAGGAACAGGTTAGAGACCTATGTGACACTCTAAGCAAGAAATAGTGGGGTCAGGGCCCAGGCAGCTGGGAGGAGAAGGAGGCCTTCACTGACAGAACACCAAAGCAGCAAGGCTCCCCAGAGATAAAGGAACACAAAAGGAGGTGACACTTGAAGCCAGGTTCTCTATGATGGAATTATCCCAAGCGCCAAAGTTAATTCTGGAAAAACAAACAGGTAACTTCTTGCTCGAGACTAGAGGGTATGGAAACCCCTCAGTAGCAGAGAATCCACAAGCTGGTCCCTCCCCCACTCTGACTTAAACTCTGATGATCTGCCCAGGCCCTGGCCCCCTGTAACATGATCTCACAGGAGGAAGGCAGGCAGTGCTGATGGACAGGTATTAGGGCCAAGATCAGGATAATATGTGCCGGGATTAAGTTCTTTGGTGTGTGCAGGTATGCTTGCATTTACACACTTCACCAAAGCATGAAAGACAAACCCTAATGTCAGACCAGTCACTCCTGGGTTGCATTGATTTTGTATCTGTTTTCCAGTGACTGCTATTCTTTGCCATTAAGCGGTAGTCATTGTCAAGGAAGCACACTGAGAATTTCGTTTTCTTTAAGAGGAAAAACTAGATAGCACAAGCATTGCTAGACTATTAGGCAGTAATTTAAAACAGTGCGTCTTTTAAAACATGGCAACAACGCGAAGAAAAGTACCTTCAGTTAAATTTTTAAAAATATATTTAATGGTATAAACATTTAGAAAGCAGTTGCCCAACAATACTTAACACTGGTCGTAGAACACGGGCAAGAGAAGACTGAAGAGCCCTACAACAAAATGGGGAACAAGGAACAGAGAAAACCAGTAACTGTCTCCTGTGCAAACTTTCCCAGGTTTGAATGTTTAACATGTGCTTGCTTTTTATATAATGATTACTTTAAATGATATGTCTCCTTTTTTTTTTTTTTTTTTTAATGTCACATGTCCAGATCTTGGAGATGAGTTGTACAATGGGCTAAGCAGCCCTTTTCTGTAATGAGGCCCTCCCGCAGACTCAAGGCATGGGCACGGGCAAAACAAGGCACCCAACCCATTTATTTAAAAAGCAAATGGCATTTATGCAACTTACTAAGTTAGGCTCTGTTTATATGCTGAGTGGATCTGAACCGTAGGGAACTGCCAATATCTGGCTGTTGTTTGTATTTGGAATAAGGTTAAGGTTCGGTCTAGCCCTTGGCAGGAAGGAGCAGCGACGCTGCTTCGCCGATGGGGATGCTCCAGTCTCCAGCTGGCTCCCCTGCCAGCCCAGGTTTACTGCTGGCCCCTAATAAGTAGCCACTGGCAGTGATGAACTCTGTTAAAAAGATTCCATAGGTTATATCTTCACCTCCTTCTGTCGACTCTCCCCATCGCACCTACAACCCCAACCTAACTCTGGTCAGACTAGAAGAACCAAGCGGGGCCGGCTCCTTTGTGACGCCCAAGAACCTAAGCAAAGTCTAAGCAGATCTGGGAAAATTTTATTGTTCTCTAGGAAAGCCTTCCTCTGCACTGGCTAAGAATTACCTATTGCTTGGGGGTGGGCAGAACAAGGGCCTAGGATTTCCTGAGGGACCTTGGAGTTGCAATCAAGACTGCAGAATCCTTAAGGGAATGAGGGTCTGGAAAAAGTATTTGGTTTGTTAAAAGGGTCCCGCGCCCTGTGTTTGACCCGCGTCGCAGAGTTCTCAGTAATAAGGCAGTATTTTATTCTTGCTTCCTCTCGCCCTCTTTCCCCCTCCTTGCAATTCCTGACTTTTTTTTTTTTTTTTAGCCCCTAGAGTAGCAGCCACAGGAGCATGGGGTGAGAAGTCGCTGGAAGGACAAGTTGACAGATAGGACTTGGGTCGCTGGGTCACCGCGAGGCGTCGTGATCTGGACTCAGACAGAGCGATTTCCTCGGTGATTTTAATCTTTTCGTCTGTTCACACGTCATGCCACCTGGACATAATGCAGAGAAATCTGGAGGCTTAACAAAGTTTTCCCCTTGCCCCAAAGCTCACCCAGGGAAGAGAGGCAAGGAGAGTTAACCCCTTCCCTGCCTTCCCCAGCCACAGCAATAAACCTGGTGCAACTTTACTGACAATTAACAATTCCAGGTCTCTGTGAAACAGGGGTCTTTATGGACAGTGTAAATAATGCAAGTTACCCCTCTGTGCCTCAGACACGTGTAGGTGGTGTCTTTATCCCTTTTGGGATGACCTTCTGCGCAGGTTTTGAGTGGTTTTCAACTTTTTTTTTGTCGTAGATTCTCAAAAAAGCATTTATGTTGATGGTATTCTTTGGGGGGGGGGGTCAGACAGTGATAGAAAGGACATTGAGGAAGAGAACTATCACGAGGAAAAATATTAATATCTTCCCTGTCGCTGTGGCCAGACTGTTTGCTTGTCTGCTTTCCCCATAAGGTTCTGAGCTATTTCTGACCAAGGGTGTTAATGCTTAGAATTAGAAGATTTCAGCAAAGCAGATGACAGCAGACCCCCCCAAAAAGAAAAAAATCCTCAGACTCTACTGGAGACAGGTGTGAGGTACCTGCTGAGAGAGAGCTCAATGGGGAGAGGTTAGAAGGAGGGCTCTCCTCCAGGTCTGTCGTCCTCCTGGGGACAGACGGTGGAAGGAGAAAGGCAACTATGAAGATGCATGGAATCAGGGCATTTACAGGAAAATGCTTGGAACTGGGACCTTTGAGAGAAATGAGCCAGATGTGGGAAGAAAAATATCATTTTTCCTCTGGTATGCGGGATCTAGGTTTAATTTTACAGATACTTGTTTCTATATCTACGTACGTGGGGGGCGCTAAATGGAGGAGCGGGGAACAAGAGAATGAATGACATATGTAAAACATGCAAGCCGAAGGAGGGCTTATTTGGAAGAGGAAGGATGAGGAGGGTGATGTGTGTGGGGAGAGGATGAGAACAACATAATAACATGTATGTTAGAAAAATATCCTAGTGAAACCTATCACTCCTCCCAAAATCATTACATGGCATTAAATGGCAGGGCAACTCTTAACCCGTGTTCCCAGGAAAAGCTGCCAGGCTTCCTTACGTGTTAAACTTTGTCTTGGTTAAAGTCAGTCCCAGGCTATAAAATCCCTCGAGGGTCTGTCCATCATCTCCCCAATGCATCGAGTGATAGTGGGATATTTTAAATATCCACTTAGTTACCAAGCACGGTGTGAGTACCTACCCTTCCCAGATACAACTCAGCCAAGGAGGAGAAATTAAGCAGTAAGTTAGGATCTGTGTTTTTAAGTTGCCCCTACACTGGCAGGGGAGATGGACAGAAAAGAAAAAAATTAAAATAAGGACAGTAAAGCTACAGATGCCATCTTGGTGCACAGGGTGCAAGGGGAATATGGAGGAGCCTACTCTACTGGTAAGAGTAGGAAGGAACTAAGAAGGCATTGCAGAAGCAAGAGTAATAGGATTGTAGACTAGGAGCCACGTGGCTGCCAGGAAAATGCCACAGCAGGCCCTGCTCAGAGGTAATACCCTCACCAGGGTGAGAGAAGACAGACTGAAGAAGACAGGGAATGGCTCCCCAGAGCTTGCCATCATGGTGCACAACCCCAGGGGAATTAGAAAAAGATGATGTCTCCAGTGTTCTGGCATCAGTGATATAGTTCTTACTGGTGTGATTCACCACCGTGAAGAAGATAAGAAAGAATAGATACCAAATAATAGACGCCATGGTGTCCTGGCCATTTACCCTTTTAAAATTACTAAGTTAACTCTGCTGGCTCAGGTTATTCTCATTGCTTGTCTTTGAGTAGATGCGCTTCCCTTGCTGCCAAGGACCCTTGACATACATTTAATTAAGGTAGGAATTTGGAAGGGTGGCTCAAGTTCTGGTGTTGAATATCTTCTGCACTCCAGCGAGTCACGTCTGTACGGAGAACAAGTGAAGGCCTCTCTCCTGGCATCGACGACAGCATGGTATGAGATGCATGAATGAGCTCATGTAGCTAAAAGCTACTCAGAAATAGGGAGTAAGCTAGGGCAGATCCACAAGCCCTTCCAGGCCATGAATTTGGCGATAGTGGTTTTCATCCTTCTTCATGTTGTGGTGACCCCCCAACCATAAAATTACTCTCATTGCTACTTCTTAATTGTAATTTTGCTACCGTTAGGAACCATAATGTAAACATTTTGGAAATAGAGGTTTGCCAAAGGAATGGAAACCCACACGTTGAGAACCACTGTTTTAGCTCTTAAGCAGACTTGGGACCACTAAAAGAAGGCTAATGAAAATGAAAAACACCCACCAACTTTGAGTTAGCAGACATGACTCACGAAAACACTTCTCTGATGAGACTGACCAAGTGGTGTTCACTCAAAAGAAAGCAGTCAGCTACATGTGCCTGGAGCTTTCCAGAATGAGGAAAACTACAATTAGTTCTTTGGTCATATGACTCCAGCTTGCACAGGTGGTAGCCCTAGGTCTTGGCCAAATTCCAGTTTGGGTAATTCCATTCCTCTTCTCATTATTCTAGTTTCAGCTCCACTGGGAACATTGCCTTCCTTTCCTGTCCTACATTTGGAAGCTGCCATCGCTAGGAGAGACACTATATTGAGCGCATTTTTTTTCCTGGTTTCTAATGAGACTATTTTTCTTGTTAGACCAACTTCCAGCTAGCTTATTTTTAGAATCTGGCCCCTAGACCTTTCCTAACTAACCAGGTAAATTAGTGAATCGTAAACCATAATATCTGTGAAAGTGCTCTGTAGAGACTACAAAGCAGAGAGGGAATTGCTAGCATTTCAGACAGACCACAGAGAATTATGAAGTGACCAGGGCACAACAAAGAGCATGGAAATTGATGAACACCCCCAGATCTAAATGCCACACTGTTTGAAAAGCAAAACACTGTGCTAACAAACACATTGTTTGTAAGTCAATACTTTTAATTCCTCCTATTGGAAATCTTAAATTTTACAAGCTAAGAGAAATTAGGTGGGACTTTGAGAGACAGAGCCTATGGGCTAAGGATCATCCTGCATCAAGAACTGTCTTCAACCTCTGACAAACACTGTGCTTCCTTCCATACCTGGTTGCTTCCTTTTTCAGCTTTGAAAATCGGCATTATGAAATCATGGTTTCTTTGCTTTCGCAACAATCTTCTCCAAAACCTCTGAGGACAAAGTCTGTCATCTCAGTTCAATAGAAGCTGAGACTTTGAATGCAAAGATCTGAGACCTGGGGAGAGAGCATGGTGGATTTATCTGTTAAGCATAACCTGCTAGATCCCCTGAATCCACAGCAGAAGGCTGGGTGTGGTGGTAATCTTCTACTCCCAGCCTTGGGGAGGCAGAGACATACAAAGCCCCAGGCCTCTTCTCTAGCTCTCCTCACGTACTTGGCAGGCTCCAGGCCAAAGAGAGACTTGTCTGGAAAAGCAAGGTGGATGGCCTCTGAGGAATAACAGCCACTGTTGTCACCTGCTGCCATCCGCAGAGATTTAAGGTTGTGTGTACATACTCCCACTAGATATGATTCTGGTCCTGATTCTTCCCCATATTGGTAAATGAAACCTAGAAAGTTAATATAACTTTGTTTATTAACCATTCATGATATGTTGGGAAACAAACTGGAGGTTACTGCCTTAATTAAATCTAAAACTTTTGATGGCATTCAAATTTAAAACTTAGGAAAAAAATTAAGTATTAGATAAGACAGTGGATTAACTTTAGTGTACTATTGCCTTGAACATTAGAGTCACCACCTCCGTTTATTACCATACTGTTCTGCAACTGAGGTTCCTCTCAGCCCAAACACAGTTGATGAGTCAACCAATACCCAACTGAGAAACTCAGGCATCTAAAAATAAAATTAGTTCTGATGAAAAAAAAAACATTTAAAGAAATAGCAAATAATGATTGTTTAAGAATGCGAGGCTTAGATGTTTTGGAATTAAAAACTTGCTCTGTTTCCTAAATCTTGAAGAACTTGGATGCTGGGCAAGGCTGGCTTCCTAACCTGTAAAGCGCTTTACTAGCAGGGGATTAATTTACTAGCAGCGGCTGTCACTAGGATGTAGTCAAAGTTCAAGCAACAATGAGCCATGAAGGTAGGTACAGTCAGTGTCTTCCTTGTCTACCCATGTCTTTAATGACCTACAGGTATGCTTCATAGGGCTTCATTATGCCTTTCATGGGAAACAACTTTTTCTTGCTGGCTGTTTTGTCAACCCAGAGATTCCAACACTGAAAAGGTTGGTCTGACTAACAAGTTCAACTCCTTGAAGATAACAATAGAACTGTTAGACTGGTGGCTACCTGCCTAAAACAGCGTATTAGACAAGTGTAAAAGGCATGTAGTAATTGAAGGTCTGAATTCATTGTGCACTCTGGGTTTTCAGAAGTGTTTGTGTCCTAAATGATGATGGGAGAAATCCTCCTTGCCTATATTTTCCACAAAGGAAAAATAATGAGTGACAACTCTGCGTTCATAATTCAACTTTTAGTGGAGCCCCCAAAGGACTTCCCGTTTGAGCATATAGAAACTTTCTTCCAATGTAATGACACAATTGGAAGTGACAGAACTCAACTGTTTGATAGGGTAGGAATGGGGATGGGGTCAAATAAAAAGAAGCATTGTTTAGCTGGGAAAAGGGTACACAGCTCTTATATCAACCCCTTGCCCCAATTTCCTGAGTTCTCAACTCTTTCACTCACAATACAAGTAAATATTTGGTTCACAAACTTTAGTATTAACCTAGAGAGTAAGTCATTTGTACATTTGGATTTCAAAGGAAGCTCTTTGCTCAAGAGTTGTTCTCTGGTTGAGGTTTGAAGAAGAAATATCCATCCTGGTGACAACATCAGGATATATCCGATTCTATAATCTCAAGCAGAACAACCCTGGCTAAAGAAGCCCCTGAACATGGTCAGAAGAACTCCGTAACTTGAACTCTTCCCAACTCAGCAGCCAAATCTGATAATTAAAATAAGATGTAAGGAAGCTGACTCAAAGTAGAAATCAGAAAATTATGGCTCACAAATGAAATCCGGCCTATTGCCTCCTTTTTGTAACCAAAGTCTTATTAGAAAGTACTGATACTCATTTACATATTATTTCTGGCTGTTTCGTCCTGCAAGACCCAGTATAGATGCTGAGACAGAGACCATGTCACATTAAAGCATAAAATATTTTCTGTCTCATATTCTAAGGAAAACTATTATGACACTTGACCTAAAACCACTCAAATAGGCAGCAAACCTGGAAGTCCCATGAAGGTCTTCTTAATCCCAATCCGGGACTTTACCTCTTGCATTGCATTACACACTAACATATATTAAAAAAAGCAAACACACACACACACACACACAAATACATGGGCAAATAAGAATATTTCTATTGTTTTTATTGCTTCCATAATCAGTGCCAGAGGACCCATGCAAAGCTATCCTAAAGTGAATTTTAATCAGGGGAAATAATTGGAGGTAAACTCTATAGTTCATTCCTGTGAAGGTCATTCCTCCAGGACCTTTGCATCTGCATGTTTAGATAGTTGTATTCTGCTCATCACATTTGCTGTTGCTATGTGTCCTCCTTTCTCTGCCTTGTCTAGAAAAGGAGAAAAAAAAAAAACCCCTGATTAAGGATCATTCAGCATCTTAATAACTGCTTCATGAAGATTAAGTAGCAAGGGCATTTAAAGAACAAATCACAGCCATCGAACTTCATAGTCTTTTACAATGTAATTTCAAATTAGCAGATGAAAGGAAGGCGAGTGATCTTATATCTCTGCAATTTTGTAAAACACTTGAGACAGGATCACTCACAAAATGCAAGTGGCAAAGTTATTTTACATCAGCCTTTGCCAATTCAAAAGGACTTCAATATTTCCATCCAGACTGAAGGAAGAAAGATGATAAAAGGCAGCCAGAAGAGTTTGGGCGTAGAGGTGGCACTTCTGTGGTTATTCAATGATATCAGCATTGACCTTGAGCAGGGCACGCTAAGGTCATGATCATCAAATATGTGGAAAGTGCTCAAATATATAATAAAATCTTACAGAAGGTCAAGAAATAGGAAAAATGAATTAAATAAAGATAGATATATGGACATAGTGACAGCAAATGACAACCTCTAGGGACAAATAAGTGAGCCAAAAGCTGGCCACCGAAGCAGCTTTTCCAATTTTAGACATTAAAACTAACTGAACACCTAAAAAATTGAACCAGAAGTTCAAGTTACTATGATAACATCTGGAAATCTTAGGGATATTCATCCTGACCTCAAAAATGAAGATGAAGAAATTGTGATAACCATGGCAGTTTCACAGTTAAACAAGCAAACAAACAAACAAAAGACAGCCACTCATTTGTTTATACATTCATTTGTACCTGCAAAAACTATCTGCATCAAGTGCTTATTTTATATTAAAAACCTAGAACAGAACAAGCATGAATACTACCCTCTTGGAGGTTCTCTTTCTCTCTCCTCTTCCTCTCCCTCTTTCTCTCTCCACCTACCATACACACTTCTGGATCTGACTAATACTTGGAAGTAAAGAAAGAAAGAAAAAAATGCAACATACAATGATCAAGGAGAGGAAACAGACATGTTATATTACATTGGATGACAGATAAGGCTCTGAGAAATATAATTTGGGGAAAGGATGACCACCAGGCAGAGGAACAAAGGTGCAAAGATTCTAAAGTAAGAGCATAATTGACATTTGGGAAACATGAGAAGAAACGTGGAGGACATAAAAAGGAGCCTAGGATTGAAGTTCAGTTAGTCAGGTAGCAACAAAAGATAGTAGTATCTTGTAGGTTGGGAGAGGGCTTATATTTTATCTTTATTGAGATGGGAATCTTTCTTTAAAGACTCTGCTTGTCCTGAACAACTAGATAGAAGGATGAAATCTAGTTGGGATGTTCCTAAAATATTTCAGTTGAAAAGCGTAATGGTCTAGGGACTTGTAGATGCAAGCAGTGGTTGTGATGAAAATGGGTGGATTACAGAAATACAGGGCAATGTATCCCATGAGGTATAGTTCTGGTGTGGATGTGGGAAAGAGGTAAAAGAGCCAGAGACCTAGAGATGCTTCGTATGATCTGGGCTTAGTGAGGATAAGCTACATTGCCCTTTACTCAATGAGAAAAAAATGGGACAAATGAATGGAAAAAAAAAAAAAGCAAACAAGAAAACCAAGAGTTCATATAGCTCAGTTCTGCAAGGAGCAAGATAACCACCTCATGTTCCCTAAATTGGTACATCCACACATTCTCCATCTTGGGTCCCAGACAAATCCCCAGGAATCGATGTTTATGTAATGACAATTGGCAACAAGAACTATCACTGGGTTCAACAGATTTCTAAAACCATGGACAGGAAGCCACAGAGTCAAAATACCCCTGCCTCCACTGGTAACATATCAACAGTTGTATTGGTTGGAATTATTCCCTTAAAAAAATAGCAGCCAAGAATAGTTTGGTTTGGGTCACAGTACATCAAAAAGCAGATGTGATAGGATCAATCTGGGGAAATGAGAAGAAGAGCAGAGAAAGATGGGGAGGATGTTAATTTGTGTGCTGCTACATTTGGAAAGTAGATGAATGAGCAGGCAGGAACCTATTGTTCTCTAATTCAGAATGAAAATAGCAAAAATAAACACTGTGAAACCGCTGCTTGTCGTGATGAGCAGGCCAGTCACCTTCTTTTGGTAGATCTTTATCTGGTAAATGAAAGTTATCATTTGAATAACTTTTTACACTGTTTCTATTTTCAGTACTTGTAGAGAGAGAGAGTCTAGGTTCTGGCCACTCCCACTACTTTATCTACGTTATCTACACATTGCCAACCCAGACAAGGTGTGTGTTGATGGATGAGAAGGATCTCTGTCAAGACATCCAGTTAGGAAGCACGCTATGGCACTGATGAGAATTAGAGCCAAGAAAATGAGATCAAATCTACCCTCTTTCCACAGGAGTGTTATAGCATGTCTCTGGAAACCCGGGAGTCCTTGGAAGCTGTGAACACTCAGGACAGCCCCTCTGCAATGTAGAAAGCTATTCCTAAAATGGAAGCATTCCTAACCCCTTCCCACTGGATTCTAGCAGCAACACCTCTGCCCGGTCCAGCTGTGACAGCTAAAAACATCCCCAGACAATAGCCAAATGTCCCCCAGGAGACAGAGTTGTCACTGGTAGAGATAAGCAGGGTCAAGAAGTTCTGCTTTCTTGTATGCATGAATCTCTACCCTGGGCAGCTTGCCCTCTGACCATCTCTCAGCCAAGGATTTGCCCCTGATATAATTTTCTTCTACACAATTATGGGAGACATGGCTTAATTGTACATTAACATATCCAGCTTTTGGTCTGCTTTTGTCTGATATTTCACTATCAGGCAAAATTCAATAGTTTGGCGTAAATAACACCCAGTCAGTTGAAGGCTGAAGATACAGTAAATATACAACTGTGGTGTTTGGGGGTTTGTTTGTTTGTTTGGTTGGCTTATTTTGTTTTTTGCTTTTGTTTTGGGGTGTGTGTGTGTGTGTTTGTGTGTGTGTGTGTTTTGTTGTTATTGCTTTTTTTTTTTCCTTCTTGTTGTTTTAAGTATACAACCTGTAAATCATTTCTAGCTTGCAAGGAAAGGGGTGAAATACCCAACCCTGATGCCATTACTTAAATTGGCCCATTAAAAATGAGCTGTGAGTGAAATACGGCTTTATTAAACAGATGAGACTGCATCAGGAATGATGAATCATGAGCTTTCTTTTCAGTATTACAATGGCATTCGACCTTTTAAACTTTAATCATTCACCTCGGAGGCTGCACTGTCGTCAGGTGTACAGGCTTCTTGCTGATTGCATTAACATGAGGCAGCTGGGGAGCTGTTGGTGACAATTCTCCACAGGCTGTAGCTAGCATGGCTCAGTGACACAGAGACAGCCCAAGGCCTGTCTGGAATGGAAATGTGGCTGCTTCTGTCAGGGTCTAGACATGGCCAGGAAGGAACGCCTAGTACCTCCATGTTGGTTGGACTCCCACATCCTGAAGAAGGGTCTACCACCTAATAAGGACCCTAGACCCACCTCAAGAGTATGCCTCTGAGCCCAAGTATTGGACTACTCTGCTGCATTTGGACAGGGCTTCTGGTTTAAAGAAACATACTTCAGCTTAGGTCACACAGGCAGTAAATGGCAGAGTTGAACTCCAACATTCTGCTGCTTTCTACTCTGGATCCCAAACTGTTGTGTCGTGGATGAAACACAGACTCAGCTTCTGCCCCCAAGGCTTCCATATGCTAACTGCAACCTTTCACGAGTCATTTAAGCCCCTCCCACACATGTGTGGTCCTCATGGGCTGTTTGCGAGGACCGTTTGAGATGATGGATGTAACTAGCTTAGCATGATGGATGGTACTGTGTGAGCTCCCAACAAATATGATTTATAATTATTCATAGCATCATAAAGATGTCCTGTGGGACAACATGAAGCTGGCATCCTAGAATTCTCTAGGAGACCTGGACAACCCCCACCTCCACTCCCAGTTTCACTCAGGCCCAAATTAATCTGCATTTACCATTCTTTCATCTTTGTGGTTATAAGGAAGCCAAAGAAGGGACCACAAGTCACGATTCACCTTCTTGAATTAGGAGGGCCCTGCCTTTGTGCATTTGTTCATTTAATGCCTGTTTGCAAATTGGGGAGGGTGTGTGTGGCAGAGAATGGCAGTTGGATATGCAAATAAATAGCTATTATCCAATTAGGCCAACCCTACTTCAGTGATTCCTAAATGTCTCTCTCTGCTAGAATCACCTTTTGAAAATTCCAGTTACACTCTAAATCATGTTTTAGCAAAGTTCTTGGGGAAGTGCAAACGAACTGCTGCTGTTGGAGAGTCTCTAGGAAATTCCACATTTCAGAGGAGTTTGAAGGTGACTGTCTTGGATACAGGCTCATGGGAACCACAGGAATATTGTAGATCCACCGCCACCTCTAGAAACGTCCCATGATTCTGTCCCCACCTGAATGGAATATGAACACAGACCATCGTGTATGTCACCTGAGAACTGCCAGTCAAGTGTGTGGAGCTAACGATGCCTATAAATTTGTTTTATTCTTGTGTGCGTTGACTTTTAAGCCAGTTTATAATTTCCAAATGATTAAGATGGGATGAGCTAAGTCTGAACTTCAACTTAGAACTATGGAGTTGCATAATGCTCACATTGCATCTCACACCTTCACAAAGGCAAGGGTTCATCTCTTCATTTGTGGGCTGTGTCTTCAACATCCAGAACGTCATTACTGATGTCTGTATGTCAGTCAGATTGCGGTTTCCAGGTCATCTCTCCATGGCTCATTTTCCTCATCTACGATACGGGCATACTAACACCCAGTCTGATTCCAAGGACAAAGAAACTGCTTCATTTGAGAGATGCACAACGGAGGATGGTTTCTGCTACTAACTGGAGTGACAAGGCTGGAGTTGACAGAATCTCCCAGAGATTCTGCAGGGAGAGAGATGCCACTCTGCCCGTAGAGCACTGAAACTAATGTGGTAGCACACACACGGAAGGGGAGAGATGATTCCGTAGCCTGGTGACTTGAGTCTGGATCCTCAGAACTCACATACAAGGCGGAGGCAGCAACACAGTTTTCTAACCCCAGCACACCAGATGGGTAGCTCATGAGCCATCAAGCCTGGCTGACGCAACTTTGAAGATGCCCTGTCTCAGGATGCAAAGGCTAGGTACCACACCTGCAGACTGTCCTCTGACGCACACCATGGCAGCTGAACTCCTGCATCCACGACCACAGGAGCACATACCTACAAAATTAAAATAGAGGTCCACTCCCATGTGGACGTAAACTAAGTCCGACAGGATAAAGTGGATTGCTCAATTAAATGCAAGACAAAATGCACAGCACCTTTTCTTTAAAATGCGTCAGTCCCTTTCCCCCTCTTCCTCCATCACTCTCAAAATTTGAATATGGGCCTCCTCTATAAATAACGATAGTGGCATACTGACATCCAGATTTAAACATGGCAGCACAGCACTCTGTGCAAGGAGAAGGCTGACATGGAGTTTCTATTTTTATATGTTTAGTGATATAGCCAAGTGTCACTCAACAACAACAGGAAAGGAGTGACTGAGCTGATATCTCGCTCATCTCTGCACCCCTCCCCTTCCTACCACTCAGACACATCAGTGACAAGTGCAGACTGTCTCCATGGGCTTCCCACCTGTCGATATTTGGGTTTCTGAAAAAAAAAAAAAAAAAAAAAAGATCGACTAAAGAACATGACTTTGTTTTCATTAGGATAAATGTAGATGATCTGAATGATGATCTGTGCTTAGCACTTTGCAAGCTTTTGGGATTGCATTGAAATGCTTTAGCAAGTGATCTTTGCAAACAGGATTCCACCAGACGTTTGGAGATGGGAATCAGACTAGATTCTGGCAATAGATGGAGACCACTGGGGAAATGCAAGGGAGTACCTGAGACTCTTTAAGAAGAGCTTAGTCAGAGCACAGGACCCAAGTGCTCTGACTTCAGCTGATAAGCAATCACAGTGAAAGGGGGGAGACTAGAAAACCAGACAATCATGGGTTCCGGTCCTTGTTTTAAACTTCCTGGATATGAAATTTTTAGCACTTTTTATTGATTAATTCAATTTACATCTTGGTCATAGGCCCCTCCCTCTTCTTCTCCCAGTCCCACCCTCCCTCCCACATCCCCTCTCCCATATTCCTCAGAATACCGGGGCTCCCTACCCAGACACCCAGCTGAGTTTGTCTTCCTCACCTGTGGCCTTGTAGGGAAGTCCAGTCAGGAGACAGTAACCAGAAAGCCAGCAACATATTATATCAGAGAGATCCCCTACTTTCTTAAATAGTAGATCGATATGAAGCCTAGGATGTCTTCTTGGGGTCTGTGCATTGTAGTATGTTTCTCCTGTACTATATGACTCAAATCCGCTTATAAGTGAGTATATATCATGTGTGTCTTTCTGGGTCTGTGATACCTCATTCAAGATGATCTTTTCTAGTTCGAACTATTTGCCTGCAAATTTCATGATTTCTTTGTTTTTAATGGCTGAATAGTATTCCATTGTATAAATGTACCACAGTTTCTTTATCCATTCTTTGGTTGGGGGACATTAGGTTGTTTTCAGTTTCTGGCTATTATGAATAAAGCTGCTATAAACATGGTTGAGCAAATGTCCTTATTGAATGGTGGAGCATCTTTTGAATGTATGCCCAGGAGTGGTAGAGCTGGATCTTGAGGTATGGCTAGGCCCAGTTTTCTGAGAAAGCGCCAGATTGATTTCCAAAGTGGTTGTACCAGTTTGCATTCCCACCAGCAACATAAGAGTGTTCCTCTTTCTCCACATCCTCTCCCACATGTGTTATCACTTGAGTTTTTATCGTGGCCATTCTGACAGGTGTAAGATGGAATCTCAGAGTCATTTTGATTTGGAGTTCCTTGATGACTAAAGACATTGAACATTTCTTTATGTGCTTCTCTACCACTTAAGATTACTCTGTTGAGAATTCCCTGTTTAGCTCTGTATCCCATTTTTAAACTGGGTTATTTGGTTTGTTTGGGTTTAATTTCTTGAGTTCTTTATATAGTCTCGCTATTCGCCTCTTGTCAGATGTAAGATTGATGAAGATCTTTTCCCAATCTGTAGACTGCCATTTCATTCCATTGATAGTGTCTTGCTTTATAGAAGCTTTTCAGTTTTATGAGGTCCCATTTATTAATTGTAAATCTTAGAGCCTGTGCTGTTGGTGTTCTGTTCAGGAAGTTGTCTTCTGTGCCAATGAGTTCAAGGCTCTTACTCATTTTCTCCTCTAGCATATTTAGTGTATCTGGTTTTATGTTGAAGTCTTTGATCCACTTGGACTTCAGTTTTGTGCAGGGTGATAAATATGGATCTATTTGCATTTTCCACATGTGGCCATCCAGTTAGACCAGCATCATTTGTTGAAGATGCTGTCTTTTTTCCATTGAATGGTCTTGTTTTTTGTTTGTTTGTTTGTTGTTTTTTTGTCAAAAATCAGGTATGCATAGGTATTCAGGTTTATTTCTGGATCTTTGATTCATTTCCTTTGATCAACCAGACTATTTAGATGTCAGTGCCATGTAGTTTTTATTACGATTGCTCTGTAGTATAACTTGAGGTCAAGTATGGAGATACTTCCAGAGATTCTGTTACTGGATAGGGTAGTTTTCGCCATTCTAGGTTTTTTGTTTTTCCATATGAAGTTTAGAAAGGTTCTTTCAAGATCTGTGAAAAATTGTTTTGATGGGGATTGCACTAAATCTGGATACAAAATTTTGAATATGTTGTTTTAGTAACATGGACTTGTTTCCTTACCTGTAATAGATTTCACAATGCCTGAAAAGTATAAAATTACATGTACATGAAGGTACCCACAATACTAGAAAACTGAATGATATTTTAGGGTGTCTTGGTATACTTTGGGAGGATTGAATCATGTGACACTTGAGTACACACAAGTAAGATGACTCAACAATTGAGTGTGAGGACTTTTTTCCTTAATAATGTGTTCACTTTTAGATTTTGCATTGTGTGTGTGTGAGTGTGTAGGTGCGGGCATGTGTGTGAGACGATGTAGACCTGTGTGTTCATGCACATGTGGAGGCCAGAGATCGACATTATGTACCTGCCCCAATCACTCCCCACCTTAGTTTTTGAAACAGGGTCTCTCATTGAACCTACAGCTCATGGGTTTAGTTGTGTGAGCTTCCCAGTAAATGCCAGAGGTCCTCTTGTCTTCACCTCAGGGCTGGGACTGCAAACCTATACTGCTGTGCCTAGCTTTCATTACATGGGTTCTGGGAGGTGGACCTGGGGGGTTTTCATGCTTGCATGCCCAACACTTTATGTGCTGAGCCATCTTCCTGAGCAGTGAACAGAGGTCACGTGTCACTAAGTATCCCCATGCATTTCTTCAAAATAAGAATTGGTATCCCAAATAGGCTGGTAAGCCCCTCAGAAAGATCCTTTATGCTATTAGTTTTGGAACCTTTCCCTTATTGTAGTTGGCTTTAATTGATAACTTAACACATCCTAGAACCTGAAGAGTAATTCAGTAATTGTCTTTATCAGGTTGTTTTGTGGGCACTTCTGTGAGGGACTGTTTTGATTGTGAAGCAGGAGGGTCCAAACCAGTGTAGATCACACCTTTGGGCAAGTAGTCCTGGACTGGATAAAGGAGCTATCTCAACATGAGCCAATAAAATCAAGCCTAGAAAGAGAGAGAGAGGCAGGCAGAGACAGACAGTAGTAGCAGAGTTCCTCCATGGTTCCTTTGATGAGTTACTTCCCTGCTGTCCCCCAGTGATGGATTTTGACACGGAAGTATGACCAAATAAACTCCTTTCGCTTCAAGTCATTTCTGGTCAGAATATTTTGCCATAGCAACAGAAAGGCAAATTAGAACACCCCATACATGTACACAGAAGTCCATTATTAGGATAAGCCTACTTTTGAATCCCTGTAGAAGTAGTTCTGGCCTTAGAGGGTTCCTTTAAATGAACACTGGTGACTGGTGACTTTGACCTCCTTTTCACAAAAAAGATCCCCCTCCATACACACTTCCCAGTTTTTCTGCCACTCTCCCCTCCCTTTCCTCTTCACGGAACTCATTTTCTCAAGCTGTTCTCAGTTAGGCAGAGTCTACAAAGAGCTCTGATGTGTTCACTCTGGGTAGTCTCCAGTGATTACACCCAGTCTCTTTCATGCTACAAGTACGTAGTTATCAACCCCAGAGAGCAAAGATGAGGCTGCACCAAGCTGGTGAGTGATGTGAGTTGCTGTCACAGCAGAAAATATGCTAGGGGGACCTCTAGATTGGTGAGGGGAACCACTTTGGGTTGGGGAGGGCTACAGTCACACACACACACACACACACACACACACACACACAAAAGAAATGTGGAAGAAAAGGAAAGAGTGGGAATACATGCAGTGAACAATTAGAGAGACCACAGTGGCGAGCAGTTGCCCAACCCTGCAGGAAATGCCCTCCAGTGGCCAGAAGTGGGTCAGAAGTGTAATGAGCCAGGCAGACTGACATCTGGGCTCTTTAGTCCAGCCTCAGGTTTCCACCTGGGTCTGACAACTTCAGACTTTCAGAGCTCAGAAATAAGTAGATGCTTTTGCTTCTAAGCTTGTTTCCTTTGTCAGCCCCAGCCTCATTTGGCTTGTGGAGGGCAGAGCCTGTAGTTCTTGCTCAATACCCAATGGAAGCTACATTCCAGATGGATACTCTTGCCACCCCATGATTATACTGGAGGAAGGGAGGCATTGCTCTAACCCCTACTCAAACCTGTAACTTATTTCTAAACAGCAACTGCTTGAGCCTCTGTATTTGTACTTCCTGTAATACCATCAAACATTTTTTGCAAACACTTTCACTTGAGCAAAACTGGACAAGAGTGAGGAGCAGTTAATCCACACTGTAGTCACTCCCATGAAATGTCTCAGAGCATCTTTGATCCTAGTGATGGATTTGTCTGGCCATCATCATGTATAAATGTGGCAGGCAGATATCCCGAATGCTCAGTACAGGTCTTTTGGCTTAACAATATGACTTGCTACTGGAGAAGAGTAGGATGGGACAATGTCTCAGTGGATAACAGTGCTTGCTACAAAACCATCCAGGAATTCTGATCTTGGGTATCCATGTAAAATGTTAGGTAGACTGTGTCATCCTCAGCCTATAGTCCTGACATAGGCATTGTTACAAGGAGAAAGGAGGATCCTGAAGGCTCACTGGCCAAGTAGTTTAACCAATCAGCAAGTTCCAGGGTCAGTGAGAGACCTCTAAAAATGAATGAATGTGTAAATTAGATAAATAGATAGATAGATAGATAGATAGATAGATAGATAGATAGATAGATAGATA
>NW_026596057.1:1577740-1692247 GCF_907164565.1 Psammomys obesus | reverse complement strand
ATAGATAGATAGATAGATAGATAGATAGATAGATAGATAGATAGATAAAAACTTAAAAGTGTACAGGGAGACACATCCAAAATCTACATCTGGCCTCAATAAACAAACTTGGGCATAGAATCCTGTACACACACACACACACACACACACACACACACAAAGAGAGAGAGAGCGAGAGAGAGTTATTACTCAGGTTCCTGATGTTTGTTACAGTGCTAACTATCTCTTTTTTACTAGGCCATCTTTACAGTCATTTAAGGGTCTAGCTTAAATCATATACAGAGCCATATTTTTATTCTATGTATTCTAAACTCCTTATTTTCAGGCTTTAACCAGTTGTCCTCCAACTTTGTCCTCCAATTTTATCATCTCAGACATGATTATGAGAGTTGAGTGCAAGGATGTCTGAGTGCTTCTTAATGTTACACGGTTGCTCCAGAGACTAGCCCTCAACCAACACAGGGAAATGGGCTAGACATTCCAATCCTATCAAAGCTGCTTTTGCTTCCTGAAAAAGGCAGAAGGCCATGCTCTGAAGCTCAAGGCCAGGCCCAAGGTTCCACACACTCAAGACTCTCCAAGTTTCCTCAGTTTCTTGCACCTGGAGAAGCACTGAGAGGCCTTCTACTCTTGGGTAGTTCATGTGAGGAATCATAAACCACCACAGGGAAACATCAAGAATTTGTAAAGATTTCTTTTCTGCTTGCCCTTGCCTCTTCTCACCATTTCCTTTACTTTTGCAGTAAGTTTGGAGTAGAATCAGATCCTTCTTTTCTAGTAATGCCCTAGACAGTGACAAAGAAACCGTACAAGACAAGGTTTGGGTAGCAAGAAAGTAAACATTCAAGGTAGAAGACAAGACAGGAGTAACAGAAATATATAAGATATTTATATATCTTATATATTTATAAGATATATAAATGTATATATCTTTAGAATATCATAAGATATTCTAAAGTTGGTTTTTTTTCTGTTTTTTCTTTCTTTACTTTTTCTTTCTTTTTTTTATTTTTTTGTCACAAGGCCTGAAGGAGTGATGCCTCCTAGTAACAGAGAAAATAGTAGAATTTTGAGCTCAAGTACATGAGTTGTCAATAAAAGCTATAACATTTGCTATCTGAGTGATTTTGGATCAGTCATTTAATGTTTCTGATGATCAGTATTACTATGTATAAAATTTGAAATTATGGTAATATCAATCTCTTCTTGTGGCTGAGAAAATTTAAAGAGATAATACATGATACAGTCTTAACTGAAAATCATTTACTAACATTGGTGAATCATTGGGCAATAGCACGCCTCTGCAAGAAGGAATGTTAAGCAAAAGGCTTCCCAGGGGCCCATCAAATCACATAAGTAGGCCATATTTTTATGGCGCCATTTTAATGGGATAGCCCTAATTGAATACCTAGGAACATGTTAAAATAAGCATTACAATTAGAGTCCATTGATTTATATAGGTGAATTTATTTTAATCAATCATTCAGGAGTTGTAGAGTAATTTGATGTGTGTCTTTATCTTATATGCATATTTCCCAAGTTGTCCCAAGGCCCTGTAGCTTAAGCAAAACAAAAATAAACTGCTGAGCATAAATTTTCATTGCTCAGCTATATTGCAGTCATTTTCCTATTAATTTCTTTCCCTAGAAGCAGGTGAGATGCAGTTACCCATCCCAAGAGGAAGAGAAGTGTGCTCAGTGTATAAAATACCCAGCTGGTTCGGACGGCAAAAGACTCAGGATAGTCTCCTCTTGAGTCTTCTCATGGGCCAGGAGAGGCAAGCAACTTCACTCCTGAATAACTAGAATAAAATGTGTCTTACTCCTACTTTGCACCCCGGAGAGACACAAGAGCTTTCTCAGGTGTTCTGCATGGCTCCAGAGCATGGCTGTCTTATTCTGCTTCTCACTGGGCATCGGCTTTTGATTTCAAGAAAGAAAAGCATCCCTGGTAATGTCCTGATTCATGTGAGGTGAAATCCCAGAATTCCTGAGGAGAAGAACGAGTTGATGGGTGTGATCAGGTTCATTACAAGCTGTTGGGTAACGAGGAGCAGAAGGAGAAATGTAGTTTGAGTGTAAAATGTCCTGCATTGGCTCATGTGTTTGAAGCCTTTTTTCCCAGTTGTTGATGCTCTTTGGGAAGGTTCTAGAAACTTGTTAGGAGTGGGATACTGGGGGAAGACCTTGAGGTTTTATTAACCACCTTACTTTTTATTTGCTCTCTGCTTCCATTGGATGCAATGCGAACCTCAGGCATCCTCCTCCTGTTGCCATACCTCCCCCACTGCTGCCATGTCTTTTCCACATTGATGGAATGATCCTCTCCACTACAAGCTAGCATTAATGCCTCTTCCCATAAGCCACTTATTGTAGGGTACTTCAGCGTAAGAATAAGAGAAGTAACTCCAAACAGTCAGTATCAGGAGTTAACTAGACAGTGATAAAAGCAGATGCCAGGAGGTCCCCACACAGAGCCGAGAAAACAAAATCAAACATCAGTGCTTGAGAAAGCCGTTGAGGTGCAGATGGAGAAGAAGGAGGCAAGCGCAGAAGCCTGTGAGAGGACCGTTCTGCTTGACTTCCTCCAGCTAGGCTGTTACGTTACATCAAACTCAACACAAGCTGCCTGCTTTTGCTACATGGCATCTTGCAGGCCCCCAAATCCTGAGTGATGCAGCGTCCAGCCGGCGACTCGCGTTCATCATGTCCTCTGTGTTTTCCATCCACTTAAACTGCAGGCTATTGGCGAGCAGACCTGTATTTCTTTGCTACCTTTCAGTTCAACATCCAGAGGCAGAGCAGCAATAAATTATATAGGAATGAAAAATTATGATGGAGTTTCATGCTCAATATAGTTAGCATTGAAAAAGAGTTCTACTGAGTTGAAACTCAAGTTGCAACTATCAAATTCATCTTTTGGGATTTACATAGAAACATGGGTCCTGTCAGCAAGATTAATTAAGATGTTACTTCTAAGTCATTTGCCCCCAAAAGAAAACATTAGGCTTTAACTTTGGACAGTTAAAAAAAAAACAAAAAACTGAATTCTTGGGCAACTGAAGCATCAGGGTTGATGGATCAATTGATTGATGGATTGTGGTAGTGGGGCTCAAACCTAGGACTATGCAACCCATCAGACACTGAACTATATCCCAGCCCTTTATGCTTTTTGAGATGAGTTGCCTTGGACTCATTCTGTTGCTGAGGCAAGCCTTGAACTTGGAACCCTCCTGTCTCAGCTCACCAAATACTTGGGAATATAGGCCTGCTCTGGAGTCCCTGATAGCAGTAGGAGTTATCTAGAAGATTGGGTGTGTCAGGAAAGCATGGATCCTTGCATTATTTTTGCAGGAGAAACTCACAACTTCTTGCTTTAGGGTTGAGAATCTGTCAGCTGTAGAGTCCTAAGAAGAGCTGAGGTTTTTCTCTTGCCAGTCTGGATTGCAATGAATACCAAGCCTACCACTGACTATTATTAAACTCCTTACCATCAGGCAGGATCTCAGCACTAGGCTGGTATGGGAGATCCCTTTCTAGCACGTGGCAGAAGCCGATTTTATCTCTAGTTGTCTTTATTTATCCTTCTATACTAGATTTTTTTTTCACTCCCTTAGATTCCAATGACATATTTAAGGGGAAAAACAAAGAATTTGCAATTGTTTCCCAGCAACGTGCAAATTGGTACTTAATTGAGAATTAATGGTGTGCTAACTGTTCACTGCTGCCATTCCCACTGCAAATTGCACCGGGACCCGCTTGCACTCTTGACTCTGACATGCTTTTTATAGGGGTACATGAGTAATTTGATCTGGAAAAAGGAGCGAAGATTCCACCTCCTGAAGGAACAGTCCTAATTAGTAGTGAAATCTAACTGCTTTTCTCTGTCAGGGTCTCTCTCTGGCTATGTTTGGCTTAATGCAAACCCCTGCCATGCTGAGTTGAGACTCCATTGGATTGTCCAATACAGACTGTTTAATTTTAATTTCCTTTAGCAGAGTCAGTATTCAATTAGCCACACCAATGAAGGGTTGCATTAACACACAGAATAACCTCAAAACATAGTGTGGAGCCTCAGTGTTTACAAAGCCCTCCCACATTCACTCTCCCTAACCATTGCACTCAGCAATGATCCTAAGCCCCATTTTACAGATGAAAAAGTTCAAATCCCAAGGTCAAAGGATGTATCCAACATCACACAGTATGCAAAAAGTGGAAGTTTCCCGATTCCATAGTTTGTAACCCATTCATTTGTTTGTGTATTTATAACAAAAAAATATTTGATTGATGCTATTGCTTTAAGTTTACAATAATGTATTTTCAGTCCTGTTTGTACATCATCCATTCATTTTTTTTAATATGAAATTTTGCTGAGAAAAACTATGTACATAACACCTGCTGACTGCTCTTGAAGACCAGAAATTACAAATCAAGGCAAGGATGTCAACTTTCTAAAAATTCTTTTTTATTAAGATTTCCTTTTACTGCTAAATTGGGGTGGGGGCGTGCACACATACATGTGTTTTCTGGACTTTGCACATGAGTGCAGGTGCCTGCAGAGACAACTGTGAGCCACCTTAGGTGGGTGCTGGGAACTAACATCAGGTCCTCTGTGAGAGCATTACACGCCACAGAACCTTCTCTCCAGCCCCTCTCAACATTCTTGAAGATGTAATATATATATATATATATATATATATATATATATATATATATATAATGAAATGCGAGTGCTGAGCAAAATCTCAATCCTTGAGGCTAAGACCCTCGTCTTATTTATCATTTTATCCTCCCACAGGACCAAAGAGATGGCAGTTACTATAAAGACACTTGGAAATAAATGAATGACCACACCTAGTTCCCATGTGCTGGCCATGGCCGTTCTCTCTTCGGGACTGTTGTAACTAACAAATGTGTGGTTTGTTATTTGTCTCTTGTTTTAGCGTGTAAGCACCTTGAAGATAAGCTCATTGCCACTTTCATTCATAATGTGCACCATACAAGGAAAATATGGCCAGCTTCGTTAGCCAGAAAAGGGAAAGACTGAATTTTTTGTTTCTTGCTTCCTTGGCTTTGAGGGCAAATTTGGAAGCTCCGTGCTCTCTCCTGTCAAAGAAAAAAGGGACCTCATGTATTAAAACAAAACCTCTGGTCCGGAGGTGTAGCTCAGCAGTAGAGCATCTTCTTGACAATGCTGAAGCCCTGGGCTCTTTACTTTGCATGGAGGAGAAAGAAGCACACACACACACACACACACACACACACACACACACACACAGAAGAAAGAGAGAGAGCACCACATTCATTCCTGGCAAGCTATTTGATATCCTTTACTTCAATGATGCACCCACTGGGGCATTTTTGTTTTTCAGAAGAGTAAGGAGTTCAGCGGAAAAACTAGGAATAACAGAGGGTAATGGGGGTAAGTATAATCAATATATTAGTGTGTGCAAGTGAATAAAACTGCCAGCAAAGAAACTGTGAAAACAAAGGCCTATTCTTTGTGCGCTTCTTCTGGAGCATGGAGAAGAAACACTTAGATGGAGTCATACACCGCTTTTGCCCTCTTGTGTGACTTCTGATGACTTTCTCCCTCAAGATGGACAGCTGCGGGTAGCAGAAATATTAGCATGGCAGTCTACTCTTCCTTGTGCACTTTGACCGAGTCTGGGAAGCAAATGTGCATGCAGGAGAGTGGGTCTAAGAACCTCAGTGCCCCACTCAAGAGCCAGGGTGCTCAACTCTAACCTGACCCAGGACGGAAATCGCCTTCTTGAGATTCTTCGCAGAATTCGGTGGGTGGTGGGATTAGGATGTGGGATGGGGTGGCCTCCTGCTGAGGAGGTGTGAGATTCCCAGCTGTGCCCATCCTCATTAGCGCCCAGAGGGGTGGGGATGGTGGCAAACACATGGAAGACTTGGCTCAGAGCCCAGTTTAAGAAGTCTCCCGAGATCCCCTTTAATAACCCCCCTGGGAGGGGCTGGGGGAGTTAATTAGAATGTAAAACGCTTTAAGCCAGAAGCCTTTGGAGAGTGTTAAATATTTTTCAAAATCCTAATCTTTCATGAAGTGGGGGTTTTCCAGTCTTGGTGCATTGCAATAGAATGCGCTATCGACAGTGGAACTTGGCGTTACTGAGGGGCCTGAGGGTTTTCAGACATGGGCAGTGTCTCTTAGCACCGCCCTGTCTCTGCTCCATATCTGTACTGTCCAGTCCAACAGCCACGCCTACGGTCCAAGTTCTTGTGTCATCCCCAAACAACGTGCTGAAAAAGAACCCCAAGACCAGTGGTTCCCAACCTTCCTAATGCTGCAACTCTTTCAAACAGTTCCTCTTGTTGTGGTGACCCCCAAGCATTTCATTGCCACCTGATAACTGCGATTTTGCCACTGTTAGGAACACTAATGTGAATGTCTAATGTACAGGATATCTGATATGTGACCCCCGAGAGGGTCGCAACCCAGAGGATGAGAACCTCTGCTCTGGACTATGGCATTAGAAGGCGAGGCTACTGCCTGACCTGTACTTCAACTGGTTATATTGTTTTTAAGAGCCAAAGGAACCTGCCTGTTGGTTGGTCACACAAAGTCACGTCAAGAAAGGACCATTTACACAGCAATGGTGTTCCCCTCCTAGACTAAATCTTCAGGCGTCTGATCTGAGGTTGCCCAGCATTCACAACTGTGAATAATGAATAATAAACACATACTGTCTATGAATTACCCAGTTTAGAGTATTTTGTTACAGTAACCAGAACACAAGTCATGGCTAGCTATCCAAATGTGGCTATTGCTGCCAAAATAGTAAGTTCTTAGTTTTATGTGCTAAACACCATTCCCATTGGGAAGTAGCATTTAATGCGGTTATTAATATAGATATTTATTGAAAGAGTTTTAAAGTATTTGGAATTTCCTGGGTATGTCATACACAGCTTCAAGTACAAATTTTATGAAAGGTTAGTTGTTATTCAAGTGTTTCTGACAAAAATTTAGTGTCTGGATTGAAACAGAATGTAAGAAGAAAATACACAAGGGCTTTCAACGCCTGCAGTAAGGTTAAGTGTTTCATAATAACTGTCTTTATTGGTTAAAATTGAAATGAAAGTTTAATATTTATATTAGACAAAATATAGTACTCACGGTAAATTCATCTGGCATTTGTTAGCATTTTAACGTGGCTCCGCAACTTGCAAACTTATATCTATTTCAGGTATTTTCTTTGGAAATATTTCTCTAGATAACAAGGTTGGGTGGACTGAATCGTGTTTTCCTAATGCACAGGTTGAAGCTGAGCCCTCTACTCCTTAAGAATGGGCTGCCGCTTAGAGTCAGAAAATTTTAAAAAAGTATTTAAAATGCAGTTTTATAAGTGGGTCCCGAAACTAATGGGACTAAAGTCCTCTTAAAAGAGAGCAAGGCACAGATCCACACACAACAAAAGACAGTGTGAAGGTATTTCAAGAAAATGGTCCCCTGTGAGGTAAGAAGGGAAGCCCCTAAGAACCACCCTTGCCGGTACCTTTCCTCCAGCCTTCTACCTGCAGAAACTGTCCAGTCTGTGTGCCTCATGATGACAGGCGCTCACAGCTAATATCATCGTGAAAATCAAACCCCTACCAGGAACAGATGCTTACACAACAGCTGCAGACTTCACTCCACTCACGTGTCGTCTGTCTCTCCCACCAGAGTGTAAATTTATTTATAAATTTAATATGTATATGCCATATATTTTATATTGTATATAAATTTATAGATATATATAACTATATAATATTTATATATTTGTAAATTTAATATACATTTAAATTAATACTTTCCACCGTGAAGGAAGGAACTGAACCTTTCTTAGGTTCATTAACACAGCCCCTGGCCCATGCTAACTGCTCAATAACCATTTGATGATTATAAAATAACCAGATCATCTTAGGTGCACAATTTTCATGGCCAAAGGTAAAATTATAGGAAAAAAGTCATCTGTTTCTCATTAACATGAGCTTATAGTCTGAACTCCCTCCCCCACCCCCACGTTTCCATCAATTGACCAACGCCAATTCAAACACTGTGTTTCAACAACAGCTATTGGCCAGTCCATTTCCTTTACAACCCCAAGTCATTACTCACAGGGATAACACTCTGAGAAAAGAAGTGATATTTTGAAAGAAAATTAAAACTAATCCTTAACAGTCTTGGTTTTCTCACTAACACTTATCACGTGGGGACTCATAATAGTGCATTGATTAACTGGATTGTGGAAAATGTCTCTGAGTTAGAAAGGTCATACAGGGTCCATCCACCCTAACCCCCATTGCAGGACAACAATCTAGTCCATTTTAATTGCTGTAACAAAATACTCTAGACTGGGTAATTTACAAGCATCAAAAGTTAGTTGCTCACATTTCTGGAAGCTGGAAAGTCCAGAATGGAGGCTCCGGTAGATTCAGGGTCTCATGATGGTTGACTGTTTTCTTCATAGACAGGGTCTTGATGCCCTTTTCTCACATGGCAGAAAGGAAAAGCAGCTCTCTTCAACCTCATTCATTCATCACAGGAGAGTTTTCAGGACCTGGTCACTGCTTAAAGACATTGCCTTTTATATTGTTTCTTGGAGAGTTGAATTTCAACATAGGAACCTTGAAGTTTCTGGTGGATACCTGCCTTTCATGGGAAACTTTTCCCTCTGATTTCCTCACGTTATAACTGACACTACTTATCCTCAACCAAACAATACTTGTTTCACAAGTGTCCCTCTTTAGAGGGTTAACTTCCTATCAATGTGGCTAGAAATACTGAAGAGTCCTCCACTCCTCCCCCTTTGCACTATCATCAGACACCAGCAGGAATGAGAACCCATTCTAAATTCTACAGAGCTCATACATATATCATGTAATTAAGTCAGTGTGGTTCTGTCAAATAAGCAATCTCCAATATCTGACTGGCAAGGTCAGGTAACCTTTCTGTATGAATGCAGAGTGTCCATATTTATTTCTGTCCATCAGTATGTAGGTTTCAAGCACACACAGACTTCCTGACTCTAAGAACTTATTGGAGACAGACACATTGTTATTTGTCTTTTCATGGAGGTTATATTATATGGTATAATACTTGGAGTGGATGTGGAAGTAGGATGTAGCAATGGATATGAAATAAAACATTCCCAAATAAATACATAGTCAGAACGGGACATAATTCATAAAATAAAGTTCAATACGATATCAATAGACTTGAAGGAAGCATGACTATGAAGACCAGGAACATGGTAATCGGAAACAGAGAACCTTGGTCTAATCTGGGCTGTGGGGAATGCAAAAGTGAGATCTGAAGATTCAGTAGCTAACTGTGGTGGAAGGGAGAAGACTCAAGAGAGAGCATGACATCCATAGAGATGTGAGAAGTTTGTGGGTTGAGATGAAGGTTTGTATCAGGTTACGGAATACAAACTGGGGAGGTCTTTAGAAGTAAATGGGAGCTTGTAACATATTACGTATTATTGTAATATATTTCATGTAAATAGGGAGTGATGTGACAACACTTGCATTTGGAAAAGAACGTTTTGGCTCCTAGATAGAAAATTAATTCAAAGAAGGCAGGGCAGGTGAGATGGCTCAGCAGGTAAAGGTACTCGCTGCCAAGCCTGAGGACCTGAGTCCCATGTCTAGGACCCATGTTGTGGAAGGAGAAGTTACTCCTTCATGTTGTCTTTTGACCACCACAGGAACACCATAGCAAGTGTTCCTGCTTGTACACATGCCTACATGCACACACACACACACACACACACACACACACACACGCACGCATGCATACACACGTGCACACACATGTACGTTTACATGATTAGACACACACACACTAATGAATAAATAACATGAAACAAATTTTTTTCAGCCAATACAAATGAATCAAGCACATATAAAAATGCAGATCTACTTTAATTTTAGACACTATAAAATTGATGAAAATAATAGTCACATGGTCTATAAGTCTTGGTTAGGAAGACTCAATAGCATCATGATATCAGTTTACTCAAAGTTTATTTATAGATTTGACACAATTCCAATCAAACACTTTGTGGAGAAGAGCAGCTTAAGCGGGGAAGCAAAAGCACAAACAACCCAGCACTGAAGGAAAAAGAACAAAGTTGGGAGATTGATCCGATTTAGCATAAAGCAACAGCAGGATGGTGTAGGAGCCAGGCTTGGTGGTAAAGATCTGTAGTACCCACTACATGGGTGGCTGAGGCAGGAGGATTCTAATTTAGAGGTCTTCCTAGACTGCACTGTAACTTTGGGTCACCTAGGCAACTTAGTGAGAACCAGGCTGAAATAAAAAGTTAAAAAAGGTTGGTTGGGATTTAGAGCTTTTGCCTGGCATGGTGTAGGCTCTACGTCTATACCTTAATACCACTGCTGAGATGCAGTATTAGAGGAAGAACAGACACACTCATAGGTTATCAGAATGGAATAGAGAGTCTTGAATTTGATGTCTACCATCATAAAGAAAACAGAGCAGAGGGCCTGGAATAGAGCTTCAGGGAGAAACCACACTTGAAGGTAAAACGAGATAACAAACCAGGAGACAGAAGAAAAGGCATATGCTATGAAAACTTAGATGGTATTACGAGAGTAGGACAATTTCACGGTGCTGGCAGAACAAAGAATAGGGACACCAAAATGTTGTCAGTGCTTTTTTGCCCCTCAGGATGAGAGCTGAATGCAACTCTTCCCCTCACTCCACTTGGTCCTCTTTCCGGAGTTTGTACCTCATTAACACGCGCCTTCCTCCTCATCAGCATCCCAGAGATCAATTTGGTAATCTCAGAAACTAGGTTCTGAAAAGATCTTCGTCGGACGCCACCTCCAGCATTTACCAAAGACTGATCAACTTTCGTCACATTTGGGCAATTGCATCTCTCAGTGCTTGTCATTTGTGACAGGCATTGCTACCGTGACAGAAACATGGAAGACGGTGTGCATTTCTTATTTACCAACCCAAGTCCCAAACAATGTAATTTTCTCCAGTATTATATACATACCAGGTTAGGAACCCAGTTCATATTTTGTTGTTGTTTTGTTTTTTATGGTGCCAATTTAAAAAGCTTTCTTAGACGTTGCATTTCTCATCTGTTGTAAAGACACTGAATTTTTTGTTTAGGATACAGTGCTTCTAAAGTGCGAAGTTATTGTCGCCTCTCCATGTTCAAGTATTGAGAATGGCCAGCAATTTATTGTAGCAGCTTAAATTTAAAACTGTCATGTAACTTTCTAAATTTGGGTCCTACAAAGGTTTCCCTGTGGAACAATTCTACACCTCTCATTGGATTGACTTAATCCACCTCTTCAATGGTGGGGTCAGAAGCAGCACCAAAAAGGAGTGCTGTTCCACCAGGAAAGCCGCCAGGAATTCCACCAGGCAATGCCGCCAGCACTCTGGTATAGCTTGGTAATGATGGAGTTGCAGCCGGTCCGTGTTTTTAAGCCCACTTAAAACTGCTACTTTTGAGTTGTGGAGTCTGGGTTTGAAATTAGTTTAGCACCACGTCCGTCTCTAAGTTGAGAGCTGCATACATAGCAAAGCATTTGCTGCTGACTGGTGAACCTGATGCACTTGTCATAACTACTAAACTATCTAGACACAGTCCATTTATTCCAGTCAACGTAATGTCAGAATCGTAGTGAAGAAATTGGATCAATAGACCTTAACCATCGACCTGCAAGTGGTCACTCTGGACTGTTGAAGAAAATCAGCTAGTCTGGTTTCCTGAAATAAAAAGACCATTGGCAAACAAATTATCGGATCAGTCATCTTTGTTTACAGTCGGAAATTTGTGGTTGCATTTTAGTGAGGACTATGGACTAACCCGAGGAGGGCAATGTCTAAAAACTGAGAGGCATCATGTGTCACAAAGCTGGCAGACTCGAGAACACAAAAGACTCCACCTTTTAAACTCAAAATAAGTTGCTAGAGATGGACACTTGAAACAATGATGGTAATAATTAAGAGTGTGATTGCAGCCCCATCACGTGGGGGTGGGAGAGAAGTCTAGAAAAAGCACTGAAAGAGACAGGATTCAGGAGAGGTTCATCATTATTTTACAGGACACTTATCTATTGTGCAAGTACTAGATATTCCTAAGAAATGTAATCCATATGTTGGCAGAAAATGAGAAAGATAAAAGAAAGCACAAACGTCCTTGGGTACAAAAAGGTTATAATCACGGTAAATATTCACCCTGTTATGTCAATAATCGCTTTGAATGTCAATGATTTTACTACATCAGTTTTAGGACAGAGATTGCCAGCTTAGGTTTAAGTAAACGAGGTCTCTTCACACATTCCTAACAAGAACATGACTCCCAACATAAAATAAATCAGAAAAGAAAGAGGATGGACTAATCTAAGTGTCCATTTTTGTGTGAGTGAGTGGATAAACTGTGGTGTGTACACACAAGAAAATCGTATTCGGCTTTAAAAGGTGAGAAATTATAATATATGCCATAATATGTTTTAACTTTGTTATACACTAATCCATCCAGAAAAGTTTGACATTAAGTTATTCCACTTATCTGAGGTACGAGAATAGTCTATTTCCATAAAGACAGTAAATGACCATGAAGGGCTCAGGGGAGGAAGAAAAAGCATTGTTTCATGGCTATACACGTTCAGTTGGTGATGAGGAGAAATATGTGGATTGATCTTGATAATGGTCACACACATGGGGTAGGCGGAGAAACAAATGTGAAAACCTCCGTGTCACCAAACTGCCCATTTAGAAATCATCACACATAAGAGATACAGTATATTCCACAAATATATGAAAATAAAAAGAAATGAAGTTATTAAGCTATGCTAATTTTAAATACTGTCGGCTTCAAACCACGGAGACTCCCAGAGATGACTTGCATTGTCGGATGATGAAGAGGTCAATTCTCCACGAAGACATGCAACCCCACACCTGTGTGTACCTATCTACCCAGTGTCAGAACACACGAGGTAAACTGGTGGGATGGAAAGGAGGCATAAAAAATTCTACCAGTGTAGCTGAGAGATTTCAACACTGCTGTCAGTAATTGATAAATCAAAAGGGTTGAGAAGCAGCAGGGGTGTGGATGACCCAAGTCACACTATCAATCAATCTGATTTAATTGACATTTGAAGAAAACTCTATCCAACCACAGCACACATGTTATTTTTAAGCTCACATGGAATGTTCACAGAAACAGACCATACTTTCAGCCATAAAATACACAGGAATGAATTTAAAAGAATATAAATAATACGAAATATATTCTAAAAACAGACAAGAATTGAACCAGAAACTTCCTTTAAAGTAGCTGAAAAAACTTGTGGAAATCGAACAGTACACTGTGAATGAAGTATGGGTAAGAGAAATCCTAAGAAATAATGAAAAAGTTTTAAACTATCAAGTTTAAAACTTATTAAAATTAAAAAATAAAGCATAAGCAGTGCTTAAAGAATAAGTCACAACATTAAATATCTTTGTATTTTGTTTGAAAGGCCCTTAAGAATTTTATATTTACCTAAAATTACTTGGAAGACATTTAAGTATACATGTAAACACACACCTTAAATAAAGTTATGCCCCTTGAGATGTCAGTGCTTCATACCTAGCCACAGAAAAACAAAAACAAAAACAGCATCAGCATAAGATACTTCTTTTCAAATTATTTTTCAGGGTTATACAGTCCAAGTGACTCCAAATATAATAAATTTTATTGTTGTTGTTTGCGGTTCTCTCCCAGAGGTCGAAGGTAAGTCCCTATCGGTGAAGCTAACACACACTCCAGACACAGAACTTGGAGGACTGGACCAGGATCTTACTTGAAAGTCTCCATCCTGAAGTCTAGGTACCAGAAAGGACTCTGTAAGCTGCCGACAGAGGGAAGTTCTACCCAGCTGTGAGGCCTATGATCCACAGCAATGACTAGCAAGGTAAGACATCCCTGAAGGTGAGAGAGTGATGCTTACATTATAGCCGACAGCATTCTAATGGGACTTAAGGGGGGGTGGGCATCATCCTTGGTGTCTAGCCACTGTCCAGGGCGAGTGAGATCATACATCTTAGAGAGAATCCTAACACTACCACTTTGCTAGGCCAGCATAGTCCCTAACTGCATTCTAAAACTTATTCTTACCATCCATCGAAGTGCCCTCTGCAGAAGATAGAGACTATTACAGAAAACCACAACTGATTATTCTGTGCCTAGCCCCTATGATCCAGCCACAACACCAGAGAGAGAACTCTGGTTAGCATCATCTCATCTAGGTGGTGAAGGCTATTATCAGCAATAACAACTAAAATCCAGATGATGATAAACAGTGACACATCCTAGCGATCCACATATCTTTCATATGGGCAGGGGGTGGTGAGAACAGCAATGTTTTATTTTGATAGTTCTTCTTTCAGAAGCCCAGAATCATGAGATAATATCATCATGAGAAAAAATTCAGTTGAGGAATAATCTATAGAATACCTGATTGCCACATCCCCCAAGCCATCAAAAACTAAGAGGTGTCTGAGAGGTTGTCAAGGCCAAGAAAAGAAAAAGGGGTTGTTACTAAATACAACATATTCTAGATGGCAGGTGATCCAGAGAAAGAACTCTAGATAAAAACAGTAATTTAAATAAAGACTGAAGTTGATTTAAAATAATGTCCCAATACTGACTCATTCATTCAGAATAACATTTCACAGTGGATCAAGATTCTCAAAAGCAAGGAGCACTAGATTCTTTGTACTGTTATTTTTTTTTCTGTAATGTATTTTTGAAAGGCTAAATATCACTCTAAAATAAAAATGTTCTGTATGTTTTGGAGAGAGAGAAAGAGAGAGAGAGAACTATTTCATGTTGAAACACTAGCACAAGCCCTTTGTGAGTAAGCCAGAATGGCTGGCTGCACCATCAGTGCTGGTTTCCATGAGTCTTTTTTTCCCTGTCTGAAGCAAGAAGAAGGAAGGGAGGGAGGGAGGGAAGAAGGGAAGGAGGGAGGGAGGGATGGGAGGAGGGAGGGAGGGAGGGAGGGAAGAAGGAAAAGAGGACGCAACTTTGATTTCACTTTCTCCAGTGATCCAGTTTGTGGATGTCATCTGATTCCTTTTGAAACTTGTGTTTAAATGATGGTATTTCCTGACTAAAGCAACTGTAAAATGAGAAGATAGTCCATAGAGTGCCAGAAACTTCTGTGAGTCTCCAGTTTCATTGTTTTCATCCACAAGGCCAGAATCATAGCTCCTACCTCAAAGGCCATGGTGATTTCCAATGAAAAAAAAAAAAAGATCTGAGATAAACCAACAAACATTTTCATTGGTCTAGTATTGTGTCCTCCATACACAGCAGATGCTGGTATGGTACTGTCTCCGCAAGGGTGCTCTGTGTTGGAGCTCCCTCCATGGCATTTCAGGTGGATGTGGGTGGACTGGAATGGGAGTGACTGCAACAGAAGAAGAGAATCTGTGTCTGACAGCTCCAGGGGTTCAAGAAGGGAATCAGCATCTCCCAGAGAGCACAACTATCAGCGAGAAACCTGGGAAGGACACAGAAACCTTCAGCTATGGCTGCTGCTTTGCTTTCTCAAAGAAAGAAACAGGTTGGGTTCAAAGAGGAGGTAAATTGTATTTTAAAGTTTCTTAATTCTTTTTAAAGATTTACTTTAAATCTTTAAAAGTGCACTTGCCCAGGAAGCTAGAAGAGGGCATCAGATAGCCTGGAGCTGGAGTCTTGGTGGGTTTTGAGCCACTGAGCCTGAAACTGAACTCAGGTTCTCTGCATGAGCTCTCTCAACCACTAAGCCATCTCTCCAGTCCCTTACATCTTCTCACAATTTAGCAAATATATATATTTTTTTTCTTATTCAATTTACTCAACCGCTGTGGGAAACACAGTTTCAAAAGCATTTGTGGATAAGAAACACTATCGGAGAAGAGCTTAGGAAGGAAGTTTACCCATTTTTGAGTGGGCAAACTGGCAGGCCATGGCCTTAGCTGATGATGCCACTGAAGCTGAAAAGGAGATGGGATCAAAGAGGCAGGTCACATAGAGAGGCAGTGTGGGTCAGTGGGCAGCGCAGACATCCATGGAGGTAATCTGTTTGAAGTCTGAGTAGAGTGAAGAACGGGTATCAACATTTTCCTTCTTTCCTTCTAGCCCCTCCTGCAAAGCACTTAGCCTGAAAGCAAATCTGGGACTTACAGGGGCTCTGACAGATGAACAAATTAACGTTTTGATATCCATACTTCACTCTGAAATTCCAGGGGCACTCTCGAATCCACCTGGAGCAGAAACGCCCAGTGGGAGCCTGCCAGAAGCCTCCCGGGCCAGTGTCCTGGGTCCTTCAATATCCAGGTGCCCTCATTTGCCTTCTCAGCAAATAGAGTTCCCCACTATCAGGCTTCTCAAATACCAGGCTCCTCGGTATATCATTTTTCCATTTGCAGTAACTTGAGACAGACAACTTTTTGTCACACCCAGAGGGGTTCTTTTTACTTCAATTATATAATAGGTTTCCTGGCATTTTTGTCCCCAAATGTAGGTTAAAAAGTGCTTGCTAAAATTAACTTCTGTTATTCTGCACTCATGGGGTTTCCTGGGAAGGGCTGTCCACTTAAAATAGCTTCTAAGGGAACTATTCAGGACACTTGTAACTTTAGGTTTTATTAAATGGCACAAGCTGCTGACGCTAGTGTTCCCTGACATGTAACCGAATCTCATTTGATCAGGAAAAAACATTTTCCCTGTGTTGCCGGTGAGGTAATGGGACTCTGCGGCCAGGCGACGCTGCCATTTTATCAGTCTGGATTAGGGAGTGAGGGCAGTGCGGTGTGAGAAGGTCCAGAGATGAATGAATGTGACAGCTTGGTGGCGATGGTTTGACCAGGGCTAAAGGGCACTCAGGGATTTGCACCTGAGAGCCCAACTCCGTATATCTGGGGGAAAAAAAAAGGAAGAAAGCAGGCACAAATCGCAGGCTGTCCCGCCTGCCCCAGGACAAGAGCTTGAGGTCTGAAATGTTCCAAGCTCCCCGTGACGCACACTCTTCCACACCGAGAAGCAAACCACACATTATACACACCCGAGTTACAGAATTCATCTTAGTGCAGAGCTCACTTCTAGTGACTGTTCCCTAAAGCAGTGTGTGTGTGTGTGTGTGTGTGTGTGTCGCGCGCGCGCTCGCATTTCTGGGTGTGTGTGACTGCACAGTCAAACTTGAACTTGGTTTGCTCACAGTATGTTTTGGTGACTGTAACTCCCAAGAAGTTACAGTAGCTGTAGCCACTGCTGTGCTGTCTCACACATTCACTAATGGGAACCACAACCTCCCATCTCTCCAGCCCATTCTTACAACAACAACAACAATAATAAGGTATCCAATCATTCTGCCAGAACACAGAAGAACCCCCAGCATGCCCAGCTTAAAATCTACATTCATTATTATTCATCATTCATTATTGTTTCAACCATGTCATCCAATAGACCTCATCTCTACTGTCCCTATTTTAATTATACTTATTTTTTTTACACAAATCTGAAACCTGGTTAAGTGGATTAGAACTCTCTCTATCTCTTTGTCTCTGACTCTCTCTCTCCCTGTTTGTGTGTGTGTGTCTGTGTGTGTGATGCTCTCTCAGTCACCCTTTCTCACTCTTTGGTTCTAATTACAGTTCATGATCACTGAGTTCAAATGGATTGTTAAAGCTGCTCAGCAATCCTAGTAAGTCTCTACATAACACTGCTTATGTCTTCTCCGTCTTCCATCGCTCATTCTTAGATGATGGCTTGCCTTCATATTTAACTACATACAAACATATGTGTGTGTGTATGTATGTAAAATGAAAGGAAGAAAAGATTGCCCATCCCTTTCCACGATCATATTTACCAGTCCACCCTTCCCTGTGTCCACATATTACTCCATTACTCTGCATAAACTGACAGCATCTCAAGTCTCTTATAAATATCACATCACTTCATTGTCTTCTTAGGGAGAGTTTACTAACGGGTGTCCAGTCTCTCTTGCCTCACATAAGTGATCTCTATTCTGCATCAATTCTAAAAGCATATAAACATGATATAGTATCTTTTAAATTATCGGGGTATTTTTTCACTAAACTTAATGTTTAATTTTCTCCCTGATCCCACGTCTCTCTTCTGCTGTTACTCCAAATCTTCAACTCTCTCCAGCAACATCCTCCCAGGGAGATTTACAGTCTGACTCTTTATAGTCCTTTTCTAGGCCCCTTTAAGATATGCCAATCAGTCTTTTAACCCAGGACTTAACTGAAATAGTTCCTGACAAGGTCACCCGTGATGCTGATGGAACAAAACACATTTCTCAGTTCTGATCTCACTCATCCCATCCAAAGCACTTGACACATTGACCACTTTTTCCCAGTCAAGACACTTCAGCCCTCTGCTCTCTACTCTTCTCATAGTGCAGCTAATCCTTCTGTGTTCAGTAGTTTACTCCTCACTCTGCAACCACACTCCGAGTACTCAGACTCAGTTCTCTTACCTCCCCTCTTCTCTGCCTTCACTCACTCTCCGAAACAATCCACGGTAAAGCCTCTCACACCCTGTGTAAATCATGTCCAAACTTCTAGCTTCATCCTGGAAGTTTCCACTGAAATTCTGATTGCCTCACCCAATTACCCATTTAAAATGTCCACAAAGGAATTGTTGATTTCTCCCACTAGACTTTTATTCCCAGTAGGTGGCCACTTCAGTCTTCTAACCATTGGGTACCAGAAGCACAGTATCATACAATCTGTCAGCAAGTGCTGCCGACTCCATCTTAGAGGATTCGTAGCATCTGGCCAGTCCCTGTTCTCTGAACCTCAGTGGCTGGAAACTCTCACTATCCCGCTCTCCTGTTTCTATATTTTCTCTCTCTCTCTTGACAGAGGAGATCCACTCCACAGGAGTTAGCACGATGATTTTAAAGCTTAATTTGCTTTTGTCTCCCCTCTGCCCCAAACTCTCCTGAATTCATGTGGTGACCAGTTTAAATTACCAATCAATCCCTGTGTTAACTTGACTTCTTCCCGTATCTCTCTGGTTTCATTTCCTACTTCTCTCACTCCATTCAAGACAGGCCTCTTTAGTCTTCCCACCACACCCCATCAGAGAGATGCTTAAGTGTTACTGTCAGCGAGAGTGCTCAGAAGCAGTGAGCCCTGCCCTGGCACGCCCTTTCTCTCCTTAGCACTCTATTTTCTTCCGCTGAAGCAACTGCCATTTGCCACTCTTGCTTTTGTAATAATCTTCTGTTCTTTCAGCTACAATGGAAATGATAAGGAGGATTTGCCTCGTTATGCTATTTTACTGGTATTGTAGACTACTGCTTGCCACCGAGTGGATGCTCAGCAAATAGTTACGAAGTGAGAAATGGAGAAATTCCTAAAATAAAGTACGGTTTAATTATTTATTTGAATAAATAAGGGTGCGTTGAATATTGAAAAATAGTGAGATTTTTTTTTTATTTCCAAATAGAATAATTTGTAATCCAACTTTCCTATTTTCAGAGAGTGGAAAGACTTACTGAGATACAGGGGCAGGAAATGGCACAGACACAAATAGTGGGACTGTTTGCAGAGAGAAACAGAGACGGAGGACAGCGAGGAGGGTGCAATGAGAGTTCAGGGAGAGACAGAGAAAAAAATGCAAGATCAAAGCAGGTGAGTCACGAGAAGGCAAGCACAGGAAGAGAAAAACTTCTCAACAGAAAGTCAGTTGTTGTAGGAGGGCAAGAGAGAGGACCGATGGCCTGGAAATGAATTTGAGGAAAAAGGGGGATGATTGCAAGGCAGACACTCATCTCTGATAACCCACCTTACATTAATTTAAGATAATACGCCATTAATCTTCATGCACAGCCTTTAATTGCAGAATCTTTCATCAGCCTCGCTGTCTACAGCACCTGTCATTGGAGATGCTCAGTGGTTTTGTTGTGCTGTTGTCGTTTCTCTTGCTAATTAGAGGCTGTTGCATTGAGGTATCCTTCAGTGTAGATCCATTTAAACTTTGATGCTGTCAGTGACATTCCTGTTTGCGGAACAAACGTCACCTACTTAGAATTTGGGGAAGATTCCCAAGAACAGATTGTTTAATTTCCTAATTAAATACCCCCCAAATAGTCACAACTTTCTTAATATCCTTTAACAATCCCATAATCCATCCTGCATCTGCTGCACAGTCGTTAAACCCCAAATATACGTGTTTAACATTCAATTGGGTGCTTAATGATCTTACCTTAACTGGGCCTATTAAACTTAAAGAGATGTGCATAATAATAAGTTATTGCACATTAATTATAAATACCAATTGGCTATGAAAATCACATTCCAAAGGGTTAACACCTATTGCTAGGTTTGGCTAAATCCTGTCCAATTTCTGTTTTCTTTGGTTAAAAAAATAAATAAATAAATAAAAAAGACTGATGAAAAAATAATGAGAACTGTCTTCTACTAGTATCAACCAATCCAAGTCAACTGTCAATCCTCATTCTAACCAGGTACCCAACTGGACCCTCCCTTCCAGAGTTACACAGAGCAAAATGGTACTAATGTCTCACACTTTTATAGCACTTACCGTAGTTCAATGGAATTTCACTAACTATTGTTGCTTCTTGACTTCCAGAAACCCTGGCTATGTACAAGAACTATCATTACTTTTGCAAGAGATGAAAGCATTCAAGAGACTTACCTGTTATCCTCACAGTTAACTTAGTAACTTGTCATAGTTCATCTTGATTGTCAGCTTGAATGGATCAGAAGTCATTGAGGAGATGCATTCTTGGATGAGTCTATGAAGGCATTTCCAGAAAATATTAGCTGAGAGGAGAAAACCTACCCCCAGGGTACGCACCACCTTCTGGCAGCGGCCCAGACATAAAGAAGTCCAAGGAAAAGCAGTGTTGCCGGCCTGCCTCTGCTTCTTCGTGGGACTGCATCCACTCCATTGCTGCTGCATCCTTCCCTCGCCTCAAACTCCAGCTTCTTCAACCTTCCAACAGGGACTGAAGATCAATGGCTCTCCAAGAATCTTCCGTGCCCTCTAAGCCAAGGGTGGGGTTGCTGAGAGCCAGAGCCATAAGCTGGGCAGTCACTGTGTGGTTGGGGATATGGACTAGCCAGCTCCCTGCAGGCAAGCCAATAAAAGAGCCCACCCCTTGCAATATATACCGTCTAAACAGCCTGATTAATGCAGTGTTGAAAAGGAAATCGAGACCACGTATTTAGCTTTGCTTTAGAAAAACAAAAGGTGTTTCCGTTGTCTGTTGTCCCTGACTATATGGCAGATTTTTCCCAGGCCTCCATCCTTTTTTTTTTTTTCCCTTTGTAGCGGTTTTTATTTTTTTTAATTTTTTATTTAACTTTTATTAATTACACTTTATTCATTTTGTATACCCCCATAAGCCCCTCCCACCTCCCCTCCCGGTCCCACCGTCCCCCCCTTTCTGCATGCATGCCCCTCCCCAAGTCCACTGATAGGGGAGGTCCTCCTCTCCTTCTTTCTGATCTTAGTCTATCAGTTCTCATCAGAAGTGGCTGCATTGTCAGGGTTCTAGGTTATCTCCACGGATAGTCCTTGGTTGGAGTATGAGTCTCTGAGAAGTTCCCTGTGTTCAAATTTTCTTGTTCTGTTGGTCTCCTTGTGGAGTTCCTGTCCTCTCCAGCTCTTACTATTTCCCACTTCTTACATAAAATTCCATTCACTCTGCCTGTCAGTTGGCCATCAGGCTCAGCATCTGCTTTGACAGTCTGCACGGCAGAGGCTTTCAGAGGCCCTCTGTGGCAGGTTCCGAGGTTGTTTCCTGTTTTCTTTTTCTTCTGATGTCCATCCTCTTTGCCTTTCAGGATGGGGATTGAACATTTTAATTAGGGTCCTCTCTTTTGCTTAGTTTGTTTAGATGTACAGATTTTAGTGGGTTTATTCTATGTTGTATGTTTATATGAGTGAGTGTAGACCTTGTGTGTCTTTTTGCTTCTGGGACAACTCACTCAGGATGATCCCTTTTAAGCTTAGCTGACTCCTCTTCCCTCCCCCCAACACAAGGATGGGTATATGCATCTTCTATTCAGTTTTCCAACTCTTGCTTGTACCCTGTACCACTTGTTCTGTCTATGAAGACAGAGTTGGGTTCACCATTTGTTGCTCTGTCTCTGCAGGAGAGTTTGGTTTCTAGTCAACAGAAGGATGTCTGGCCTAGCATAATTTACCTGTGTGCTTATGAAAAACCACCATGAGGAAAAATTCTTCTGATTTTTATTTTAGTGCTTGTTGTATCATTTATGGCTATACCACTCTGAGCACCCTCTTCTGATGTATGATGTGATAGTCACTGGTAAATGTTTAATGAAGTAGTAGATTAAAAACTTTGATTAACAGTCTCATTCAGTCTTCAGGGTGAGTTCTGCGGAGGTCTTAGGGCTGTACCCCAGAAGTAGAACAGTTGGCTAGCATGCCAGAAGCTATGGATTCCATCCCTAACATCAAAAAGTATAAAATAAAATGTCTGGGTCTATCTTCTTTTATACAGACTCTTTAATTTATTCTTGATTACTGTTTTGTTTTATTTTGGTGATTTTCTCTTCTTTCTTTCTTTAAAAAACAAAAACAACAACAACAAAAAACCTGTGCCTGGGCTCTGAAGCTCCTATGGGCCTTCCTCCTCTCAATAATAAAACATGACTGATAACAAGAACCGGCAGTCTTCCAAGTGACTCCTTTTGTAGAAAATCCCCAAACACATTCAATTCAAATTTAAGCAGCCACATTTGAAACAAAGAGAGAGCTGTATCAAAGGCCCCCTGCTCTGTTTTCTAATGATCTCCAGAGACAGATTGTGTCTGTGTGAATCCTCTTCAGTCTTGTCACATCCATGCACAGAAGATCTGATCCTGCCTCTTTGTGTCAGCCTTGATGCCGTCCTTTTTGGGCATAGAACGTGCTAGAGCGATGTGGTGTGGGCTTCGACCTGGCTCTGTGGCTGGAGGACAGCTACAAGTGGTGGCTTTGAAATCTGGAAAGAGCATGCATAGGCAACAGGGGAAAGCTTGATAGGATGTGAGATTGTTCTCATGCAACTGGACGCTCTCAGCTTCCCTCTCACTGCCTTTCCTTCATTGGCTTAAGAGATTGGGAGTCCTAATTGTGTAAGAAAGTGCCAGATTGATTTCCAAAGTGGTTGTACAAGTTTACATTTCCACCAGCAATGGGGTAGGGCTCCTGTTTCTTCACATCCTCTCCAGCATGTGTTGTCACTTGAGTTTTTGATCTTAGCCATTCTGATAGGTGTAAGGTGAAATCTCAGGGTGGCTTTGATTTGCATTTCCCTGATGACTAAGGATGTTGAGCATTTCTTTAAGGATTTCTCTGCCATTTGATAATCCTCTATTGAGAATTCTCTGTTTAGCTCTGTACCCCATTTTTTAATTGGATTAATTGATTTGTTGCTGTTTAACTTCTTGAGTTCTTTACATATTCTGAAGCTATCCCACTCCTAAGCATATATTCAAAAGATGCTCAAGTATACAAGGACATTTGCTCAATCATGTTTGTAGCAGCTTTATTTGTAATAGCCAGAAGCTGGCAACAACCCAGATGCCCCTCAGTTGAGGAATGGATACAGAAATTGTGGTACATCTACACAATGGTACATCAACAATAAAAAACAAGGAAATCATGAAATTTGCAGGCAAATGGTGGGAACTGGAAAAGATCATCCTAAGTGAAGTATCCCAGAAGCAGAAAGACACATGGGGTATATACTCACTCATAAGTGGATATTAGACATATAATATAGGATAAACATACTAAAATTTGTACACTTAAGGAAACTAATCATGGAGGACCCTGGGTAAGATGCTCAATCCTCATTCAGAAAGGCAAAGAAGAGGGACATCGAAGGAGGGAGAAAAGAGGGAACAGGACAGGAGCCTACCACAGAGGGCCTCTGAAAGACTCTACCCAGCAGAGTATCAAAGAAGATGCTGAGACTCATAGCCAAACTTTGGGCAGAGTACAGGGAATCTTATAAAAGAAGGGGGAGATAGTAAGACCTGGAGAGGACAGGAGCTCCACAAGGAGAACAAGAACAACAGAACCAAAAAAATCTGGGTATTTCTGAGACTGATACTCTAACCAAGGACCATTCAGGGAGATAACCTAGAACCCCTGCACAGATGTAGCCCATGGCAGTTCAGTGTCCAAGTGGGTTACCTAGTAATGGGGACAGGGACTGTCTCTGACATGAACTCAGTGTCGGTTCTTTGATCACCTTCCCATAAGAGGGGGAGCAGCCTTACCAGGCCACAGATGAAGACAATGCAGCCACTCCTTTTAAGACCTGATAGACTAGGACCAGAAGGTAGGAGAGGAACACTTCCCCTATCAGTGGACTCGGGGAGGGGCATGCGTGAAGAAGGGGGAGAGAAGGTGAGATTGGGAAGGGAGGAGGGAGGAAGCTACAGGGGGGGGTACAAAGTGAATAAATTGTAATTAATAAAAAGATTAAAAAAAGAAATTGGGAGTCAGTCTCTTGTTTTCTCTTCCATTTCCTCTTGGTGTGAGACTGAGACCCAGACTCAACCTCACTGGGCCTCGGTTTTTTCATCAGCACAATGACTGCTCAGGTTACTTATAAAATCTTTATGAGAGTTGGTGGAGAAATGTACAGAGAAAAAATTTTGAAAGGGTGCGCGTCACGTAGGCAGAGAAAATAACTCTCCCCTTCCTCTAGATAGGTAGGCCTAAACAAACAAGGCTGACGGGAACACACCCAGCCTCCCTGCCTCCTGGGAATCAAAAGCAGCCTAATTACTGCCACTTCTCACTCGCACACATTAATCATCCCCATAAGTCCCACATGTCACATCTCAGATCATATGTTAAACAGGCCCATTGTTCTATGGCTTTGTGATGCTTCATACTGCTCTCTTCCCTACTTCTTCCTCATAGACCTTGAAAAGAAAATATCTTTGCCCAGAGTGATTAAACAGTTAGACTCAAAATCAATCCCCACATCTTCACTTCCTCTCTTCTTCCCTCTGTCCTTTCTTTTTTTAATACATAACAGTGTGACTGTTAACTTTGATTGCCAACTTGAGAGGACTAAGAAATATCGAAGAGATCAGTAGATGAATGGTGGAGGGTTGGGGGTCTGAAATATTCATCCCGTTTTTTGATATGTCTGAGATTCAGAGAGACAAGTCACTAAAAGTGTAATGACTCAGTTTGGATATGAGTAGAGCCACCAATGGGCTGGAGCTCGAAATGGAATACTAAGGGACAAATATGGAAGTCCAATGGCTCAGGAAGTGTCTTCCATGACTGTGTCCTGGCTGTCATGGGGTGAGAAGCCTCCTTCTCCACATACTCCTGTCACCACCACCACGGTGCTCTGCCACACCTCAGTTCCTCCCATGGAGCCCAGATGCCACAGACTGGAACCTTTCAACTGTGATCCAAGATAAGTCCTTCTTCCCTAATCCATTTACGTCACTGTCACAATGACAAATACATGAATGACTGCACAAAAGAAAAAAATATCTATATGAAAATAAAATGGTGGCATCACTATATGACTTAAGTAAACAGCATATCAGGAGGTATGTGCATGTTAAATAGGACTAAAACTGTAATGATTAAATAAATATTACAGTGAAATTTCCTCAATCTAGAGTAAGAGAGAGAGACACATATGAATACCAAGAAGGGAAGGTGAGATTATATCCTGAACATATATATATATATATATTTCAGAGTAAGATTGCTCAAAGTGTAGTTCAAAGATTAGGTACAATGACCTGTGCTTAGAATGACTCCTACTGTGTCACATCTCTGCTTCTCAATACATAGCTCAAAGAAAGGACTCAGAACCCTAAAATTGAAACAAAATGGTAGGCGAGATAGACTGAAAAACACACTTCGAGGTTTGATGATGACATCTACCTGCTGCCAGCTCTGCTCAGGTAAGTAGCGCGCCAATCACGCAATGGTGTCTATAGCAAAACTCCCACTCCACATGGGTCTTTGTCCTCACTGGCTTACAAACCCTTCTACGTGCATTTTTTTAAACCCATGCTATTCCTCATACATGGAAATTTCCATTCACTTCCCACAGCCTATATCACATGGTCTCTGCGCTAACTCTCTGCTGTTAGAGCAAGCAGTTCTCACCTGAGATATTTGTCACTCTCTAATTTCTTCTGTCTTGAATCTTTTAGGTCCCATACTGTGTCTCACGCTAATCACTTTTCGTCTGGGAATTTAGGGTTTATCACAAATTCCATTTTAATTAAAAATGATGAATTTTAGTCTCCAGTTGAAACTGTCCTGTGTTTGTATGGATTTGAGCTTGCTTACTCCTTTCACTATCTTTACAGAAAAGTTCAGTTTCATTTTATGTCCTATGTTGTTCACCTTGCATAGAAAGACAAATCACAAATGTACTGAAAAATCAAGTAAGTCGGAGCATTTTAAAACCCCTTTGCTAAAAGGCATTGGCCAAAGTTTATGGCAAAATAGTCTTGGCCATCAGTAGCATTCTTTTTAAGGGGATTAGAAATTGCAGATTAGCATGTTATTCTAAGAGATATTTAATAGCTCAGGAGCTAGACTGGGCTTCCCCAGAGAGCACCTTGACTTGACAAGTTGTCCTGTCTCCTGTGGCTAATGACCACACCGCAGCCACAAACTGCCATGGCATGGTGCTATGCACATTAGCTGCATATTTTCCATTTTCTGCCCAGATTTCCGCATAGACATGTCAAAGGGAAATCAGATGACGGCCTCTAGCAAGGCTCCTCTACCAGTGAAAACTTGATGGAAGTCATCCCATAGGCCAAAAGTCCAGCCCTCAAGTTTAAAGTCTGAAAACTCAATTTTACCAGCCCGTCTAAAGGTCATTGAACACCCAGACTCAATCAAAGTAAGATGTCTGCATTCACCAAATCTACACACTGGAATATCAATTCACCTGGAGTCGTAGATATATATGGAAATATCATCTAAATTGCAAATCCGGCTATATTATTCCTCTGCTTAGCATTTTCAATAGCTTCTTCCTGCCTACAGGATAAAATTCAAATTGCTAATAAGGTACCTCCTGACATGACCTCTTCCCACCTTATTTCCTTTCAAGTCCCCTCAGAGCCAGTGATATAAATGTTCTCATTTTCTCCAAATACAGTCTTCCATGTCCTGCTTGTGGTTTAAATATCTGCTTTAAATACACTCTCTGACTCTTAAACATAATGCCAACCCTATTATACCACCCAAATCCTTAACTGGAATTTCTAATCTTCGTATTTTAGGAATAAACGAAGCTTTTTTTCTTACCTAATATGGCCTCATTGACTTTTTACTTTTTTGACCATAGTCTAGGTAAGTCCCATAGTCCCATTGCACAGTGAACCTTTGCTTCATATAGTTTTATAATGGGTTATATCGTGTGTGTCTGCCTGTGTGTGCTCTTGCATCCTATCAATGAATCTACTTGATTATTTATAGCTGCTTGTGCACGTGTGCATATACATGAGCGTGCAAGTGTGTGTGGAGGTCAGAGATCAACACTGGGTTTCTTCTTGTGCCTTACTTTTTGATACAAGGTCTCTAACTGAGCTAGGATCTTGCAGTTCGGTAAACTGGCTGGCCATCAACTCCCAGAGGTCTTTTTGTCTCAGCTGCCACACGCAGCTTTTTGAAATGTGTGGGCGTTTCCTTCTTTGTTTGCTCAAGCTGCCTTTAAGCCAGTTGAGAACTAGAACCATTCATTTTACCCTTGTAACGTCAGTGCTAGAGTCCCTGAGATTCGGGAGTACGAAAGCATGTTGTTGAATCAAAGAGTACCTCTTCTATAGGTTTAGGCAATTTAAAAGCCAAATCAGGGATCAGAATACTATTTGATGGTGACAGATTTGGGATGAGACTTTCTAGGTCTTTATACAACATCTGCTTTCACCAAGTAATTGGGATACCTTTCCTTCCTCTATGGATGCTCCTGATAGCATCCCAGTACCCTTTACCTCCATGCAAGCCACCATCTACTTTAGCTCTGCAGGCTCCTTTATTTTGGTAACTACACATAATTACCACAAATGGCTCACGATTGGTGGTTATTATATTCTGATCTTCCATTTGTGAGTATCAGTCGCATTTCAGGGCTGAGGCCCCATGCTGGTCATCCTGATTAGAAGGAGAAACACTGTGGTCTTTTATCTAGACATTCAGTTCTCCTGGTTCCTCTAGACAGACATCATCGGGAGTCTCTTATTCTCATCACCATGACACTTTCGCAGCTCATGGGAGTCAGTCACTTCTGCCAATAGATAATTTTACCTGTAATATGTTCAAGCTTATTAGCTTCAATTTCAGAAACTGACTTCCATCTGATCTGTCCCCTATTTCTGAGGTGAAAGAAAGCTCCCATGTCTGCGTGAGACTTTACCACTTAAGGCTCTGACAGTGAAAAAAAAAAATTCTTCAAACCTTCCTTCCTAGATTTCTATGTTCCAGAGGTAGGCCTGGGAGAAGGGATCTTGTGGCAGGTCCCTGGGGAAGATGAGGCCTTATCTGCTGGCAATGGCTTGTTGCCATAGGGAACTTCCCAGCTTGCTTCGCATAGCCTGCCTCATATTGGCTCACCATGCTGCTCGGGTAACCTTCCTAGGGAAGCTGGCTCTGCTTCTTGTGTTCATTTTAAACACAGTGTCTTCTCCCCATCCCCTGATGCCTATTGTATTGTTTAATTGCTACCCTCTGCCTAGCGGTTGCCAGCATGATGTGCTGTGAAACCAACACACACAATGCAACGTGTGCTTGGGGGGACTGACAAGCCCAGCTTCCAAACTGGATTTTCAAAGGGAGAAACCAATGAAACCCATTGTCAAGAAAGTGATAATTTCTGTGCCATGCAATTATACCCTTTAAAAAATATACCTCTGTGCACTACCCTGCCAACAGTTTACTGATGACGAGGAAACAAAACCAGCAGTTGATGCTGGAATGGCTATCGAACCCTGTAATCATCTCAAAATAGATTTATATAGGGAACCTGGTTGTTATGAGTGTGGCTTTATAATATATTTCAGAAGAAAAAAAATTCTCTTCACAACTTTAGCCATTTCAGCTTCTGTAGACATGGGTTGGAGGGAGTTTGGGGGAGGTGAAGAGAGAGAAACAATACGAACACCCGGGCTTATTCTTTTTGTCACATGCTTATCCTCAATTGACCCGCCCCCTATATTCTGACTCCCCACCCCACTATCATCAGGGGAATAGCTGCTCACTGATCATGCCCACCAAGAGGCAGAAAAGCAAGCCTTGCCACCACGACTACTGGGTCACAAATAACCACGGGACTAAGCTTCCCTTTATCCCAAGTCCCCTTTTCCCCAAGCTGGACTCCTCAGCCTTCTACCACCATGCAAGCCCATGAATGGTGCACATGGGCTTCTCAGAGAGGCTCATCTACAATCAAAGCTGCTGGGATGTGCCAACAAAAGCCCTCTGTCCCCTTTCCCAGATTCTTGCAGGTTAAATTGATAAAGAGTCTTCAGAAGTCTAAGGAGAGGGACGGCGGAGATGGCTCAGTGGTTCGGAGCACATGCTGCTTTTCTAAAGGACCTGAGTTCAGCCCCTCACACCCATATCAGGTAGCTCATAACCCCCTATTACCTCTACAGCCTCTTTCTCTTTTTATTACACGTATCACCTCTCTCTCTTTTAGCCTCAGCAGGCACACACACTCATGTGTACACACCCACATGCAGACACAGAATTTAAAATAAAGTAAAATAAAATAAAAAATTTTAAATCCTAGGATACACAGCACTTGATCAGATGTAGAAAGGACACGCGGACCCCAGCCTGGGTAGTTAAGAAGGCTGCTTGGATCATTTCGATGTCACTTATAAAATAGTCAACTCAATGAGTGCTGTCTAATTGATTTTAGAAGAGCTGCATGGTACATGGTTAAGGGGTTAGGTTCTGAATAGATCACTTGAGTTGGAATCCAGGCTCTTAACTTGAGGCTCACTTTTTCCCCCCATCTCAGTCTTCCATATGTAAAATGGGAGTTCGGGTAGTTCCCATTGTGAAGAACCGTCATAAGGCTTGATTAGCAGGTATACACAAAAGTTCCGACTGTCCAGCACAATGCACATGCCGTTTAACAGTGATATCTGCTACTCTAATTGCTGCAAGGGCCAGAGACTCAAGCTTACTAGCTGAGAATTTCTCACATTGATTGTGCCATAAATATCCAAAGCACTTTGGGAAAAAGTGTTGGAGGATTTTATGACACGGGGAAATTATGTCTTCACAAATATCCTGTTTTCCCAGAAAATGCCATCATAGGACTCATTAAAAATGACGTGACCAATACCAATTGCTTCTCTATAGAAATCACCTTAAACAGAGAACAGGTGATGGAAAGGGAGATGAAACGAGTATTTAAAACAGAGAACATGAAATAATAAAATGAATGGGAAAGACAGACGAAAATAAAACCAAAGTCAAAACCAAACCAAAACACTAACAACCTAAAAATAACACTGTGACCTACACAATCTATACAGTGGTTCCTATAAAAGAGATTTGGGGAAAAGTAATTTTAGCATGACTTTGGTTTAAATTGACCTGCTACTTGTATAGATTTGGGAGATGTTTGCACTGACTTAAATTCTGAGGAGTTAAACTACACTCTGCTAGCTCAACTTTCTATACGTAACAGGTATACATCACTAAATTCAACTCCTTTCAAGCTGAATTCTTTGCCCAAACAACTCTCAGATCTTTTCTGAGCACCCACCCTCTAGCGCTCGTTCCCTAACCATTACTGAAGTGATAAAAATAAATGAAAGAGTAAACCAATGAACCTCTCGGTCCACAGGCTAGTAAAGGACTGAAGTGTTAGTTGTGTGGAAACTTAGTTGAAGCCCATTTGAAGTGGAATCAGATGCAGGATCCTGTCCCAGTTCTGGCAGACGCTGACTTTGTGACATTTGCAAGGCATCTGAGACTGTCTTTACAGCAGTGACAATAATAATTATCCCCTCACAGGATTTGTGTGAGGATTGTATGAAAGGAAAAGACTGGTAAAAATGCTTTTTGAGCAGCACATCCATGTTCAGATGGAATGGGTTGCTCTTAACTGGGTAAACAAAAGTGTCACAAAGGAATTGGCTCTCTGGAGTTTGCAGCTCCAAAAAGAGAGTGTTTGTGCAGGGGCTGCATTCATTCTGGAACCTTCCACTCCGGCAAGAGGGGAAAGTTGAAAAACATAAAGAAAGTGTAGAAAGGAAAGGGGAATGAGAAAGAGCGAGAAGCAAGGAGAAAACAATTTTGCCTCCAACTGTAGTCACTCAGGGATCGTGGGAATAAATGCTGTGGAAATCGTTCATGAAAAATGGACAGCTTGCCCTTGATCCTTTTTTTCAGATCTCCTCACAGGGCCTGGGCTGGTATTTAGAGTGACTTTTCAATTAGCCAAGCCTCCTGAAGTCTGGATCCAGACTGGGAGAAGCTTGCCAGGGCAGTGGCTTTTATCTTATTCAGTCATAAGGAACATGGAAATCAATTTTTCCCAATCTCAGTTATAGCTTGAAATCCATCCTTTTTAAGGCAGCAGGAGGATTAATCTATTGAATGGTTTTCGGGATTTTGCTGACATATAAACATTTTAAGAATACATTACATTTTTTCCCTCTTTCTCTAGCACTATTTTTAAAATGAAGCCAACTTGCTGTGCCAGCCAGGAGAAGAAAGATGGCCATGCATTTCTTCCCTGTGAGAGTGCAAAACCATTTTTCCCCAAAGCCTGAAGCACAAACTTAAATTCACATTGGTTAGTGCCATCCTCTTGGCCAACTGTCCCATGTCACAGGAAAGGTCCCTCTTTTCATGCGGACATTTATGACTCCAAATAATTCAATATAGCAGCTTCCATACACTAGAAAATGCTCCTTACAGAGAAGTAACTACTGTGAGGATTTGCTTTGTTGCACTTAAAATGATGGTGCTGGAAGTAACCCAGGCAGCAATAGTTGGGGTTGGGAATCATTTCTAAAATGTTGGCTATAGAGCCGATGAGAATTAGGCACTCACTTCAAAGATGCTAGAAATATTCCCAAGCATTGTCTGTTGAGTGAATGAAAGGTCGGCTCCTGGGGCTGGAGAGATGGTGTACCAGTTAATGGCACTTACTATTCCAACACACTTTCAGTTGCCAGCATATTGTTCTTGTGAACCATACAGGGGTTCACAATTACCAGTAACTTCAGTTCCAAGGTGATTGGATGCCCCCTTCTCCAGCCTCCACAGCCTGTGGTGCTCACAAACACCTCCAGGCTCAGGAAAATAAATAAATAACACACATTCTTGCATTCAAATGTACTTAGAGTCCATTATAATAGATTAGAAATATAGTATTCAAGTACAACATGTAGCAGGAAATTAAAATATTTAGTATAACAATAAAGAGCAAAATAAGTAACAATGAAATATAACGATGAATAATCAACACCAATGTCAGAAATAGTCCCTGTTCCCCCTATTAGGGTACCCACTTGGGTACTGAGCTACCAAGGGCTACATCTGAGCAGGGGTTCTAGGTTGCATCCATACATGGTCCTTGTTTGGAGAAACAGTCTCATAAAAGACCCCTGTGCCCAGATATATTTGGTCCTTGTGGAACTCCTGTCCTCTCTAGGTCGTATTAGCTCCCTCTCCCCTTTTTTTCAGTTCCTGGCATTCTGCCGGAGGTTTGGTTATGAGTCTTAATATCTGTTTTGATACACTGCTAGGTAGAGTCTTTCAGAGGCCTTCTGTGGTAGGCTCCTGTCCTGTTACTTGTTTGCTCCTACTTCCAATTTCCATCCCACTTGTCTTTCTAAGTGAGGATTGATCATCTTACCCTGGGTCCTCTTTCTTGTTTATCTTCTTTAGGTGGATAGATTTCAGTATATTTATCCTATCATATAGGTCTATATAAGTGAGTATATACCATGTGTGTCTTTCTGTTTTGGGGATACCTCACTCAGGATGATCGTTTCTAGGTCCCACCATTTGGTTGATGGCAGGCTCTTTGACCATCCCCCAACTCCCCGGGAGAAGCAGCCTTGCTAGGCCACAGAGGAGGACTTTGCAGCCAGTCCTGAAGATACCTGATAAACCAGTATCAGATGAAAGGGGAGGAGGTTCTCCCTTATCAGTGGACTTGGAAAGGGGCAGGGAGGAGATGAGGGTGGGAGGATGGGAGGGTGAGAGGGTGGGATTGGGAGGGAAAGAGGGAGTGGGATACAGCAGGGATACAAAGTTAACAAACTGTAACTAATATTAAAAAAATAGAAAAAAAATCAACACCACTGGTTATGCTAAGCAAACAAAAGCAAAACAGTGTTATACACAGTAAAATGTTTCCATCTATTTACTTTGACAATAGGGCTCAATGGCCTATTGTCAGGTAAGTATTGTCTGCTAGGTGTATTCATGGATCATAATATTAAAGAGTTTTGGAACCACTGATTTATATTGCATAAATAGAGATGGGAATAGAACTAGTCAAAGGAAATAAGTCACAAAATAATTGTGTCATATGCCGTGGCAGTGTGGGTAATGGAGATTCGTTATGAGGGTTGGTGAACACCAAAGCTCATGCCTATGGTTTTTGAAGTCAACGGATTCTGTGAACAGTAAGAACAAAGTGATAGGCCTTTACTATTTCTCAAGCTGTGCAGAATACACCCAGCTATACCAAGAACCTATGGCATGGACATCTCGGCTTCCTTGCACAGCTCTTCCAAGGATCCTTTGGGAAAGTTCTAACAATTATATTCATTTGGTGATAATTTTATGCACAAATAAAATAGTTGAACATATGGCCTTCAACTTCACCCTGCCTTCTGCTTCCATTTCTAGGGGGTGGCATCGGGCAGACCATTGTAACTTGATAGACTCAGGGTATTGCATTGGGAATCTATTCAAACTTAGATTAACTTTAACTCCATGGGACAGATTAATATCATTTGCAGGCAATTCTATATGCGGTTAATGTATTGCTAACCATCGCAGGATAGGCACGGCTTCCAGGAATACCCCTGTAGTTCTCTGTGCTGATCTGCTTGTTAATGAAATGAGAAGCAGGATAGAAGTCTAGATGAAATAATGAATTGCCTGTGTGGTACTCTGTGCCAGGGCTAGATGGGTAATAGGAAGAGACAAGATTTGAAATGTTTGAAGTCAGAAGCTATTCTCAATAAAAGCTCTCCAGTGCTCACATGCACAAATTTGTAAACAAACATTGCAATCCTCATGAGGGTCATTTTGTTAAAATGGAAGTCCGTGTTTGTCGAAAAGAGTCGTTATTGCTGGGCAGAGGCAGCCATTATATCACCACTATGGAATCTACATTTTTGAAGTCATAAATTTGTACCAATGCTATAAATGGTGAATATGTCTATGGGAAAGGTTTGATGTCTTAATTCTCTATTATGATTTGAAGATGACATGTCCCTATGTTCCCGTATTGAAAGTCTGGTTCCCAACTGGTGGCACTATTTTGTGAAGCTCTAGAAATTTGAGGAGGTAGGACATTGTTGGGGGAATCAGGCTACCGGGAACAGGTCTTCAATAATACAGGATTCCTGGCCCATTTTTAGAATCCCGTCTCTGCTTCCTCCACTGTGACATGAACTGCTTGGCTGTACCCCAGCACTCTATCACTCCAGATCTCTGTCAGTCACTCCACCCCCTTGTAACAGTGGAATGACAACTCTGTAACCTTGAAACCATGAGCAGAGCAAATGACTCTTCCATTTAAGGTATTCTCAGGAAACTTGGTCACAAAAAAAGTAACTGAAACACCATGTACACACACAAAAAAATTAATCAGCCATAGATGGCAGAAGAAATGTCAAGATATCTTTGCTTCCTTAGGTATAAAATTGTATAAAATTGTTTTTAATGTGTAGAAATGATCAAATATTTCTAAACCAAAGAATTTAAACAAAGATTATTACAGAAATATGCTTGCTAACCAATCAGCCCTATTTCCACACTCTGTTATGCTGATATTTTAATGTTATGATTTATTTGCCCATTCTTCACAAATATTTGCTTTTATATCTAAGCTTTTATTTATTAATTTGGTTAATTTAGAGTATTCTCTAAATTGTATAAACCTCTTGTTTGCAAAGCCAACATCGACCAGTATGGCAAAGATAATGGCTTCTCCATATCTTTTGGTGCAAATTCATCATTAGCCTTCATCACATTTTCCCTCTTTAGTACAACCATTAAGGGGTTAAAATGTCACGCTCTGCCTCAGAAAGACGTTGAGTTCAACTCTTTTTCTACAACCTGCCACATTTGTGTCCTAAGGACTTCCCCAGACATTTACAGATACATTTCACCATCTGCCACATTTGACCTTTTCTGGAAGCTTCAGGGACTTGTACATATGTGTACACACTCATACATAGATGCCCACATACACATAAATAAAACCAAAACAAATGGTTTTCCAAAAGGGCAGCAAGATCAACATTAACAAACACACACACACACACACACACACACACATATGACAGAACATAAAGTTATCCACTATACAGACTTTCTCCCTAGGAGCATGCTACCTGGTTGAGAGCACTAAAATGAGGAACTTATTCCTTGGGTCTGAAGTAGTCATTTAATTTTTAATGCTAAACAAATAGTCACTCTTTGCAGATCTAGTGCATTTTCCTCCATGCATATTTCCGAGGGTCAGAGAAGGTTGTGCAAGTTGATAAACTGTTCTTATTTATTGGCAAGCCTACACCGAATAACATGCAAATGATATGCAAGATGACATACACATTCACGTCAACGACTCAGCCACTTATGGTAATAGCACTCCAACCCTGTGCTCTCTCTGATGGGGACTGCGTTGTTGTTTTATAAGTATCGATTGCTCTTGACTTTTGCTGATGCAGCCGGAGAAGTTCACCAGAAGATAGGCCAAGTGACCCATCCTTCTGGTTTCTTCTGTCTTTCATTCCACTCTTACATTTATTCTAGGGGTTTCACAGTCAGGGTTGGGTGTCTCCACCGGGCACTGTTGTCTACAAAGAAGAGTGGATACGACTTAGGTTACCGTTTTTAAAATGACATTCATCTTGGGCCCCAGAAACCGAACCAATACAGACCACTAAATAGAGCCTATTATTTCTTATGTCCTAAAAGACCTAGATTGAAATAGTATCCCTACTTTCATCTGGCAGTCAACACAGGACCCTCCTGCTGAGCACTCATCATGTAAGGTGGCAGGGTTCCCTCGGCAAGCAGACGGGCCCAGACCGTCCTTTCTTCATGATAAACATGCCTGGATGTGGCAATCATTTCTTTCCCTAGGAATGCAATGATGATGTGATTTCCAGGGCCCTGTTCTGGATGTATGAGTAGCAAACCCATGATCCATCATCCACAATAAACTGCCTTCGTGTAGGTATTAATTTAGTCTTATGTAATATATAGAAGCGATTTGTTGGCTGGTGAGCAGAAAGCATGTGTTTAAGCAGGCCAAACCTATTTGGGCCTCTCTTCCACATCTCTCGAACTCCGTCACATATAACATGCATATTGATGGCCGCTTCATATCGGAGGCTATTTTCTGAAATGCTTTTTTCATAGTATTCATTACAACACAATATTGCTGTAGAGAAGAAATAGGGGATGGCTATGGCTAAGCACACTGGAGTTTTCAGGCTCTTTAATTCATTAGGCAATCATAAGAACACAGAACAATGCAGTAGAATGGCTTGTTTTCCCCTATTTAATCATTTCGAATGGGTGCTAATTTTAAGGGCTATTTATTAACCTGAATTTTGGCTCTTAAAGACATGCTCAAACCTGGTGAAGGCCAGAGAGTTTAATTTATACTTTAGAAAGCAGGCTGGCAACACGGCATGAGGCAGCCTCCTGCTTTTGTATTCAGAACATCTTCTCTATCTGCTTAGGCCAACAGAAATAGAATAGAGCCATTCACACAAACGTTTTGATTAAGCTCACTAATATATATGCACATTAAATATGCCTTAAGTACATTTACTGATATATTTTTAAATTTTAGTAAAATTAAAAGTCTTTTGGTTTCAACATGCAGTCAGTACAAATATGTATTTTAAAGCACAGCCATGTAATAAAGCTAGTTTTGTTGTTGTTTGTTTGTTTTTTGTTTTTCTTTGTCATGCGTTTCATACTTAAAGTTCAGTTCCAACTAGCCCAATTTAAGGGTTCAATAGCCACATAGACTGTCCATGTCCTTGGGCACTACATAGTGACAGCAAAACTTCCTGTCCTAAACAATGGCTTATCCTAACCTATGGCTTCAATTTTCACTTTTCTCAGAATATTATAAAAGACATAATTTACTGGTGATTTACATATTTCTTACCACATCTCTGTCTCTCTCTCTCTGTCTCCATCTCTCTCTTTGTGTGTGTGTGTGGGGGGGGATTCTTTTCTGGAAAATAGCAACAGTAAACCTATGGACTGAATGTTAGTCTGACAACAAGGATCCAAAGTTTCTAGTTCTTCTATCTAAGGTGAGATAGAATTCAGTTTTCTCATTCATAAAATTATATGCCTCATTTAGGAAAAAAAAAAAAACTATTTATTTCCTTTCGTAATGTTTTAGTCTGTTTTCTCTCTGAGAGTGGGAGCAGACTGATCCCTTGCTGCCACTGTTCCAAAAGGCTGAATTTTAATGTTGTGGTCCCGCTCCTTCCCAGCACTTCCTTGGAGATTCTCAGATAGCTAGCTCTTGCTCATGTCAGCTTTTCCCCACCGTGTTTACTTCATTCTTTCTTTGCTTTCACTCCCGCTGTCATGATCTGCGGGATTTTTCTAAGCATTTCCTTCTCATCTCTGATGACCTCTATTGGTTACTAATGTACAGCTACCTCATCAGCCACACTTCCCTCCTATACCATTCCTACCAGCAATCCCATAATCCAGGCCCTTACTTCGCTTTTTTCATGGCTGTGGTTTGGATCTGTTCCAGGAAAGAATTACTGAAGTTTAAACTAGATTGTTGTCCCATCCCTCAGTTGCCTCGTGTATTTCTTTTGCTGGAAGAAGACAGCTTGCTGGCAGGTGGAGAAGACTTTGAACCCATTTTTCATCCTTGCCTTCTGTTCCTGGGCTCTTCATAGAAAAGGACAAAGTATCTAAGCCTTTTATAAACCTTGCCTTTCAAGCTTGCTTTGTTAGGGGCACCTTCCTAGGGCCCCTATAAGACTTGTGAGTGGTCCCCTGTTTATGGGGAAGTTAGGGAGCACTTCCTCTATTGGCCTGCAGGCCCAATGGTTGGCTACAAGCCACTGTTGACACACAGCATTGAAGAACTGGACTTTAATGAATTTGCATGACAAATTGGTAGTTTTGAAATTTTTGATATGGTGGGGGATGGGGAGGGGCAGGACACTTCTACAGCACATGGGTTGAGATCAGAGAACAGCTTGTAAGAGTTGGTACTTGCCATCCACCTGAGTCTGCTGGGCCTTCTTGGTGCCCCTGGTGGTTTTATTGTTGGCAATCAGTTAAGAACGTTTGTAACAATTGGGATTTATGGTTGTTCTTGTAACTTTTATGAAATCTGAATAAGCTTAATTAGCTCTGATAAAAATTTAGCATCTAAATTGAAGTGTTTTCTTGCTGTAAAGTGTGCACTGAATTTCAAAGCTTTTTCCATAGGAAGTACATGTAAATAATCACCTTCATGTTGCATGTTGAACTGACAGTATTTTTTTTTTCTATTTGGGGTAAATAAAAAACTTGATTCAATTAATTTTGTTTACTTATTTTAATTATTAAAATATGATTGCTCTAGAAAATTTAAAGTCCCTACATGGTCCATACTGTATCTATACCAGACAGTGCTGTTCTAGGCAGTTTCCCGGGGATGCAGAATCTTCTGTGTAATTTATATGAAGATTTATATGCAATCTGAGTACATTATTACACACAGTGTTCATGGTAAATACATGTAACATAGATATTATTATCTTTATTCCAAGCCAGAAAGGGACCCAGAACATAAACACACATTTCCTGAAACTGCAGTCATACTTAGTGAGTGAAAATAAAGTCCTATCTCAAGTCACCCCACAGTATGTGTCACCTTGTTGAGTAGTGTTCTGTTGCTGGCGTTCGGTAAGCCCAACACATGCCCACATCCGAATCCATTGGACTCCCATCTATTTAGCACTGTGTGTGCTCAGCACAGCTGGATTTAGTGTGCTCATCATGCTGTATGTTAGAACCTCACAGATAAAATAACTCCTGAAATAAAACCAGGGTCTCCAAGAGACATCTGCATTCTTCTATTCCTTCCATCATTATTCACAAAAGCCCAAACTCAAAACAACCTCAGTGTATAGTAACAGATGACTGGATTTAAAACAGTGGGACACCGTCAGGGGAATATTACTCAGCCTTGAGAAGAAGACGACAGTCCTGACATTTCTAAACGTTTGAACATTAAGAGCAATATAGAAGAGGAAATCATTCAGATGGATAAAAGACAAGTGCCTATGGGCTCACTTCCATGTGGAATCTGATGACAGCAGAGAAGCAGTTATCAGTAACACACCGTTGTGTGTTCAAAACGTGTGCTCTCTCATGCATACGTGTGTGAACCAGAAGAGAGAAAAACTGTTAAATAATTCACACATGGTAGTCACCTCACCATACGTGTGCCCCTGAAATCTCTCTGTCATAGACCTTACATTTTTGTTAGATGTAGCCACACATGCCTGCAAACCCAGCACTCAGAAGGTGGAGACGGGAAGATCAGCAGATGAAGATCATCCTCAGCTACACGGTGTTTTGAGGGCAGTCTGAGCTATACACAGATGGCTCTCACAAAACTTGGTACATAAATATATAAATAACAATTAATTCCTTAAATAAAATTTTAAAACACCTATCCTGGATGTAATTTTACTTGTCAGATATACGTCAATAAAACTGAAAATCTGCAGATCAGAGAGCACTAAGGAGTAATGAAATCAATTCATGTGCTGCGATCAGAATCTGAAACAGTAAAATAGATTCCAACAGTAAATATCAAAAATACTTCCTTATTCTAGTTTGTTTTTCATTGCTGTGATGGAAACCATGACCAAAACCAGCACGAGGAGAAAAGGGTTTATTTCAATATATGGGTGATAGTCCCTTATCAAGGAAAATCAAGGGGAAAACTCAAGGCAGGAACCTGAAGGCAGGAACTGACACAGAGACCAGGGAAGAATGCTGCTTGCAGACTTGTATCTAGGCTGGCATTAATCAGCTATTCTTATAAAGCTCAGGCCGACCTATCTAAGGGTGGCATCACCCAAAGTGGACTGGGCCCTCCTGTATCAATTAGAAAATGCCCCACAGACATGCCCACAGGCCAATGTAATAAAGGCAGTTCCTCAGCTGATGTTCCCTCTTCCCAGCTGTGTCAGAGTGGCAACTGAACTTAAACCATAGCAATCCCATATGATAAGAGTCAATATTATGCCTTCAGTTAGATATATATAGGGGTAAATATTATAATGAACAATGCAATCTTTTTCTTTTTATAAACTAACATCACGTGTTTTACATATGGGCTTATATGTTTCATTTATTTACTTTTGATCTGAGCCAGTGTGTTTCAGACTGACTTGTAACTCAAAACCCAATTGTCTTAGTCCCTAAATGGTGGGATTGTAATTGCTCATGACACAGCTGACCTACGAGGGCACAAAACAAAGAGGAATAAGAAGCCACTGCTCTGTGCCACTGGAAGGAAGGTGCCTATTCGCTCATCTCTACCAGCACCTAGCCCACTGTAGGAGATGCTACTTCCAGGAAACCACCTGGCTGTGCTAGATCAATCAAGTTAACTGCTGCAGCCAAGTCCACAAGGCATAGAATTGTCTCAATTGGTCCAAAAATGTCAGGCAGGATGATATACAGTCACTTTGTACGTCCACACCTTGGGTCCACATTTCAGTACACAGCATCATCTACATCATCTACTCTCCCACATTACCTCACCACCATGGTTTCTACCTGAAACTCAAAACTACTAAACTGTCCAGACAACAGCCATGTCTATCAGCCATGGCAGTGGATGAATCTTTGGAAAGATTGTAAGTGGTAAGATACACGGACACTTATTTGTTCATCTTGCTTGTTGAATGCAGTCTTGGTTAGGCTTTCTGTTACTGTGATGGAAACACCATGAACAAAAGCAACTTGGGGAGGAAAGGGTTGATTTAAGCTTCCACCTCTAAGGTTAATTCATTGCTAAGGGAAGTCAGAAAAGGAACTCAAGATAGGAACCTGGAAGCTGGAACGGAAGCAGTGGACATGGGGAAACACTGCTTACTGGCTCATTCAGCCTGCTTTCTTATACAAGCCAGGAACCTGTCCATGGTTGGCGCTACACACAGTGGTCTGTGCTTTCCCCCATCAATCAACAATGAAGAAGATGTCCCCAAGACTTGTCCACAGGCCAGTACAGTCAGAGTACTTTCTCAGTTGAAGTTCCTTCTTCTCAAATGACTGTCCATGTTAAGCTGACAAATATTTGACCCAGAGAAATAGTTCCTTTTTTGTCTTTGGGAGAGGGCAGAGAAGGGACAGAGAGAGACGGAGGAGGAGGAGAGAGAGAGAGAACAGAGAGACACACAGAGACACAGAGAGGACACATGACAGTTTTTACCTGAGACACATGCCTATGGAGGGCAGAGGTCAACACACAATGCCATGTGTGTTCCTCTAGATCATTCCAATTCACTTCCGGAGGCAGCATCTCTCACTGGAGCCAGAGCTGGATGCTTCACTTTTCTAGGTAGCCAGCTTGCCCAGGAGCCCCCTGTCTTCACCTCCTGAGTGTTGGGATTTACAGGCAGGCTGCCACGCCCACCTCTTTCCGGGGGTATAGTACATTGTGGTGGGTGAAGCCTAGCAGTAGGAGCATGAGGCTGCTGGATGAACTGCGTACTGCGTCTGCTGTGTGAAAGCGGAGAGAGATGAACGCTGGTGCTCAGCTCAGCTTACTTTTTAAATTTTTTTTTTTGTATTCTATTTTGGCTGTGCAGAATCCCAGACCATGGAGTGATGCTGCCTCCCTTGGTGTGGGTTCTTGGGAGGGCCTTCCCACCTCAGTTAACCTAACCTAGACAGGCATGCCCAGGGCCTTGTCTACCTGTGTGATTCTAGATACTGTTACGTTGACAGTCAACATTAACCATCACACCAAGCTGGAATGATGAAAACCAGCCACAAACCCATAGACTTCTAGGCATCCCACGGGCAATACTCTTCGAATTCATTTCATTCTGTAGATGCAACGGTTTTATACCTGAGATTTACTATCAGTGTTTGAATACTGGAGATTTCACACAGGCATCTGTCTCCTTTTGAAAAAGTCAGAATGCCCTGCACTCCCTGGGTTGATTTTTATCTATCAATAACCTGGTCAGCCAGCGGAGGTACCTGCCTGAAGCAGGACACAGTGTCTAAGCTGACCCCAGCTCCGTCACTGTGGCTTTATTATCACTGAGCCTGGTGCTGAAGATTCCTGAGCATGTAGCTACCGAATTCCCAGAAAAATGAGTCAGCACACTTGTGCTTACCAAGAGGGACAAGTGAACCAATGTCATCCTCAGTAAAACAGGCTTCTGACTGTGTGACTATTTCTTTCACCATAGGATTTTCTTTGTCCTCCTTGCTATTATCCTTCCAAAGATCAGCAATATCACTCACCAAAACTGTGGTGACAACCAAAACCTTCCTTCTGAGCTCTTTATATTATCATTTCCAAGATGCACTGAGGAAAGACAAGACCATCCCTGGTTGAGTCACTGCTTAGTGAGGCTATTGCAGTGTCCATCAGTCGCCCACTAATTGACCACGGAAGCTTCCCGAGTTTTCTCCAGTCTTCCCTTGAGGACCCATTGAAGAATCCCACATATCAATCAGGCCACAGAAGCCACAGCCTTGGGTATATTTAGGGGTGCTGTCACCTAGACAGTGCTGCCAGTCAACTCTGATGGGGACCCAACTAATACGTATGTGGAGCCCCTCCTTCAGATGATTCCCAGTCCATGATACTTTCTCCCAAGACACAGGATTATCAGTCTTCTGGAGCACATCTCCTGGAGTTCCACTAGAGCTTAAGCCTGATTCTAAGTTTTCAGTCTCCTAGACTAGGCTGAAGCACCATAAAGACTTCTGGAAACATGGAAAGCTACTGTGTACGGGATATTAGAGTACAGAGGACAGAACACATCTCATGGCTTTTACTTATTTTAGGGATTAACTTTGTTATCTTAATTAATTTGTAGGCTATGTAACATCTGTGTTTTCCTAAGAGTTTTGTTCCTGTGTGAGGATGACTTCCAGGTGAAAAAACATAAGAAAACACGTGTGGCAGTGTGACATTTGTCCCTTCAGTTCTCCCTCCCCCACCCACCCACACAGCATGCTGCTGGAAAGTCAACTCCATTTTTAAACCAGCAATTACCTGCCTGCCTCTATAGCCTTCACGTGCTATCTGATAGGTATTGGCTAGGGACAAGAACTACTCTTGTGAAAAATAGAAACTTACAACAACATAGAAAGAGTTCTTGGAGCCTATCATGACCCCAGTGGATAGGCTTTCAAGGAGGACCTCCTAACTCAATGTGGGCATTCTCTCTATAGCACCTCATCTAGTGACTGTCCATCCTGGTGGGACACATCTCAGAGATAGGTACACATCATATGGGAGTTGCTACTGACAGCTGTGATGTTGGTTTCTATTCAGCTCAAACATTATTTACCCAGTGGACCCATGTTTTCATATTTATAAGCGACCCAGTAATTCCGAACATCAGCACTTCAAGTCTTCCTTATGAATGTTCACTGCACATACCAAGAACCCTACAGACATCACCAGGAGAGAATGAGAGTCGGCTTTGCACTACACCTATGACTGGTAGAGATATGGCCACCTACCTTGTCTCCATTTGAACATTTAACTGAGTACCTATACAGACAGTAGGCTAAGTGGCAAGGCATACCGAGGCTGCTAAACAGCTGACTTGACCCAGAGAGGTCATCCAGCATTGTTCTGGTGGGCACAGGGACGGGACATATAACCTGAGAAAGGCTTAACCAACCCTTGGCAAACTTTGGCTTTGAACACTGAAAGGGGACACAGGCAAGGAACATAAGCACCTGACATAGAAGTGACAATAAACAAACAAACAAACAAACAAACTCTGGGGATTTTTTGTTTGCTTGTTTTCTAAAGGAATGCTTTTTGCCAACACTGTGATCTTAGTACAGCTGTGTCTGACTTCCAAGCCTCTGGGTGTTAGTTTGTTAGAGCAGCAATAAAATACTAGCAGAGCATCAAACCTCCATGTGAAAGCCAGGGCAAGCCCAGTAAATACACTGTCCCCAGCTAAGCAGCCCTCAGCCTTCATCAGTAAAATGTGGTTTCTGGGCAAAATACATATAAGGTAACAAGGTTGTCTGCCTTGGTTTGGCTTGGTTGATATTTTGTGACAAAAAGATGACTGCTTTAGTCAGCCTATGCTCCTCTTTGCTGTTCACATGGCTCCCAACACTTTGGAACTTGCCTTTAGAACAAGAAAAAAAAAAAGGAAAATAAAGCAAAACAAACAAACAAACAAAAAACAGGAAAGAGGGAGGGAAGAATTTTGTTTGTGTCATTCTTATTGCTTTATTTTGAATCAAAGATATATTGCTCTGCCGTAACAGTCCTGTTTCCGTTCACTCGCCTTTTAAGGAAAATGAAACACAGCCCTCAGTACCATTGTCACCACAGAGGTCACTGCCAATAGCTCCAAGTCCTCTTTTGAGAACCCCTGCAGTCCAGATCAAAGACCTCTAAACACGGAAGCCATATTGCTAAGTGAGGATGGAGTAGTCTCTGGGTGACCTTGGAAGAACCCAGCCCAGTCGAAGTGATTGGATATTTCTTTCCAAACAGGACTGAAGAAACTGGCTTACAATCAACCAAACACGTCTACGGTGGTAATAAGTGCTTTGATTTTTATTTCTCTTGATGTTCAGAAAAGGGGGGAGGCAGCAGGAATCACTTGTCCTTGCTTCTCATACCTCTTCCCCATTCTGTCATGAAAATAAAGATAAAACCTCTCCCTGATTCCCCAGCCTCTACTCATACCAGAAAAAAAGAAGTGGGTCTGTATATTACTTAAACAATCCTGCTGTAATTATATATGGCCTAGGTGTGAATGAGTTGGAGGCAGAGAGAGTCTGGAGACAGACCCAGAGGACTCTCACTGCCTATATCACAGTTTTGTTTGTGTGGTTTTTTAAAAATGTTGATCCCCAAACAGTAACCAGCCTAATAACTCTCGACATTCCATCACTAATAAACTTGGTAATGGATTTCTTCTCTCTCTCAACATTTCATAGGTTTTGCCCAAGCTGCCAATGAAAGTGAAATGTGCTCTGTGTTTGCTTCTCTCTCTCTCTCTCTTTTTTTCATGTTCCTTTTTAAGTTATAGCCACTGGAGAGACTTGATAAGTTTCCCTCTTATCTCACTAAGACATCTGAGCCTGCTCCATAGTAACCGAATAATCAATTAATTGTCTTGCAGAGTTCCATTTACATAATGAAAACGAAATGCACTGATATTTTATATGAGTCATTTTTGGTCGTCTAGACTGATAATATATTGCATATTGATTGAAAAGAGAAAGTCTAATGGATCTTCTGTTGTTGAACTTGCAAAATTAGAATCACAGTGAAATTACAGAAGCAAGCATCTATCTAACTTTTATCTATATATCTTTCTTTAATATAGGATCTTAAATGTCTAGGCCTGATTACAGCTTTGTACTCATTTGAGCAAAAAGGGCACATACTGACTGTGTGGCAGTGTGCAGCCTCATTGCTTGGACCAAAATTGATATTTTCCTGTTTGAAAACTGCCAAGGGACCAGACTAGAGTCTTGTGAAGTGTGCATAGTCATGGCATCTATGACTTCGATCATACCTGCTCTGTTGGCGTAGGCTCCTTAGCCTGAGAAAGGGAGAAAGTGTGAGTAAGGCTTAGACAAAACAAACGGAAATTAAGGGTTGATGTGAAGGAAAGCGACCTGGTTCTACATCCTCATCTTTCTGAGAGTATCCATTCACAGCAACAGACCATGTTTAGTGCACTTCATTGCAGTTGGCACAGCAAGTGTACTTACTGGTGAGGCTGACAGACACAGGCCATGCTCTGTAAATCCCCACCTCCCTCACTTAAGAACTGTCAGATACAGGCTATCTTACTTGACTTCTCTGAGCCTTCTGCATCAACACCCTTATCCAGACATAGTGTTAATGCTCACCTCTCCTCCACGCTATTCTGGTGTCAAAATGAAACCAGCTCATACTTGCTAGATGCCAAAATTAAAGCCTGCCTGTCACACAGAAAATGTTCAATAAAGTGGCCATGATAACTAATTGATAAGCAAATCCAAAATGGTCCTGGCCCTCCAGGTCAAAGACCAGTGGAGAGCTGATGAGAAGGAAAATTGAAATAAAAAGTAGCTATGCCAAAAAGACAGGTGGTAAGGCTCTATGGTTAGAAGGTATCCCCGAGTTATAAATTCACCAGTGCTAGGAGCAGGGTCTGGTGGAAGGTGATGAGGGTGCAAAGGCTCACTCATGGGTGAATGAAGGCTGTTAGCTCTGAAGTGGGGTCTTTATGAGGAAGCACCCTCTGTATTCTCTATCTCTCTTTACACACATTTTTCTCTCTTGCTGCTTTGTATTTGCTCTCTTCTGCCATTCTTTCTTCTTTTCTTTCTCTGCAATGCCTTCTTCAACACTACAGTGCACCATCAGGGCCATGGCTGCTGCCAGCTCCTCGATTCTCCCTAGCCTTCCCAGCCCTCAGAATCCCGAGCCAGTAAATTTCCATTCACTATAAACTACCCCGTCTGAGTTATTCTGTTGCAGCCATACCTAACAAAGACTGTAAAATTGTGTTTTCTACTTTGATTTTTTTTAATTCTTATTCTTCTGTATTTCTAATACTTTCACAATGGTCACACATGTACTTTTATAATCTTTTAAAAATCAAAATTATTTCCACTTTTCAAAGGAAAAGGAAGGCATCATGGGGAGGGTGGAGGGCAATGTATTCTGAAGGTGACATGCTGCTTCCTCCTTAGAGGCGTTAGCTATGTTTTTTTGTCTGTTTGTTTTTGTTTTTCTGAGAATTTTTAGCGTGGCGACTGTACCTGGATCTTGAAACACTTTCAGTACAGGGTTGCCTTGAAAATTCAGGATGAGACTCAGCTCTTTCATCTGCACTCTCGTCAGGTGCTCTCCATCCCCTCATCACGACCAAAACCTTGAAGATGGAAAGAAAAAAAAAATGATTTGTACATCTCATGGAGAGAGACCAGAGAGATGGCTAAAGGAACTGTGTGGCCCAAAGATGTTCTTACAGAAGCTCAAGAATCCATCAAGCCCTCTTTTCCTACAAGAGAAGAAGGTGTTCTTTGGGCACACCCAGCCCTGAAAACACACCCAGAACACAGCAGCAAAGGATGACTCGGAAAGGACCCTAGAGCTCCTACACTAAACCCAGGATCCCACACAGCGGAAGGCCAAGAATGAAGTTTCTTCCAGGTAACTCAGCCTAGTTTCTTCTTGTACTAACCTCTGGACTCCAACATCAAGGAAACTTGCTATGAAATACAAAAATAAAAGACAGGAAAAGAAAGCTAAATCAAGGCTGCTTCTTGGTGATTCAATAGTTACCCTTTTCGATGATAGTGTGGATGGCTTCAGTGATGAGTTAAAATTATTGTTGATGGCTGGTGTCCTTGCATTCTCACTTCCAGAAAAGGAATTCTCCCTAGCAGCTAAGAAATATGGTAGGCTGGGCCATGCACCCTTCAAATGCAGATTCCGAGGATCCCCAGGGCACAAATAGAGAAATGTATTGCTTGACATTATTATTTTTGTGCCCCAGTTGTCCACCAGGAACATTTCAATGCCTGCACATTCTTGCTCCTCCATCTGACCTTCTTTCTCTACTGTTTCGAGTAATACAACACATGCACTTTTTAGTATTGGTATCAGCACATGAGAAAACAAAGTGGGTAACGACATCTATCGACCTTGTCCCAGTGAGCACGAGTGATCTTATTAACAGGGAAGGATCTAAAAAGGAGGGATATAGCTGTGTGCAACAAGGAATTGATGTATCAGTGAGCCTACCACAGAGGGACTCTGAAAGACTCTACCCAGCAGGGTATTAAAGGGAATGCTGAGACTCATAGCCAAACTTTGGGCAGAGTGCAGGGAATCTTATGAAAGAAGGGGAGATAGAAAGACTTGGAGAGGGCAGAAGCTCCACAAGGAGAACAACAGAACCAAAAAAACCTGGGACTAGGGTTATCTTCTGAGACTGATACTCCAACCAAGGACCATACATAGAGATAACCTAGAACCCCTGCACAGATGTAGCCTATGGCAGCTCAGTCTCCAAGTGGGTTCCCTAGTAAGGGAAACAGGGACTGTCTCTGATGTGAACTGTCTGGCTCTTTGATCACCTCCTCCTGAGGTAGAAGCAGCCTTACCAGGCCACAAAGAAAGACTACGAAAGACAGTCGGATGAGACCTGATAAGCTAGAATCAGATGGAAGGGGAAGAGGGCCTCCCTATCAGTGGAGTTGGGGAGGAACATGGGAGTTGATGAGGGAGGGAGAGAAGGAGGGATTGGGAGGGGACAAGGGTGGGATACAAAGTGGGATACAGCTGGGATACAAAGTGAATAAATTGTAATAAATAAAAAAGAAAAAAAAAGTCAGTGACACACTGAAGATTTGAAAACACTTGGACAATGCTTAGAGAGCACCAAGCAGCTCAGGTGCCCTCAGGAAGAAAGGACAATGCCAAAGATATATAGCACCAAAAGGCACCTTGCACCTGCCCAGGTGATGCCCCACAGAAGTGGTCCCAATAGAGGCAGCAATGTTTGAATTCATTTGGTTATGGAGTTCTTCTCGGTACTTTAATTGTGCCAAATATAATTTTAAATTTTTCCTGAGTTTATGAAAGTTAAGCATAAGAGAATATTAAGTGGGATATTTCCTGTTAATCTGGAATTGATGGGTAAGATTTAATGCAGAAGCCCAAGGGATGCTAAATAATCCGTGATCTGAAGGAACCTTCCAGGAATTTAGAATGAAGTGTTGAGAGTGTGTTTATCTTGGAGCTTCTCAAGAGTCCGATTGGGAGTAACTATGGATAAATGTCAAGGTAAAAAGGTCATGTGACTGGGGAGGAAAAAAAAAGAGGTTTTAAGAGAGGAGAGCAGGAAAAATAATAGCAAATGGGGAAATGTGGAATAACCGGAGACTAAAGGATACAACCATAAAAGGGAAGAAGAGAGATGAGAGGAGTTGGGCTGTGAATAGAAATTAAACAAAACCAAAATTTATATAGAAACCTATTACTCTGTGAGCTAATTTACAAAAATATTGAGTGACAAAAACACTTTTTTTTTAAAAGAAAATGACAAGATCCTAATTGGTCTAGGAATCACTGCGCAGACCAGGCTGGCCTCAAACTCAGAAATTTTCCTGCCTGTACTTCCCAAATGCGGGTTAAAGGCAGTTGTCACCACATACAGATGGGAAATAATCTTTTACAGAAAGAGTCAATAATCAATTTGGTGTCAAAAATAATCAGTCAAATGGCATGGCAATATCTGCTTTCCGGAAGGGGGGACAGGAAGGAGTTCTCATATCTCCAAAGGCAAGTAAAGAGGTTTCCCTGTGGAAAGCATGTCTACAGAAAGAGACCCAATGACTGGTGCCTCAGGTGTGGCCCACAGTCACCTGAACAGAGGTAAGGGGAGCTAAAGACGGCTATCATGGTAGGCAAGCATTGTTGGCATTGTCCGTTCGTCCTCAAGGTTTCCGAGCTGGACCCTGACCTCTAAAGCTTGTTGTCTTTGGTCTTCTCTGGGAGGACTGGGCCTTGGAGAAGGTGAAGCATTCTATCACTGCAGGCTGATCAGGAATTAAGGGGAAGTGCAAAAGCTTTGGAATGTGTTGTTATGGGTACAGATTGAAGTTTGAGCCTACCTCAGGGCAAAACCAGCTCTTCGTCTTAGGGATCCCTGTAGAAGGAAGCCCCAGTCAGGGGCTCGCTCCTGAGCTGGCCTCACACCATTAGGAGTCCAACCAACAGTGACAGGGCCTCTACAGGTCACAATCAGAGAACCGGTGACAACCAGGCGAAACACATAATAAGTCAATATGTATGTTTTCCTCCCCCACCCCACTCCTCTCCCAGGGCCTCCATACACATGAAATTAAGGACAAAGACACAAAGGTATGAAGTAAGAAAATGACCAGGATCATTGGTTCTCTTCCTAGGCCAGGGTCCTCAAGCTCAAATCTGGTTGGTTGATTCCAGGAGGAAAGTGGAAGAAAGGGGGCAGGATTTAAATCACTCTGGAGTTTTTAAAGTTAAAAGTTTATTTTTCTTTAAAAAATGTTTTACATTTATTTGATGTATGAGTGTGTGTTCTGTATATGCGTGTGAGTGTGTACGTATGTGTTATGTGTGTGTACATGCGTATGCATGTGTTTGTGTGTCTGTGTGCCACTGTGTGTACATGTGTGTCTGTGAGTCTATGGGTCAGTGTGTGTCTGAGTGTGTGTCTGCTTGTGTGTGAGTGTGCGTGTGTGTGTATGTGTTTGGATGTAGGAGTGTGTGTGTGTGCATGGGAGGGTGGATGAGTGAGAATGTGTGTGTGTGTGTGTGTGTGTGTGTGTGTGTGTGTGTGTGTACACATGCCATGCAGTGATTTTGAAGGTCAGAGGAAAACTTGCAGGAATTATTGCTTCTCTCCCTTTACTAGGTGGATTCTAGGGATTGAACTCAGGTCTTCGAGCTGGCAGCAAGCCCCTTTACCCACTTACCCATCTTGAAAGCCCATAAACTTTCAATGAGGGTGCAGAAACTTTTTTTAAATTTCTAAAATGGTTTTGCTGTTGCTGCAGCGCAGAGAGCTTGGCTATTGTGGCACTAAAGAATTAAAGCAGTTCACACAATGACGCAGATAGTTTTGATAACGACTTTAATTGGGATGGGAACACGGACGGTTTGACTCCCAACCCTGCGCTGTTCTGCTTCATGGAGTGTCCTCCTTCCTCCACATCACATCATTTCCTCTGTCTTTTACAAAGAAGATGACAAGAGTAAAAGCAGAATTAATAAAATCTCCAGTGCTTTCCCTTTCAGAGCTTCTTTCAGCACCTCTTCCAAGTGTGTCTTGAGCAGCCCAATTGTTCAACTGTATTTCAGTAGTGACTGGGTAAGACTGGAACCGAGCGGGGGCTGGGCTGGCCACGCTGCACTACTGTGCCTATCAACTTAATAAATGAAGTTAGCATCATCAGTCAGGTCCAGAGGCCAGCGAGGCCCTGCAGTTTGCTGAGTCAGACCTAGCACGTTTAATAAAGGGGATTGAAAAATAGCGCTTGATGTTGCTCTAGTTCAGATCAGTAAATTGTGAGGACACCCCATACATTAAGTGGAACCACTCATTTCCATAATGGGATAGGATCATCTCCACTGACTGCACCCTGTTCTGAGGACAGAAGCTTGCCTGAGGCCATTACAAAAGGATTATGAGGGCTCAGAAGAGTTGACAGTGGGCAATGCCTTAACCCCTGTGCCAAAACCCCAGATCGATAGAGAATGCCGAAATTTCACTGGTGTGCATGTTTTGGGGGGAGACTCCTGTTTTAAATTTCTACACAGTTCTGCCTACTCAGGTGCTCTAGATCCATCCTACCATAGTTATATTATGGGTGCCACAGAGTGAATTGAAACTGTCAGTTTTTCCACCATGTCTGAATGTCATTTCCTTCTCCCGAGCAGACACTCAGCCACTCAAAAGGGAGCCATTATGTTGACATCCAAGCCTCCTGTAGTGTTGCTTGTACATGTCAGCTGCTTTCTGCTCCATACACTTTGCCGTTTTGTTTCTGAGATGCATTGCAAACAGCTCCTCACCATGCTAACCTCACCCAACAACGTTCAAGAAATATGTTAGATAAACATAAATAGCTCTACAGGTGTGTCTGTTTTCAAAGAGCGTTAAAACTTACCCAAAGGAAAAGAAAGTAGATGAATCCATAGACAGCAAATTCAGCTAATTCTCGAGATGGTTGCTTAACTAGCCTCTGATAGATGTTCTCGAAAGGAAAGCCATCAAGACAAGCAAAGATTTCTTTATGGCATAAAGGTACCAAGTACAAAGTACCCCCAAGTACAAAGGACAGGAGAACAGAGATGAAAACCATGTGTGAGGTCAATTTTCAAATTGAGAGGATATCAAGGTGTCTGGATGTCATAGAACTGGACCACACTGGTCAGATTCAGAGAGCCACTAGGACCGACTGACAGGCTGTGTGATTCTTGGCTGGGCGATGAAGAAGAGTAGAAAGAAAACATATTTGTAGGGGTGGCCAATTTGCACATTGCAACCGGACTTTGAAGAGCTCTAAAATGGTGAGTAGTGAGAATTATTACAGCACAAGGTATATTTTTTTTAATTATGGTATAATTTTGTATGTGTGTAGGTGTATGTGTGTATGTCCATGTGTGTGCCTGTGAGTATAAATGTGAGAATCTGCATGGAGGACCAGAGAATCATCTGTGGTATTGTTTGTAGTTTCTCGGGCACTGTCTACCTTGTCCGTTTGTTTGTGATGGAGTCTCTCACTAGCCTGGAACACATCGACTCGACATGCTCGGGGATCTGCCCTGCTTCACCTTCCCATTGCTGTGACTACAGGAGTGTGCCACCACACCCAGCTCCTTCATAAAATGCTCCTTGAGATTGGACTCACGTCATCCAGCACGCTAGTCAAACATTTCACCATCTGAGCCATCATCTCCCTCACCTTAAATGATGATATTATTTTACTTCCAATTTTGTTCTATGTGTAATTAAATAGTGAATCATCCAATTTCAATAAAGTATATTCAGAAGTATGTGAAAAAAAAAAACATTCTTGTTCGTGTTGGGCAAAGTAGGTTGACATGAACTCTACCTCCAAGATTCAGTGGCTGTATTGTGTTATGGTTTCTAAGGATTGAGTCACCATCTAACACCCAATGTTTGCAGGAGCTGTGCTGACAAGGTTTCCACACACAGTGCCATACCTCAGGAGAATGAGCTGTGCCCTGAACATCCCAGATCTGAGTATTTATTATGACATCCTTCTGGGATAGGCTTACTAATGCTTCTTATTCCAACACAACCTGCACGCTATGACAGGGGGAAGGTACCTGCCCATAACTCAACTATGTGGCTTCTGGTCCCCGGCTCACAGGCCACAAATGAGTCATAGAAAGACTGAGGACCCTTTGCCTGAAAGTAATAAAGCTCAGCTGTGCTTTGTCCATGACAACTGGCATTCCTCATTGCTTTCATGGGTGGTGATGGTACTTGTTTGATATATTGCTAATTGACAGGATGTAATTTTTTCATGACAAAACTTATCAGCCACCCTCATGCTTAGAATGTGAGCAGTTAGATGAATAATGATGTTTAATATTTGCCAAGGATGTAATACTTATCCGATCCCATGCAAGATACCTGATAGTAATTACACTCTCTTGCCTTTATAAATCACACTGATCTGCCCATTTTACAAAGAAGGAAACTGAGTCATCGATAATACATAGAAAAGCTAGTGCTACCATCCATCCACACACAAAGATTCAAGCTCATGGTATCAGTCAGAGCCCAGGAATCCAATGTCCACATTAACACCAGGCAGAGCAAAAGGTGACTCTTGCCTTCCTCTGTCTTCTGTTCCTTTCAAGATTTCACAGGATTGGTTGATGTCCACTCACATTGGGAAGGTCAGTCTGACTTACTGAGTCTACTTATGCAAAGATTAATTTTATTTGATCAGCTATCACAGACATATCATTAAGACATTATGAATACCTTCAGCTCATTCAGTGGATACATGAAACTAGCTACCACAGTATGTCTGGGAGAAATCATATGAATCCTACATGGATCAGAATCACCAAACAAGTCATTGGAGCCACCATACTATTTATCCAAGGCCGTGCTTGTTAGGATTTGAATAGATAAGATTTGCTATTAACAATAACCAAACTTATTTAGCGTAGGAATGTGGAGTATAGTCTACATTCTCATTAACATAATCATATCCATGAAACTAGCCAGCCTCTTGATCATCTCATTAGTTATTTTATATGTTAATAACAGTGATTTACAAAACACAAACAACAATGATAAAATATAATGGTTTTGAATATAATTGACAATATTCTTTTAAAGACTTCTAATAGTTTATTTTGTAAATCTATTTCCTGGAGTAAGAACTATTGGCTCCATTATATAATACTCATGCTATACCATGTACGTAAAGAGAAAACTATTTAGAACCTAGAGCTTCATGGAAATGTAAGATAATAAGTGATAGTATCATCCGGATCTCCTGAAGCTCTTCATATTTGAATGGTTCAATGCCTTACTGGCCCACAAAAATCTCAAGTCCAGCAGTTTCCTGAATCCTATGGAAATTCTTCCTCAGCCATTCAGTAACATGTGGTGTTTCTGTTTCAAACCAGTGAGAAGTGTGTATGACATATATTCACACAAATAACTACAAGTGGATGAAAATTAATCTTATCTATTCTTTAAGTATAACTTGGAAATCACAATGATATCTCCATACACATAAAAAGACATTAGATTATTTTTCTAACAATACAGTCCATCTACTACTGCATGCAAGGCAGTAGAGACTAAAAGATGAGATGTGGTATCTCCTGTAAGCCCCTGATTCTGGGGATGATTCAGTGTGTAATTCCATTGGCAGGCAATGCTCACTAGTCAATCATCTCAAGAATAAAGTTGTCATCCACACTCATTGTCTTAGTTTGGGTTTTATTTCTCTGACGAAAGTCCATGATTGTGGCAACTCTTATAAAGGAAAACATTTAACTGGTGCTACCTTAGAGTTCAGAGGTTTAGTTCATTATTGACGTGGCAGGAAACATAACAGCATGCAGGCAGACATGATACTGGAGGAGTGGATAGTTCTACCTCTTGAGCCTCAGGGAGCAAAAGGAGACTGTGTGCCACACTGCGGATAGTTTGAGCATATAAGACCTCAAAGCTCCTTCCCCACAGAGACACGCTTCCTCCAACAAGGCCTTACCTCCTAGTAGTGTCACTCCCTGTGAGCCACTCATTCAGACACATGACTTTATGGGGGCCATAGCTGTTCAAGCCACCACACTCATCATTTCCCTAACACCTGTTCAGACATAAACCATGCTTGTCAGGCTTCTAGACTATTTATTTACAAAATGATGATCTTGATTAAAAGCACCACTTTGTTGCTGTTTTTTTTTTTTTATTTTTGCTCACAGTGCTTAGAAAAAAATTCATATAAAAATAAAGCCATAATGAAAGAAGTGAAACTCCCTGAAAGCCCATCTTTATTCATCCTTTGGTCGATACCCTCCTATATAGCTCTCTGTTCATATGTATGTGGGATGCACTGTTAGTCTCACATTGATGGGTCTATGTCATATTTCTATATCACAGATCCCATTTTTTTTTAACTGTCATTTTAAACTCTACTCTCCTTTTTCTCCGTGTTGCATCCTGAAATGAAATAACTCTTTCTTGGGTTACACCACGAACACATAACTATAAACATAACAACGAAATATACCTCCATGGAGGAGTTACAAACATTATAAATTTTGATGTTATTGAAATTGATCTGTCCTCATTTAAAAGTACATTCTCGCACATCCAAGCTGTAGTGGATGGATCTACTTTAATCTCCTTAATGACTGAATGTGTGCTATTGTATGGATAGACTACAACTCCATTTTCTTATTTGTAAGCATTTATTTGTTTTTAGATTTTAACAACTGCAAACACTGTGTGATAAAATGGTTGTGGGTTCTAATGATTTTATTTCTGCAGGATAAATTCCCAGAAGCAGAAATGTTGGATCAAAGAATAAGTATATTTTTACTTTTAACATATATTGTCAAAACTTTCCAAAAATGCTACAAATTATATTTCCCCAAGCAATATTGAAGAGCACTCTATACCTTGCAATCTAGCCAACTCATTTACATTCTCACCAGTGTAAAGTTGTTATTTTAATTTGCATATCCATGATTGCTAATGAACTTGCATCTTCTCTAATGTTGATGGATGCCTTGATTTGTTCTCCATATTTATTGTTTTTCCAGGTGTCCTCAGGGAAAACCTAAAGTTCCCTGGATCCTCAGTTGTCATCTCAGAAGACAGTGGTCAGATGGCCAGACTAAAGCTCTCCATCCATTTCTACTGATGCAACATACTTAATAGGTTCTTCTTAAAACTCGGTTTGCAAATGCTGGTTTTGACCTGACTGCCATATTGCATGCTTCCAAAGAATTCTCATTCCCTAAAATTTTACAATGCTGAAATGATCTTGTTTGTTGATCTTTTTGTTATTAATTTTAGTATTATCTTGGATGGATTTTAAGTTAATTTTAGACAGAATCTCTTACATCCCCTGCATATCAAAGATTTATACAAATACAACAGATTTTACACTTGAGTGTAAGTAAGAGTCACCTGGAGAATTTGTTTAAAACGCAGTCATTAGATCCAGAGACATATTCAGAAGGGAGGGCAAAAGATTTAAGAATCTGTATTATAAGCAAACACTTTGGAAAAATGTTATACAGCTCATTCATTGCCAAATTTGGAATACCTCTGGTCCTTGGCACTTATTATGGGCTTAACAAATGTTTGGTGATTAATAGAGTCTTCTAATCAGCCATCAGACTCTCCTAAAATCTGTGTGGTTTTGGTGAAGTTAAGTCTTGGCACAAGACCATTTATTTTAAAAACCCACCCTCCAATGTAACTCAGCCTTTGGGATACAGATAATATCTTTGGAAGTGGGAAAAAAAATTTCATTTTGCAAGTGTAGGTTGGAAATCAGATAAAGCCAGCTTAGAACCCCCATTCTCCCCTGGTCTATTAGGAACTGCCTCACAGCACATATAGACATAATCCTGGTGTCCTATCAAAGGACGCTGTACTCCAGCCACTTACGTCACGAGCCAGAAAATAGAATCTCACAGAGAAAATTTAACCGTGGGGTCAAGAAAGCGATACTTGTCACCACAAAATACTTCCTCACCCAGAGGAAGCACATAAGAAAGAGAATCATACAGAGCTCTTTCCAGAAGGAGGTGTATTTAAATAAACTTTCTCTCAGCTAAGATGGATCCTGCTCAATCTTAAATTCTTCCCTCTAATCCTATCTGCATCCCAATCACCCTGATTTACTCTGTCACTGGGTGAGGGTACAAAGGGAAAGATTGCAGATCTAATTAGCATAATATGGATAAGCAAATGAGGCCTAATCAATTATGGTTCACACTTGCTTTCATCACTCGTGCCAACAGTCGGCAAATTCACTGACAGTTCAAATGCGACATTTTTAGAAGCCATCAGTAAATCAATAACAAGTGACAGTAATTTAGATGCACACTTCGTTCTGCCTCCATTTCTGTCCAGGAGATGCAGCCTCACAACCCCGCGACACCTGAGCTCAGCAGTCAACGCTTTTTAGCATTTAAATCTTACACAGGGGCCAAGTCTGTGCATCCCAAATCTTGGCACTGGGGCTTTCCCTGACTGCTTGTGGAGAGATTACAGGAAGTACAATGATAGAGAGCTCTTCACCACTGGTATTAGACTTTTGGACAAGCTTGTATATGTATCCATAAGGAGGTAATCAGGTCTGGTAGGGTGTGCCACAGGGCAGCCAATCTGGGTTCTTATCTCTAGCTCTACCAATCTTTACTAGTGTAATCTTAGGAAAACTACTTGATCTGTCTGTGTTGCAGTTACACCATCTGTTTGTTGAATGGTGGAGGGAGAGGGAAAACTAACTAATACATACTCTTGCTTGCCTGACAAGCCTGAGTGGAGGATAAAAATAAGACATGATGGTAAACATACCTTTCATAAACACAAGGTCACAGGCAGAGCTTGCCAAGAACTGAACACTGGCTTCAGAGACAAGAGAAATGAGAAAGTGTCCCCTCTGCTGTTTAAAATCATTTTGTTTTATTCCTATGGTGTTCATGTTTTTAAGAATCATAATATGATTCAGAAAGAGGGAGAACAGGGCAGACAAGATGGCTCAGTAGGTAAAGGAGCTTGTTGCCAAACCTGCCCACCCAGAGTTTAACCTATGGAACCATCAAGGCGGGAGGAGAGAACCAACCCCCACAAGTTGTCTCCGATCTCCATACACAAGCCATGGCACAGGCACTCCCACACACACACGCACACAGACACACACACACACACACACACACACACACACAAACAAATACTATGTCATTAAAATATAATAAGATGGTAGAAAGGTTCTAAAATTCAAATTCATGATCACGAAGTGAGTTTGGACAGAGTCAGAGTGGGAAAGAATCTTAGCACAATCCTCGTCAACCGCTCTTCCTCACCACTTACAGTTAGCACAGGATCCTTGTTAGTACTATGCACTTCAGGAAGAACACTGAGCAAACTGAAAATCAACTAGACACTGGTAATGATGGAGGTTCTAGCCCTCCGCTCACCAATCCCCCTCCACGCTCAAGCTTACTTTCCTACTTCTCTGGGGAACCCAGTGAAGTGGTGCTCCATTCCTGTCTTTCAATGGTGTGTGCCTGGTTATTTTCTCTGCAGTTTACCTGTCCTGGAATCACCGCACCCTTAGCCATGCTGTTGGTCTCATTAGAATCTCTACTTGATAAATACATAGTGTCTCTTAAAGGCCGCTGTTTCTTATTTTAAGTGTGTATAAATTAGCCAGTTAATAACTTTAGAACGTGGGAAATTATTTATTTGAATGTACCTCAGGAAATTTATTGAGTATTTTATCCATTGGTTATTGTTATTTGTTGCTGTTGTTGGTTTTTTTCTCTCTCTGAAAATGTAGCCCAGATTGGCTTGAATCTGCCTTCTTGTCCCTGCCTTCCAAATGCTAGGCTCACAGCATTTGCTCTCATAGCCAGCTTCCACTGATATTTGTTACAAAATTTCTGTGCACAAAACAACTGCAAAAATCTCAACAACTAGAACAAGGATTTCTTTTACTGCTCACATAGCTGGCTTGCAACCCAAGGTACCACTAGTGGCCTTACTCATATCTCTGTGGATGGTAGTGAGTCTGAAAGTCTTGACTGGAAATTCTTAGCTATAGCCACTCGGGTCCACACATTGCTCACCCCCAGGCTCATCCTAATCATGACTTTCTCATGGCAATGTCTGAAGCACAACAGTTACAACAGTACTTCTCAAGCCTCTGCCCTTACCATATGGCCTTTAGCTGCAGCAAACCAGGTGGGAAAGCCAAGGGGTGAAGAATAATTTTTCTGCCCATAGCAAGAGGGCACTGCCATAGCATGTGATAGAAGGTGAGCATATTTGATGAGAAGAATAATTGGAGCCATTAACATGAGTGTCTCATGTGGAAGACTCTTCTATTGTTTCTACAGGAAATAAAAATTTAACTGGGAAAATATTTTTTAGGATCCAGTTGGATCTTAAAATCTAGTAGGGTTTGTGAGTGTTTCATATAAGGAGGAAATCAAGTGTGGATATCAAGTGAAGAAGACTACAAAGAGACTACCATTTGAGTTAAATCTGTACAAAGAACTAACAGAATGTGAAGTCAACAGACGGTGGGAAAATGTCCTCTTCTTGAGAGCTGGTATGCAGAAGGAAAATCACAGCCATGTCCAAAAAAACCAATCATAGGTCTGTATGGCTACAAATAAAGAGGGTGAAATATCAGAAATGGTATGGCTACAAATAAAGAGGGTGAAATATCAGAAATGGTAGCCACAGAGCAAAAGGGGGTACTCCCGGCGTTTTCAGTCACTATTTAATAGAGAGCTCATTTTTTCCATTACATCCCAAGCAAACAAACAAAACATACATATTCACAGAAAAAGGACATATCTATCTGTCTATCTGTGTCTGTCTGTCTACATATCTGCCCACCTGTCTACCAATGAATTAATGACCAAGAGACAAGCACATATGGTGGATGCTCAGGGAGCCTATTAATAGAACACTTTCCTCCACTTTCTAAAGAAAGGTTTCAGCGGAGAACATCTGCCTGCAACACATTTTCCCAGTATACTATCTGACTTTAAACTGACTAGAGATATCAAACTTTCTTTCACGGATTCTTTGGCATACTTGAACATTATTGAACAAATGTCAGTTGTGTGTGAGTCTTGAATAGTGTCAATCTGAGTTGAAAATGTACTGACTCCTTTGTATTTTAACATTACTGTCTCTGTGCTTCTACACAAGAAGTACAATTGGACGTGACTGCGAACACTGGCCACTTTATGCCCTAGAATGTTTCCATTAGTGTTTCTGACCCACATTTCTAGGACTCAACTCCACTTAGTCATGCAGAGTCACACACACCTGGAAAAAAAAAATGAATGTTAATTACAATTCTTCTGTGAATATATTTAGTCTGTGATAGAATTTGAGCTAATAATGTCATTAATATAATATAGCTTTTTAAGTGGTTAGGTTTTATTCAATCAATGTATTTTATTTCCTATGTTTAAAAGTTATTCAAATTTGGTTTTTTTATCTCGATTCAGGAAAAGCTATTCTTAACTATTAACAATCAGAATTGAAGATAGCTTTAAAATACATTGAGAGTTTTCACTTCTAAAGCAGTACTACTGACTTCTACTTGCACGTCATGTCTTAAGGCAGCTGTGTTAATAAGTAAATGATAATAATTAAAAAATAAAAATTCATGCCACTTATTAATGCTGCTGCTTTTGTGTGCCAAATTAAATGTATATACACTTAATTATTTCTCTGGTTAGTCTTCCCTCATCATTTAGGAGGATGGTACAGCTGTCATTCCCATTTAATAGAGGATATGACTGAATCTAGATGAAAGGCTTTTTACAAGATTACACAACTGGTAAAGGGTAAAAGATAACTGCTTAACTCAAAATCCCTCTTAGATTCACTCAACAGGAGATCAAGTACCTGTACTCTTACAGTCTTACTGTAGTTTTCTGGGGGTAGGAGGAAGTGGTTTCTGTGAACACAGAAATAAAAATCCCTGTCCTCCTGGAGCTTGTTTTGTAGTATGTGAGTATGTGTTATGTTTCTCATAGGCAAAAGATCAGCACCTCACAGCTTAGTGGGTTATTTTCCTCTTATGTATTATCCTATAAACCTAATATCCATAGCTAAATCATAAGTTCTTTATAGAATTGAAGAACATCCTATACTTATATTTCATATCAACTTCCTATGGCACACAGTGTCGATAGATTATAATATCTAATGTGCAGTTTTTAGCCAAGTTCTGTTCTATGGCCTGAGCACCTGAACGTTAACAAACTCTGGAGAAATCACCAGTTCGGGCTGGTTTTATTGTTCAAAGGTGCCACTGATTCACTGCATAGGAGGCAGATCAAGTGATTAAGCCAGGTCCCCAGGGGGTCCTCACAACCTTCATTTCCAGATGTTGTGCTGAATTCCTTCACAGGTGCCCAATATCTAGAGAAAAGCTGAAGGTGTGGGCATCCTGGACAGTGAACACCATATTGACAGACATCACGTGGACTGTCCTGAAGCAGGGAGAAGAGTTAGAAGGAAGAGACAGATGTCATCTGCCTCGTTAGGTGGCGTCTTCTTCTACCTTCCTAATGGAACACCAGGAAGGCGGCCCTGATTTCTATTATTTCATTTCGAATTCTTTGGAAAATACAACAAGAAACAGAAGATTGTCTTCAAATAAGAACATCATAAATTACTTCTCATTAGACTAGTGAGCAGACAAATAAAAGATTCCCAGGATAGTAAATATATTCCACGGTAATTTCATACCAACTGATAGAGAAAAAGTAGAAATTTCTCCCAACAGTCGATGTAGAAAAATATCTTCCAACACTCAATTCACATTCTTTTACTGTCATGATGACAAAACAGGTTGTAAACTATTGAAACACCAGCAGCGCCTTTAGGAGAAACAGCTGTGATTCCAACCCCACCTGGTCCACAGTTGCAGACCAGGGGGTGGGGATTTACACTGAGAACCCAGTGCCCACGGAAAGCAAAAGCAGAAGACTACAGCCATCCATCACAGACAACTGATCGGGCAGCACCAGCTCCAGGTTTACAGATAACGCTATTGTTATCTGTAATTTAGGGAATTCATCCGCTCACACAGTTTCACAAGCTACAAAATAGAGGGATCACTGCCCACTCCTGACTACAAGTTCAAAATGCAAGTATGAAGACATGAATATCATAGGCCAAAATAGTTCATGTTTTGTGTATGTGTGCATAATGTATGCATGTGCAGGCACACACAACACACACACACACACACACACACACACTCACAAAGGTCAGAGGCTGGATGTTCTTTTTGAGCTCCACCTTCTTTTGGGAGAGTCTATCACTGAACCTGATACTCACCAACTGGCTAAACAGATTGTCCAAGGAGCTTCAGGGATCATCCTTTCTCAGCCCTTCCAACAGCAGGCTTGCATGCCCATGGAAACCATACCCAGATTGGTTTAAACAATTTTATGCCCAGCTTTTTAATGTGGGTACTGGGTATGTGAACTCAGGTCCTTATGATTGCATGGAAAGCACTTCACTAACTGAGTCACTTCTCCAGACCTCATTTATACATTCAGTTCAAAACTTCTATATTAACAACCCAATTCATCAATGCACAGAAATAAGAAATCTCATTATCAAAAAGAGTCATTGCAAAAATCTTAACATTATTTCAGCATTATAAAGTCCACTGAGGAGGTTGATTTAATACAAAAATAAAACCAGGTATAATTGTACTTGGTTGTAATCTGAAGATTCCTGAAGCAGAAAAAAGCACATTCAAGGCCAGCCTGGTCTACAGAATGAGTTATAGGCCAGGTAAGACTATGTACGAAGATCCTGTCACACACACATATACACAAAGTACTATCTCAATAGAAATCCTCTGACAAAATACACTTGATGGTCATAATGTTAAAAAATAAAATTTTGGAAAATTTAAAATAGGCATGATTTCCTATGTTTAGTAAAAGGTATTAGCCAAGACCTGAGACTACCGCAAACTCTAGATTTCCTGGGAGGGTTTGAAAAGCATTCTTTTTAAAACTAAGAATAAAAATTTAAAGGCCATCACCTCCACTCAAGAGAATGTTGGGACACAGGCTGCTCAATTTGACTACAAAAACATAATAGGTACAAGATGATAATAAAGGAAATTATAATTCATTATTTTCAGATGTTATGATTGTCTACACAGAAAATCTTAAAAGCTATTAAGGTAAATTGGAAGCATTATTAAGGCAACTTTGTAATGTTTCCCAGTAAAAAGATCAATACACAGAGCTCAATGCACAGTTATAAAGAGCAAGAAAATATCACACAACATTATACTTACTAACTAATAATGGTAAAGCATTCAAGAAATAATATCTTAACATGTGCAGAGGTAAAATTCTTTATATACAAAACTGTAAGGTATGACTTAAAAAAAACCTTTTTTTAAAGGTTTTTTAAATCAAATAAATGGACAGGTACATGTTTTGCAGTCATGAATAAAAATTCTTTACAGTTCAATTTCCAGAATAATTGCAATATTTATTTTTAAGCTAACTACTTTTGATAGCAGAAAAATTAAAAATAGCTAAAATGTGGGCATGTTCATATGGCTACCTCAAGAATTATGACAGACGGCACAGTGTGAGAGTCAAATATATAAACTGACAATTACAAGCGAAGATCCCATACACCTAGAATCTTAGAACAAAACCAATCGGTCTCTACCAATGTGAGAGAAAGTTGACTTTATCCACAAGAGAGATGGAGAGAATGACATGGCCATGGGAAAAAAATAAAGTGGAAACTCATTTCCTAGCATGAGCCAATGTCACTTACAGCAAGAGTTATGGCCTAAGAACAAAAGGTAAAATCCAACCTCACAGGAGACAATACAGTCCTATGTGAATTCAAGGTAGGAAAAGACTTTTAACTCAAAATAAATACTTACAGGAAAAAAAAGTCTAACAGACTTAATTATAATAAAATTAGAATTCATGAAAAATATAACCAGAATGTACTGTCAGCAGAAGAGAGCAGGATGAAGTAAAGAAAGGTCAGTGATAACTGAAGAAAATACTTATATTAGTTGAAAAGAAGAGTTTTAGTTGGTGGGTAGGGGGTAAGCCACAAATCAAGAGTGAAAGGTAAATGACAATAAGGGAATTAGCAAGAAATCATAGCATACATTTTCCCAAAAAAAAAAAAAAAAGAAGTCAACAAGCCATGGAGAGGACTCACCAGTGATCAGGGATGCACACCGAAACCTCAGTTGGTCATAACTATGCAAGTAATGTGTTAAAAGACCCTGAAATGTGACACAGTGCTGTGAGGTGGCAAGGTGGGCCACACAGAGGTCCACGTCATCGTCTGCTGGTTAGAAGGTAAGATGGTTCAGTCGTTTTGTCAAATAACTTGTAACAAATATCCAAGAAGTCTGCCTGAGATAACAGTTACAAAAACATCTGTAAGAGTGGTGCTTATTACAACAACGAGTTTAAAACAAGTGGAAATATTAAAATACTTGCCTAAAATAGAGAGCCATAGAGAGGAATACTGTGTGACTATTGCTATGTGCAAAAATCTTTTAGGTTCACCTTTATTTCATTTCATGTATTCAATTATGTATATTTATGTTCATTGATTAACCTTTAGCATATTAAAAATTTGAAATCTCAAAAAATACTTAAATTATAAAATACAGGCAGAGGAGGACCAGCAACAAGGCTCAGCTGTTAAAAGCATTTGATACCCAGGGTTCAGTCTCCAGAACCTACATAGAGGAAGGAGGGAACAGACACCCACCAGTTGACCGCTACCCTTCACAGGAGCACCATGGCACATACACAGAGAGGGGGAGAGAGAGAGAGAGAGAGAGAGAGAGAGAGAGAGCACAAATGTAATTTTTTAAAAAGTTGGTAATTGATTTTAAAAACAAGCATTATGATTTTAATTTTATTAAATCAAAAACAGACAAGAGTCTGTTTGTCGAAACAAATGTGTGTGAAACACTGAGAAAAATGGCGAACACAAAATCCAGATCATTGCTGACTCAGCAGGAGAAGCATGCATAAGCGCTGCGAGGGAGGTATGCCGAGATGTTTGCTTGCATTGTTTTACTTCCTGAAGTCTGACTGTCTGTGAGTTCATTTCAGTACATTTCTTTAAATCCTAAACGTATGTTATATATACACTCCTCTCTGTGGATGATGCATTTCATAATAAAAAAATTTAATATCATGGCAATCCCATGTTGAAAATCTTTAAGGAATCTCAAAAGAAAAGCCCTGCAGATTGCATATCAGGGCAGAGTAATTTGGAGTAAAAAATAAGCTCAGAGCCGATGTACAGATAATATAGAAAAGACAATTTCAACCAACGAGCTCTGAAAGACAGTCACCAAAGCCAGGAACTGAGGTGAGGTACAGTTTTAGAATGGGCTAAATCTTCAAGTTGGAGGAGGAGGGAGAAAAATAGGAAGGGGAGGAGGAGACAAAAAAATAAAAAATAAATCAAAATGCTGTACTGACTTCGGAGCATAAACACACATACACATGTAGGAGAGACTTATGCAGTGCAAGCACAGCCCTTCCTGGATTTGTCTGCAGGCACTAAGAGCCAAGCTGGCAGACTCAAACATTGAAAGCTGCCTACAAGTAGAGCCCTGGTCTGAAAGCAAGGAAGAGGCAATCAGAAGCCCCAGGGAGGTGGATTCATTGCAGTGGAGGAAACAGAACTGCTGAGACAAAAGAGCACATGGGAGACAGAGAGAAAAGAAGTCTGGGAGGGGAAGGAGTCAGTACATTATACCAGACATCCATCCATACCAGACCTCATTAAAATGGTACTGGGGTTCTGGATGCTTTAATATTAATTTTTGTGGAACTAAACTACTATGAACAAAAAAAGCTTGAAGTATTCTAGAAAGGGCATGTTCCTTCTGTTATGGACAAAGACTATTCCAAGGCATCCCGTATCCTCCTCTCTCTTCCCACACCTCCGTTCTTCAAAGAGAGATTACAACCCCTGGACCAGAAATCCTGGAGAGCAGAAAACCGAGCCAAGGACTTTGTAACAGGTAGCCTATTCTGCAGTAGCCTTTAGACTTTGCACTTAACAAAATCTATTCTTTGTTGTCATCTCTTCTTCTACTGATGGACATCTAGGTTGATTCCATTTACTTGCTATTGTGAGTAGAGTAATTAAATGTGGATACAAGCATCTGTGCGGCAGGATAGAGGGCCCTTTAGGTACATGTCCAGGAGTGGTATGGCTGGGCCATGTGAGTCATACAGTACAACTATTTAAAATTTTTGTTTTGAGAAACCACCATGCTGATTTCCATAATGGCTTAGTAGTTTCCTCTCCCACCAGCAATGAATAAAGGTGTTATGTATGGTTTGGAGACAAAATAGAATTGTAGTTGATTGTAAAGAAAAAATGAAATTTGCAAGAAAATAAATTGGTCTAGAAAGTATCATATTAACTGGGGTGACCCCGACTTGGAAAGATGAATATCGAATTCTCTCTTCCTAGTCCATCCCAACTTTAAATGTTTATGTGATTATGTGAATGCTTGCACACAAACACACACACACACACACACACACACACACACACGTGTATGTGTGTGTAGGCTATTCGTTTACAAAGGAGAACATTACAGGAGAAAAAGGAGATTGGGGAGGGCATGAGAGAGCAGCATGATACAAATGGCATGAAAGTGGGAAGGAGGCTATGACACAGGATAGGAAACAGACATTAGCTATTATCTTGGGAACATGCTTAGCTGGAGCAAGAGCTGGAATTGCAGCACTGGCTGTGCAAAGGCAGAATTATAACACCTTAAAGGCAGATATTAATAAAGATACCCAATGCCTTGAGAACTCAATCACCCATTTAGAAAACATGTTGATTCCCTGGCAGAAGTAGTGTTGCAAAACAGAAGGGGCTTGGATCTGGTGTTTTTACAGCAGGGTGAGCTGTGTGCAGCCCTTACAGAAGAATGTTTCTTTTGTGTTAACCAATCAGGGATAGTTAAAGCCTCATGATTGACCACCCCGATTCCAGCATTAATAGGACCCCTGCTTGTATTACTACTTCTGCTCACACTCAGTCCTTGCAGAATCAATAGATTAATCACTTTTATTAGAGAACGAATAAGCGTCGTGCACATCCTGTTACTAAGGTCTCACTATCAACCTATAAGTCTAACTCAAGAAGAAATAGCTATTCCTCTTGGTCCCATGATTGGACCCAATAGTTACTAGAAGAGGGAGGAATGAAGAATCTGAGCACAACAGACTCCATTTTGGTACTAGCCTCCATCTTGTAATTGACCTAGCTCTCATCCCCAGAACCTGAAAATCATGTTTGCATTTGCAGGAAACTATGACATTCCAGAAGACACAGTGTGCCCACCCTGACACTAGTCTATCAGGAAACAGGTCGAAATGACTGTTGTCCTTGCAGTTGCTAAAACAATTACATGTTTTCCTTGTATTTGCCAAAATGGTTACTCCAACTTAATACTTTTATACTAATTTTAAACATATATCTATTTTAAATAAATAGATTGCAAACTTACTTCAAATGCTACCGACTAGGGCATGCAGACATTTCACTAAAGAGTTTTGTTAATTCCAAAGCTTCATTACTCTGATGTGCTAAGAGCTAAAGGATCCATGTTCCTGAAGATTCTACAAGTTTAGAAGAAATGCATCAACATTTATGGAAGAATAATGAAAACTGCAAAACATGAGCTACACTGTCCTTAAGTTAGTCTGGGAGAGAAAACTGCCATCAAGTACCCAGAGACCCAAGATGAAATCTCAAAAGCATCCTCTTAGGGATCCTCAGAGACATGACAGAGAGGAAGAATGTCAAGCAGAGGGGGCTTTCCCGATGAAGGAAAAAAAAAACAGCCCAAAGGAGACGGATCATTCCAGGGGTCCTCTGTCAGGGCTGGGCGGATGAAATTATCTGCTCTGTACTGTATCTCCCATCTTTAATGTCTCATTGCTGTCAACCTGCACCAACTATCTATCTTGTACCAGGACAGTTCATCAAAGAAGTGTCATTCCTGGGGTGGGCAAATTGACCTCAGGATAAAATGAAAATTCCAAACTTACTCAAACAGTCAAACAGGAGTACCTTTCCCAAGGGGGCTGCTAAATGCACCTTGACCAGTTCCTAAGTAGTTGCCTTAGGAAGGAGGAGAGGGAGTGAAAGGCCGGAAGGGCGGAGTATTGGTAAGATTACTTTGCTTTAAATAAAGACAAATATTAAATTTTGATACAACCTCAACAAAAATAATAATCATGGCTCTATGGCTAAAGCCTGTTAATAGAATCAGAGCCCACCTAATGGAAAACACAAGGAAGTTACAGTCCCTAATGCTTCTTTTGTTGTTGCTGCTGTTTTGAACAGTTTTGTTTTGTTTTTGTTTTGCTTTGCTTTGCTTTGTATTCTAATATTGGTATAAATGAATTTTACCCTTCTATATGTTTTTAATTTTTAAAAATTTTCATAAACATATATACATATATATTGTGACCACATTATGTTCACCATCCATCTCCTCCCCTTCAACTCCTCCCACATTCCCGAACACCCTTTCAAAGTCATTGCTTTTTTTTCTTATTATTGTTTTTATACATAGACAAACAAAAAAATATAAAAATGCTACCTGCTGAGTCCATTTAGCCTTGATCATATTTACCTGTTATTTGCATCTTCTCTGTCAGATCTTGGCCACTTTCTGTTGATTGATTTTCTCTTCACTGTGGGACACATTTAGCTATATGTTCTGTCAGGCAACTTCTGGAAGGGAGGCTAAACATTTGGAATGTTATCTTTCGTGTGATTCATGTTACATGCCATTTTCTAAAAGTAGTTTTGAGCTTTGATGGTAGAGGCTGCATTACTCTATAAAGTAGTTAAATAATTTGGGATCTTGCTTTCAATCTTATTAAGTGGAATCAAAGATATCTTGGTCTAATTTTGCTCCATAGCTAAAACTAATCCCCATGAGGCCTCTGTCTCATGGCCTACCACTTATGAGGGCTTTCATTCTGCATGGTGGGAACAGGCACTGGCCTTGGCTCTCTGTGATGGAAGTAGTCTTGTCAGGTGATTTCATTCATAGTCCTGCCACTGTCCTCATGCACAGTTACAGACTAAGAACTTAGCTACGCGGCTAAGAACTTGAAGAGAACTAGGTGGGTTTCAGGTGCTTCGTTCACACCTGGCCCTCACTGCTTCTTCAACACTCTTCCCAGAGAATCCCTGTTGCTTTAGCATGTCCATACTCCAGGTTGATTTCTCAGTGCAGAGAGGCTGCTCTCCCTGGACTCGCACCTCCCAGGTTGTGGCCTAGCTACTCTTTCCAGATAGTTTTGGGAGAATCGTGCAAATTAACTCCTTTGATTCCTGGCTCTGATGTTTTCTTGCCATTGCTGTGTCATGTATAATGTTTGGGAATGACTTAGCAAATTGTGCACGGTATTTTATCTGTACAAGGTATTACCGAATTCTCTAGGGCATATGTCACACTGCTATACTGACCAGTGTCTTAGAGTTTCATTGCTGTGAGGAGACACCATGACCATGGCAACCCAAATAAAGGGAAACATTTATTTGGGGCTGGTGTACACTTTCTTGTCATGGCAGCAGGCAGGGAGCTGAGAGTTCTGTATCTTGATCCGCAGGCATCAGGAAGACACTGTGAGTCCACTAGGCCTGGTCTGAGTTTTTTATATCCCAAAGTTCACCATCAGTGACACACTTCCTCCAACCAGGCCATGGCTCCTAATAATAGTGACACTCCCTATAGACCTATGGAGCCCTTTCTATTCAAACTGCCACAACTAAAAATTAGAGCGATATTGGATATGCCGAAAAATAAGTTTTAGTGGACCATAACAAAATAAGCTGAAGTCAGTTGTTAAACAGTGATCACAAAGTATAGGGAGCATTGTTCGTTGGAAGAAGGGAAAGTAGAATAAAAAAACGTGAATACTATTTTCTATACTTTAGAATGAAGATTGATCTGTAAAACCACCCAGTCTGTTTACCAAACTCAACGGCCAGCTCTGTTGAAGCTCTGCACACAAATCTATATGCTTCACCTGCCTTTTCCAAAGCCCCAAGAACCTATCACTGTGAAACTCCCATGATGCCATGCAGCTCTCATAGACAGGCTACTGTAAAACTATTCAGGCAATCTTCACTCAGTCCCAGGTATGGGAGGAGAAAATGTGTATTAGTTCCTTAGCATTGCTACAAGTTACTGTACATTTGGTAAGTATCACAAAGTGGAATTTATTCTTTCAAAATCCTGGAGGCTAGTGACAGTAAATCCAGGTAAAGGGAGGCCCACACTCCTCTAAGACTTCAGGAAAGAGCCCTTTCTTACCTCTTCCAGCTCCCAGAATCCCTTGGTCTCTGACAGATAAATCTCATATTTAAACGGCCTCTTTGCTGTGAACTGGAAGTTAATAAATGCTCAGAATTCTTCACATGGCAGTGGCAGGCTGAATTACAAAATGTGAGGTGTGCAGGAAAAAGAGCAACAAACACAAATACTAGGCTTCATGACTGAGTGGTTGTTGGGAGTGCCATTTACCACAGGATGTGTGGAAACCTGCAGCACCACTGTGGCAGGACGGGGGCTGTGATGGGGCTGTGCTGTGTTTGAAATGTCTACTGACCAAGCAAGAGGAGAGGACAAGGAGGCGTGACCTCAGCAGACAGCTTCAGGTTGGAGTTGGTTTGGGAAATCATGCGCATATGCATGCTTGAGCACACACGCATACACACGTGTGTTGTAAATACTCTTAGAGACCACCTGAAGAAAAGGGATCACTGAGGACCAACAGCAGAAGCTTCAGAACCTTTGAAAACTGTAACACTTAAGGATGCTGAAAAGGTTCTTAAGAACCCTAAGGGACTGAGATGGAGGCAGTGAGGCCAGAGGAAAATTGGGTGAAGGTCATATCCTACAGGCACAGAGGAGAGAGTGTTAATGGGGGGATGGTGTGATCAATCAGGTCACCTAGTGGATGGAATTTCAGTTGGATGAGCACAGTGAACTGACTAGCAGGAGAATGAATAGCAAGAAGGAAGTTATTTTAGATCTAAAGGAGGAGGTCTCTGGGGATCAGAAGTGGGGGCAAAAGCCCAGCGGAAGTGTCTGAGGGGAAAATAGAATGTATGAGAGGTAGAGACAGGGAGGATGACTGCACACACCTTTTGTGAGGCATTTTGCCATGAGGAGGACAAATATATGAAACGGAGAGTGGTGAAAATTCAGCTCGAAGGCACAAGGGGAGGTCTTAACTGTCTGTCATTCTTCTGCAAATAGATGGCATTTTTGCATGGTGTTAAGGTATGGCTCTGACAATTTCTGTGTACATATTCCTGTAGAGTGTGATTAAATTGATGGTACAAAGGAAAGGGGGAATATTTTCAGGAATGCAGGGTGTATTTAAATGAGAAAGAATGGACTTCTATGGTGTGGAGAGAGAGATATCTGCCTCATGTAAGACAGAAGAATGTGAAATGAACCTGTAAGGGGCACAGAGTGGGTTGATGGATTTGTAAGTACAGCATGAGAAAGTGTCATAGGTAGGTATGTGGCTTAAGAGAAAAGATCTAACTGTGAACTAAAATGGAGGTTGGGACAGAAAGGGTGGCTGGAGAAGAGATGTAAAATAGTCCCTTTGGGGAAAGGGATGAAGGAATTAATGTGGATACAGGCCAAACTGTCTAATGTTATTACACAGAAATTGAGGGTGTTAAGTTGGAAGGGACCACACCTGTGTGCATCTATGGGCATGTGCTCATTCAGGTGTTTCCCTCTGGAAGCATTCAGATGCTCAGCTGCAGGTGCAACATGCTTGGTTCCTACGAAAGAGGCAAAGGGGATGAGATACATCAGAAAAGAGTGGCTGGCTAGGGAGACGACTCAGCACAACTCCAGTTTTCTTTCTGTTCCTGTGATAACAATACACCTACCAAAACCCATTTAGGAGAGGGAAGTATTTATGTGGCTTAAGCCTCCAGGTCATGGTCCACCATTGAGGAAAGTCATGACAGGAACTCAAGCAGGGACATGATGCATAAACCATGGAGGAATAATACTTCTTGCTCTCATTCATAGGCTCATGTTGCATTAGCTTTGGGTAGCCCAAGACCACTTGTCCAGGAAATGGCACCACCCACAATGGGCTGAGCCCTCTTCTATCATTTAACAGACAACTCTTCACAGACATGCCTCTAGGCCATTTTGATTTGAGTAATGTCTCACTGAAACTCCCTTCTCAGATTATTCTATGCTGTAACAAATTAGCCATTAAAGTAACTAGGGTAAAGTATTCGCAAATGTGAGGTCTTGAGTTCATATCCCCAGAACTCATATAAAAATGGACCTGGTTGCACATGTCAATAATCGCAGTGTGCATAATGAGTGATCGGAGGCAGAGACAGGAGAATCCCCGAGAGCCCACAGGAAGCTCTCTGGCACACAGAATGGTAAATGCCAGCAACCCCTTCTCAAATAAGGTGGTAGGCGAGGACCAACCCCTGATGCTCTAACCTCCACTCCTCTCTGGGGAAAGTAAGGAGTCTTTCAGTCATGAACTACCCTATAGGAACTCAGGGCTTACCTCCTTCCAGTATTATTCAATCTGCTATGTAGAGTACTTTGCCTGAAATCAAAGAGAGGGATTAAAAATTAGTCCCTCCTGTCTTGTCCTTGAGGGTCGATGTTTTAAGAGAAAGAAGACTTGATTGCCTGGGCTGCACCACCGTTATTCTCCTGTTTTCCTTGATTTCGCATCTGAGGGAAAGCATTGCTCAAGGATTGACACAGCCCTCCAGTACATATCAATGACATCAGAACCCTCAGGGCCAGCTTGTCAGAGACTCCCAAGAGGGGGAAACCACATGGCGTGGTGATTCACCTGGATGCAAAATCAGGAGTTGGAATACACAGCTATTGGCTCGGAATCGACCTGCAGCAGATAAGAGATGAATCCGAATCCTGTTTTCTTCATTTGAAACATAAAGGAGCTAAGCAGAAACTATGAAATCTCTTTCGGGTCTCTTGTTCTACAAGAATGTGGTCCTAGGCATCTTGAAGCTCTTCTGCCTTCCTGAATGTATCTCCTGCACAAGCTCCATTTTTAGTGAGCACACCCAGGAGAGAGTCTAAATTATCAAAGAGGGAAGGAACGAGCCTGATGCGATGTGGATGTTCATTGTTATTCCATTCCATAGCATGAAACCATCTATTCCAAGAAAACTCTCTTCAACTCACTTCTGCCTGGAAGAATGCAGGATGTTGAGGCCACACACTCCATGCTATGTTGGCTCTACTTGAATGAAGAGGTGAGGAGTTGTTGCCATAGAGCATGGTCAAGGCTTGTGTGTGTGTCAGTGTGTATGTGTGCATGGAAAAGTGTTTGTGCATGTGCCTATATGTGTTCATGTGTCTATGTGTGCATAAACATGTGTTTGGGCATGTGCCTATGTGTGTATGTGCCATGTTTATGTATATGTGTGTACGTATACCTGTGTGTGTACATGTGCCTGTGTGTACATGTATCTTTTTGTATGTGACTATTCCTGTGTGTGTACATGTACGTATGTGCATAGCCTATGTGTTAATGCACCTGTGCAAGTGCTGAAGTGGAATGTTGAGTAACAGTGGAAAGCATAGAAATGTGAAAAATACTGACTACTCCTGAAATCACTATTTAAAAACTGGAGGAATATGCTAGAGATTTTATAGCCCATCCATTGGCTTGAGAAAACAAAGGCACAAGACAGACACAGGCATCAAGCTCACTGACCGCCCCAGGAGCAGAACCAGCCCTAAAAGACAGGCTCAGCGTTCTGTCTGTACCTTGTGATTCTTTGTAAAGGAACTGCTCTCTCCCCTCTGCATCTCAGCTTGTCATGCAATTGTTCTTCAGCTGCATTCTGTGTCAAGTACTCTAGGTGTGTGCTGTTTTGAATGGATACATGGGGGAGAAGTTTAGTTCATCTCATGAGTGCAGCAGGTGACATTTTCTAGCATTAAAACTCATGTAATCACTGAGAATTTGGGGAACAGGCCCAGTTCCTCAGCTGTGAGCTCATCATCATTTAGGACCAGATCATCCATCTCTTTTTGCTGGTAACTGTGATATTTGTTGCTACTTTGTAGGGGGCCCAGAACTCCACCAAGAACATCCCCACTGCCTTCAAGTGTGAGTGACTATGAGACATGTGGGCCCTTAGGTCAGCTACATTTCTGGATTTTAAACACCCTTTCCTTTCCCTTCTCTTTCCTTCCTTTCCTTTCCCTTCTCTACCTTTCTTTATCTCCCCCTTACTTACCAGAGATGACTCTATAATGTACATTGGAATTAGATTCTGAGGAGCATCCACCAATAAAGCTCCTGAAAAATCTATGATCACTACTAGTTATAAAGAGAAGCAGATGTTTTTCTTTTGCATGTGCAGATGAGATGTTTGAATATTCACTAATATACTTCAACAAATGAAAAAAATCATTCTAAAATTCAGTAGCTCCAAAGGACTCCACAAGACAATGGCCCCAATTTGCCACCAGCATGGATCAGTGAATTTTGGAATCTTGCTGATTTTCTGAACAAGAAGGCAGGGTGGGGGACGTCATAAGATAAGCCCAACATATCGCTAAATAGGATAAACATACAAGAGAGGAAGTATACGGCGGGATGCTGGGGATGAGTCAATGCTGACTCCTGGCTTTGCTGACTAGTGTTGCAGGGGCAAAAAGGAGGAGCAGTTCAGAGAGAAACCACAGCGGTGGCAAAGGTGCCACACAAAGGTGAGTGCCCATGAGGTGAGGTGTGTGTGTGTGTGTGTGTGTGTGTGTGTGTGTGTGTGTGTGTGTGCATGTGTGCATGTATGTGCATTCTGGAGCAGAAGTCTTTAATGAGACACTTCTCGTTTTCTAAACAAAGCCTTGAGACCAGCAGAGGCTATGCTTGCCCTAACCTTACAGTTCTTTTAGGCCGCCTCGTATTTGGAGCCTGTAATGGCAAGTCTCCTTCCCGAGGGGAGGCGCACTCCAACTTCACCTTGCTTGGAAAACAAGCCATCTGGATGGCTGATCTCCAGGAGGAAGGAGCAGACACTCAGCACATGACCAAGGAGCTCTACTGTCTCTACTCAGTCTGTCTACACAGCACACACTCTACAGAACACACTCAACTAACTCCCAAGGAAGCAGGTTTCACGGCAGAGTCTCATGTCATCTATTCCATTGGCCTTCTGTGACCAGCACTCCCACAGGGGTATTCTGTAATGCCTAGCTCTGCCCTGTCTGTGGTAAATCCCCTGGGGCAGGGGAACTTTCAAAAACACACTTGTGCTCTGTTCCCCAGGCTTTGTATTTTTCCAAAATTTCTCCAACTAATACTGATGGGAGGCAAATTTATAAACCTCAGTTTTTATAATTAGTTGAAATAAAAATTAGCATTTATCACCTACTTAAAGTATAGCACAAGCGAATATCACGTAATGATTCCCTCATCTAATCACCTCTAAATAAACCAAGAGAGGGTGCCGTCATCTTCAGATGAAGAATCCCTTAGGGTCACAGTTCCTGAGTAGAAGGACTAGGCTGGAGTATTCACAACAAATCTTGCTGTTTGTGTTCATGAGCTCATTTAAAGAAAAAATTATTCAGTCTCAGATAGCCCAGGCTGGATCTTGCTTTTATAGCCAAGGATGACCTTCAGTTTCTAATCTTCCTGTGTCAACCTCCTTAGTACTAGGATAACAGGCATGTGCCGCCACACAGTTTATGCAGTGCTCTCAGGATTGAACCTGGTGATTCGTGCGTGCCAGACAAGTACTACTCTGTAAGCTGAGTACATCCCCAGCTGAGCACATCCTCCACTGAGTGCACTCTGCAAGCTGAGTGCCTCCCCAGATGAAGGGAGCTCAGCTTTTTAATCTTTTATATTTCTTCTAAGATGGAAATGTGTTTCACAGAGTTTCACTCAAACACAGTGAACAAGTGTTTGAGACGCTGACTGACATATATAAAATACTGTTGTGTACTGTTTTGGTTAGGATGAAAACAGGATCACATAGGACATTATTTAGTCATGGTGGTTGAGATAAACTACAGTGAGGAGTGAGTACGGTATGGACTCTGCAGAACTCTATCAAGAACATTTTACTGTTTATAGTTAACGAAGAATTGTCACTGTTGGAACTTCAGGATATGTGTAGGTGTTACTTCCTTCTCCGTATTTGAAATGCATACCTACATGTGTACATACATACCTACATTAATGCACACAAATCTAGAAAAGAGGCCTTGTGAAGTTCCACCCATTCATATTGGCATGTCAGCGGGTGTTGCCATTATCTGGGTCTTGTTTAGGCAATTATGTTGAGATTTCATGAGTTCAGCTTCTCGGTCATAGATGGAAGACACAGTCTTGCAGCAGTTGTCCAGATGGAAATCTACAGGCAACTGATGACTACAGAGAGAGGGAAAAACAGCCTTTGTTAGGAATGAGCCCTTTAATGGATTATCTGATACCAGCTGATCATGTAAATAAGCCATTAAAACAATTATTATGACTTTTTATACGTCCAAGGAATTAAAGATTGAAAAGCTATGTTTAGCACACAGAATGTGTCTTTAAAGCCTCAAGCTGGGATTCTAGAGACAACAACTACAATGCCTGAAATTAATTAGTTGGATGAGATAAACAACACATTATGTGCGGTGTAGGAAAAAATAAGGAATTTGGAGACAGTACAATATGTTAAAAAAAAAAAAAAACGAAACAATCCAAAGTGATACCAGATGTTTTGTTGTGTCCAAATGAGATAGCATGGAGCAAAAGAGATTAGACTTACATTTCTAACTGAAACAGCAAAAGAAAAACCAAGAGATAGATAAATAGTGAGATGATAGGTATAAATAAATAGGTAGACAATTGATAAGTGATAGATAGATAGATAGATAGATAGATAGATGATAGATGAAAACATAGATAGATAATAGATAGCTAGATAGATGTGTGTGTTTGTGTGTGTCACACATGTGCACTTATGATATAAGACACTGAACATCAAGGAAAAAATAAGTGATTATTGTTTGAGCTTTGAAAAGCCAATCAACTCATTCCTGGAATTTCCTGGATGTCTACCTCAAGACAGTATTTAGGCTGCTAGATTGGCAGGGGAGTTAATTTTGTCAACTCAGCCAAGCTGTAGTACTCGGATATCCAATATTGAGTTAAATGTTATTCTTACTGTTTCTGTGATTTTGATTGGGATGAGATTAAAGTATTTTATTGAAAGATTCTGAGCAAAGTACATTGCCCTCCACACTGGAGAGATCTCTACCTAGTCAGTGGAGTGCCTCAAGAGAGCAAAAGGCTGACCTTGCCTAACTGTCTTTAGTTTCATTTGCTGTTGGTGTGATAAAATACCCTGTCAGAGCAACTTAGTGGGGGAAAAGCTTATTTTAGCTCACAACGCCATAGCAGTGGAGAGGGCAACGTGGCAGGAATGTGAAGGAACTACTCAGAGTCCATTCAGAGTCGAAGACAAAGAGTAGTGAGTTAATTGATACATACATGGTGGTGTTCTTTTTGCTCTTCCACTATTACGCAGTTCAGTCCCTTCTTAGGGAATGCTGACACCCACCGTGGGCAGGTCTTTCAATCTCAATTAAATTAAACAAGATAATTACTCATAGGTATACAAACTAGCCAACCTAATCTAGACAGTCCCTCATTGAGACTCTTCTCAGATGATTCTAGATTGTGTCAAATTGACAATTAAAATAAATTATCAAATCAGTCAAGGTGGAATACAGTCAACAGACCACTTTTGATATTAATCTGTGACAGCAGCTTCTGGGTTTTTCTATCTGCTGACAGATTTGGGACTTGCAAACCTTCCTAATTACACAAGCAAATGGACTTTTAAAAGTATGGTTCTGTTTCTTTATTTAATTCTAAGTCAAGAAGAGTCTAGCAAACACAGTGATATGAGAAGACACAGATAAAATATGGGCAGAGCAAGGAGGACCCAGTTCATGAGAGAGATTGCCAGACAGATTGAAAACAAGAATTACAGAGGAAACAACTTATTTTTCATGTAATGATCAGAGGCAACCGCCTAACTCAAGAGGAAGAAACAACCGAAATCCTACAGTATAATAACAGTGGACCACGTGCAGAATGGGATTCTGCACATAGTACAGGACAGATTCTGAGAGATTGGCAACCACATAAATTATGGAGCACTGACCATTCGTTCACAAAGGTCTTGCCTCAGTAAGTTTCATAACTATAAAAATATGAAAAAAAAAAACTACCACCCAACATAGCAGCCAATAAAGACGCACTCATCAGAACAGGAAGATCTGCCTATAATGAGAAGCCAATCAACCAAAACCAAGCTGTAACTAACACAGATGTTGAATTTGCAGAAGAGAAATTAAAACAGCTATTATAACTGTATTCTATGTATTTAAAGAGCTAAGTAGAAACATGGGAGGTATAAAATCATATAAATAAAACTTTTAGAGATGTATTAGAAAAGAAAGATAAGGAAGGAGAAGAGGAGGAAGATAAACAGGAAGAGGAAGAAGAAGAGGATTGGAGGAGTAAACAGCAGCATGGGACACTTAAAGGAGGGGACCAAGTGCATGTTAAGTTACAGTTTGTACAAGAGAGAAAGAATAGAAAATTTAGACTGAAGACATAATGGCCAAAATTTTTGTAAATTTGAGGAAAAGCATAAACACAAAGATTGGGGAATTGAAGGAAAGGGACTAGGAGTAGATTTGATCAAAACATACTATATGAGTTTTATACAAAAAAATTAAAACTATCAAAAATGAAGAAAATTGCTATATCAAACTGTACCCAATCAAATGCTTCAAAAGAATGAATGAAAAGAATGAATGAAAATAGAGCCTTAAAGGAAGGCAGAGAATGCACCCAAAACAAAGATATCAATGATAACAGACTTTTTGGGGTAATAACACAAGTAGAGAATGACAGGACATTTTTAAAGAATTGAAAGAAGGGAAATCCACCAGCTTAGGACTTATTCTCCACGAAGACATCTTTTGAAATGAAAGATGATACCATAAATACAAACAATGAAAAAGTTAATGTGAAAAAAGAAAAGGGGTTTTCCCCCCCCAAACAAATAAGAACAGAGAATTCTTGACCAGAAGATCTTCATGACAAAAAAATAAAATAAAATAAAATAAAATAAAATAAAATGAAAACGTAAGAAAGGAAATGACACCAGATGAAAATACGATGTGCATAAATGAACAAAGAACACTGGAAATGGTGACATTGTGGATAAACGAGAAATGTTTTTCCTATTAATATAAATCTCATTAAAAGAGAGCTGTACACAAGTACATAAGTAAATGGAATAAAGACATGCACAGTTGGATATATATATGTGTGTTTGCATGTGTGCAGAGAACAGAAGGGAACAGTTAGTTAGCTGTGTGTCTTTCAATGGAGTCTCAGCAGAAACCACAGAGAGTGAAATAAGACAATATTTAATGAGATGTTGCCTGTAAATTTTCCAAAATAAATGAAAAAAAAAAAAAACCATCAGCACACTCAGGAATCGGTGCGTGTCTAAAGAAGGGTTAACTTTTCTTTAAAAAGATGAGCTGCTAATTACGGAAGAAAAGGTCAACAAGTATTATATCGAGTAACATTTTCTCATAATGAAATAAAATCACCAATAATGTGAACGTCCAGGTCCCCTGAATTAAGCTGTCTCATTTCAAGCATCTTCCCAGGGACCAGGATGAATCTGGTTGTTCATATGCTGCAGAACTCCCTAGAAACTCAGACAAGCATGTGCCTTGTGGTGTAGAGTCTGTGTAGTCACATTCCATATCCTCCAGCTTCGTGGAACCAGATTTTAGTAAGAATTTATTTCATCATGATTGACTGTCTTCTTTGACCAATTGGAGAACTTGTGCCCTTCATTAAAAATTAAAAATGAAAAAATAAAACAGGTATGAGTTAAATTTCATTCATTTGCTTTTCACTTTTTCTAATCTCCTGTTTAAAGCCACTTTTACAATATTAAGCTGTGTTTCTCTTAATATCTGCAAATTTGACTTGACTTGCTTAAAAAAAAATATTTCTACCAGTTGTGAAGTACAAAAGCTGAGCTCTAAAAGACAACAATTTAAATGAATAACAATTATCAAAACTTTCAGAACTAGACAAAGAGAGAAATAGTGTGCTGAAGATATCCAACTATGCCGCTAATGAAATACCCATTGTTCAAGGTGCTGTGTTAAATAGTTTCCATATGTGTGTCAATTGTCGCTTCATCTACTCTGTGAGATAGGCAGGCATATTTAAATCTATTTTATACACAATAAATAGGGGAACGGTGAGCTCTGATCCCATAAGCAAGATCAGGTAACAAATGGATGACAGAATTAGGATTTAAAGTGAAGTAAGCCTGACCTAGAAAAGTGTCATTTGAGTAAAAAGAATATTTCCTACTGAATTCAGATGTGTCTCCCTCCTTGTGGGTCCTCATTTATCTGGTCTGATTAGCCTGACTTGTACTTTAACTGCATTAGCCTTCATTCTTCAATGATACAACTGACTTAAATCTTGCCTGTAAGGGTGACATGAGAACCAGCATGACAAGAGTTAATGTGCTAAAAGAATTAACATAGCACATGATACCCAGTAACAGCTAACAAGTATTTGTTAATATAATTATTATTTCCTGCCTCAAATCCTCTTTTCTTCCCAATATATTAACATCTAACATGAGGTCATCCTAGAAATTTGACATAACAATAAATGTCTTAACAGAAAAGTTCCTCCTCCTTTTTAAGTTTTAAGTTTATACTACCTAGACGTTATTGATATTTGTTCTAGCTGTCAGTGTCAATCTCAACACCTCCCCCTGACCACCTCCCCCCCAAAAAAACCCTGATCTTTATCCTCTTCCTAGGGTTAAAAAGATCAGAAATATATTTCACTGGCCTGAGACTCCGGGATCCTTTTCAATTCACTCCACAGTCTGAGAGGCTGCGTTCTTCCCATGCTCAGTGATACATCTCAATTCCAGTGGTAGCCACCTCTCCTCATAGTTGGGAGTGAGTGTATTTGAACGAGCCTCCTGGCCTCCTGCTGTGACCTGGACCAGTTCCCTTCTGTGCTGCTCCCACAGCCTTTTCTAGCACACACTTATGATCTTCCTGGTTAAAATATTGCATTGCTTTGTCGATATTTTCAGGCTCATCCATATTGCTTTTTTTTTTAATTTATGGGCTTTAAAATTTTTTTGTACAGTGCATTTTGATCATATTCATTCCCCTCACTCAGCTTCTTTTAGCCCCATCTCCTCCCTACTCACTCCACTTCATCCTCTCTCTCTCTCTCTCTCAATCTGAATTTCTTAATACATACATAAGGTTCCTCTTGAACTGGCCTTGGCCTACCTCTCCAGCCTCACCCTCCACAATTCCCTCTCTTTGCTCATTCTATTCTATTCATGTCAAAGTGTTCCTCTCAGTTATTTTAGGCATGCATGCATGACCTTGCTTCACTCTTGAGAGCACTTTCTGTTTCAACTCTGGGCTTCAGGTCTATTGTTCCCACCATCAGAATTGCCTCTGCTTTTCAACCAGCTAACTCCTCACACTGACACGTTAGTTTGCAATGAGTGCTAACTAAACACATATCTGCTTGCATGAACAAATGAAAAAACTGCTGTGAAATGCTCACAAAAGGCTTCTATAGGGGATGGGTAGTTTAAGAACGACTTGGGTCTGAAGCAATAGATAGTGGAGCTGAATAAGTTTGCTTCAAGGAAAATAGGCCAAAGCGAAAGGAGTGGGGAGGAGTTCCTAAGAAGATTCCAACATAAATCACTATGAGTCTGTACCAGTCAGGTCCCTAAGCTCATGCCCAAGTTCTAATAGAAAGGAGCCAGCAATATTGATGGGATTAGATTTTTTAAATAGAGAGCTGTGAGGCTAGTAGTACCTTAAATAAGTAAATAGGATGACCTTCAGAGAGATGGTGCTAAACACTCTGAGAGTTGGTCTTAGAGCACCATGTGGGGCGTTAGTAGTCTAACCGGGCGTGATCCTCACAGTATAAGCAATAACTTTGTGGTATTTCCATAGGATCTAATAGTGGTACTGGTGGGAGAGTGGTTCACTGTGGACCCCAACATCACTGATTGCACTCAGAGTCAGACATAGAGGCACAAACTGCCTCGGTGGGGTGCCAATGACCTCTGCAACCATTGATACAGGGACAGGAAAGAAAAAGAAAGAAAGAAGGAAAGAAAAGGAAGAAAGAAGGAAAGGAAGGAAGGAAGGAAGGAAGGAAGGAAGGAAGGAAGGAAGGAAGGAAGGAAGGAAGGAAGGAAGGAGGAAAGGGAGACAGACAGACGGATAGACAGTCAGACACAGAGCATCAAGCACACAGAGCACACTTGGAAGCGTAAGCATTCCTGAGTGTATCAGGTGGGGCCGAAAGATTCTAGTCTCCTATATAGACGGGTAGATAAAGACTTCATTTCTGATCTTTAATTTGGTGTGATCTGGGAAGAATAATCTTCAGTGACAATAAAGTGAGTGTAAGTTTTAGTGAGGATTTAAAATAAAACTACAAAAAGTAAGGGATGTAACAAGAGATACTAAAGGAAGAACATGCTGGAGTGTGGGCTGAGGCTGTATCTCAGTATGGGGAAATCTTGCCTCGCATCACAAATCCTGAATTTGATCTCCTTCACCGGAACAAAAACAACCCAAAGTTTCAAGAATGAACTTGGAACAAAGAAGGAAAAACTCTCTTTAGGAAAATTATTGGGGTTTCATGTAAAACAAAGATTCTCCTCCTCTGGAAATGTATTATCTTAGTTAATGATTTTCAATATGGAAAACATGGCCATGCTAAGTGAAGTAGAAAAGAAGAAAATACATTCTAGGATACACTTATGATGAATGAAAATGTCTTGGTAACAAAATTGTAAAATAAACACTATGAATACATATATGTACTTATATGTGTATATATTTGTATAGATATGGCATATGTGCATATATGCCATGATATTTTTAAGGCATTCTCCTATGAAGACAAATAACGATAGCTAACATACCGAGCAAACACCAAGTGCTGACACTGTACTGTGATCATTACATGTAGAAATTTTGATTCTGAAAGCATCCATTGTTATCTTCTTTGGGTCAATACAGTGTAAATAGCTAAAGAGCTTAACAGGTGCTGCAGATAAGAGAAAGCAGGGATTCAAGCCCAGGGATCAGGTAGTAAGGGCTAAGACTTCAGTGGGATGCTGGACCTGGAGAAGACAAGCCAGCAGCTTTAGAGTTTAGAGTAGCCCTGTTATATATTGTTAGTTCAGTAATCTTTTTTTCCCTTCCCCCTGACCTATGCATATTATGAGACTCGGGTCATGAGACTTGCATGGACTTCAATCATCATCTCTTTAAAATGGAGTTAATCTTGGGCCATGTTGCCCGCCATGCTTCAGAGATTCTGTTTGGCTACTTGGTCGTTGCTCTGAGATTTGTGACGGAAAGCCATGCTACAAAGATAGCAAGAAAGGCATGCGGGAAGTGGGTAGTGCACACTTGTTATTCCTGTACTGGGCAAGCAGATACTGGAAGATCCGAGGCTGAAAGCTAGATACAGTTAGAGAGAAAGTGCAAGGGCAGCCTAGGCTACCTGGGATCTCATCTCAAAAATAAAATAAAAAAGAATAAGAGAAAATAAATAAGAGAAAGAAAAAAGAGTTCATATCCCAGATAAATTAGCCTAGATGGCTTAATGGCTGTCCGCATTGACTGTGTTATAGTCAATTAGACTGATAAATCTTTTTTAGATACTTTACCTGAGCACGTGATAAATATTGATAATACTTAATAGGTAAGTAAGAAAAGTTGTATGAGCTAGTTTTCTTTGTGGTCAACCACTAATGTTTTACTTCAATCCTCTGTTTATTGTCCATCTCACTTCATGGCTGTCTATTCATGAAGACTAGAGTAGGATTTATAAAGTTATGTAGGACACTCAAGTGTGTTAGTAGGCAGAAGAGATCTTCTCACTTTATTGATATGTGCAAATGTAGTTGGGGCTTCTGTTCCTGTCTCTCAAGAGACAGACTCAAGCTGAGTTGGGTAGGGTGCAGCCTGTCCCTTCTGAACACGTTTACTCATCTGCATTATGCTGAGGTTGACCTCAGCCTTCTCCCCAGCCTTCTTCTTACTTGTTAAGTCTCCTTTTATTAATCACACTACCCATGCCTTTAAGTTGTGATTTGTGGAAAATGTTTTAAAGGGACTAAAGTATACAGTGTGTAACTGACAACCAGAAAAATGGTATAAACATTTGTCATTAAGACTAGAAAGACACGTGTGTGCACAAAGTTTAGAAGCAGGTCAGCTAAAATACAGAAAAGACAAAGGGAAGGGAGAGAGGTAGCAAGCTTGACCAGAAAGATCTCGGCAAAGTCATCCTGGATCACTGATGTTTTATGTCTCCATATAGGAAGTGTTCAGAAATGTTTGTCAACTAAATAAAGTCCATGTGTGCTTTCTGGCTCACAAAACACTTTCCCAAGTATCGTTTCAGATGTTCCACAATAGCCTTGCAAAGTGGACAGACACAAAATTGCCTGTATTCCTGGGGTACTGTGTATGTTCTGACCCAGGGTATAAGCTGCATCATGTCCAAATCAGGTGAAACATACCTCTCTGCTGGAACAATGATCATGCTTTTACTGTTGAACCATTCAGGCTCAGCGTTTTGGACACCATCTTCTACCACAAGTACCCACTGGGGCCAGCATTCCAAGCTTCTCAGTTATTTTTTACCATAATTTAATATCTGTTAGCCAACCTTTGCCTACCCCTCGCTCCCACCTTTCTCCTCAGCATCTAATAACCACTATTCTACCCTCTAAAAGATTAACTTTATTATATTCTGCGTAGAAGTGTGATCATATGGTGCCTGTGGGTATTGTTTAACCCCACTCTCCAGAATGAAGAAACTGAGCCTTGGAGCACTTGAGCGATATTTTTCTTTTTAAACTGAGGTCACAAACCTAGTTAATAGCAATGCTGTGTCTCATGCAGCGGCTCTGAACCCTAAACCCTGTGTTCTTTTCAAAGCTTGATTCAAGCCTCATAATTCTAAAATACAGTCCTAAAATAATACAAAAGCCTCAGCCAGCCTTCTTCTTTATTCCCTTGACCTCATTAAAGCTTTAAATGGAACTTGTCCTCACAAACTTAGGGTGCAACATCAAATCCATTTGAGTTTCTAGGGCGCGTAGCAACAGCTTGCTTTAATCTAATAATTGGCTGGAGTGGAACCACAGAAAGGACATTAAAAAAAGGCAAATTGTTATTTTTCAAAACCAAGCCATTCCCTGACTAAAAGGTTCAGAGCTTTTTCCCTTTCCAAGAAAATATTTATTCATCTAAAAGATTTCTTCCCGTTAACAATATTTTTACGGCCTTTGTGATACTTTTACAGCATTTTAGATGCAACCTAAATACTATATATTTCAAGAATGGAACCATTACATTAAGAACACTGCATATGTTTAAAAGTGTCTTTTATGGGGTTTATTAAAAGAAGCCATAAATTTCTGAGAAAGGTTTAAGCCATATTACATTGATCTTACTTCTAATTTAAACAAAATGTAAACTTTAAGTAAAACCTTGATGTGGAATGTAAACTCACTCATATACCCCGAGCTGACTCATTTTCATGTGCCACCTTTAAAATATTAAATCATCTATGAGGCACTCCATTTCTTTGAGTGTTTTTCAATCACAACAAATAGCTTTCTGGTGATTGCTTCTACCTGTTGAAATTCTTGGATTTACAATGAAGTACCAGCAGGCCACAGGACCGAGTTTGAAAAACATCAGTTCTGAAGGCCAAAGTCAACTTGTAGCCCTACTAAGCTCCTCTCCAGAAATTACCATAGATACCGAAGATAGGCATAGTGATTGCCATCTTAGGTATAGACGTACTGGGTACCAGGAAGGTATAGGCTACTTTCCAATGAGACACAGCAGAAATGTGAACCCAGGCAGCCTCGTTGCAGACTGCAGAGGCTCCAGTTGTGTGCCCTGATGCTATCCTGACTTCCCTGTGGGATTACAATGTGGAGCACATACCCATAATTAGATGAGCACATACCCATAATGCATCTACCACAGCTTTCGACAGACAAATAGTACTCAACAAGATGAGCAGGTGTTGACATTATCATTGTTATTAACTAGTGCATGCTGTGGCTTCTTCTTAAACCAGGGCCATATTCAAAGGGCCACAACTAATTGTGCTATGTGCCCCAAATTATCCTTTGTGATAAGAGAAAATGAAAAACAACAACAACATATATTTGGGCACATTTATTTGATCTTCATGTCTGGTTCTTGACCCTAGAATTCCTGTGTGATGGGGGTTAGAGAAGAACCTCTTGCTTTTCATGAGAAGTCCCTTTCAAGCAGGCATACTGAAGTGTGAGTTAATGAGATGACCAGTGGGTGAAGAACCCCACACAGCAGGAAAGGGCCTGATCACCAAAGGAATCACTACACGCTACAGTTGTCCAACTTTCAGCCCCACAGAGAGAAACAAGTGAGCTAGCAACCAATATCCAGTGAAGCCTGTTCAATCAAAGCCCGTGAAAGCCCTAGCAAGGGGTTTTGGGGTTTTGGGTTCATAAAATCTTCCAGGAGAGTAGCACACCCAAGCAAAGCCAGGAGAGCCAACCTACCCAGGACCCTTTTCAGCTTTGCCTTATGCTCCTGTTCATTGTATCTTTGATGATATCATTTATGAGGAACTGGGAGGCATAAAGATAGTGTTCCTCAGATTTCTGTGCACCATTACTGCAACTTCCTGAAACAGGGGATTCTCCCAATTAGCAGTAAAGGCGACAGAAGCATGGTAGCTTGGAAATGGTCCTGTGATTAGATCAGGAAGTGGGGGTCCCTTGCATAACCGAGTCCTCTGCATACTGGTTCTGTGCTCACTTCAGGCAGTTAACATCAGAATTGAGTAAAGCCCTTGACCATCCCACTGATTTCATGATATAAGCAGAGAACTGATAAGGGGAGACTACCACACATTCATTCTAAGTCTTGTAAGAAAAAAGAACATGGCTTTCCTCTACCCTCCCAGGCCAAGACCATATAAAACAAACTTAACACATAATGCCTAGCTAGGAAGTTGAAATTATATAAAAATCAATCGATTCCCCAATGTGGTTGCGAGAATTAATCATTTTTCTGATTCTGTTGGTAAGAGTGCCATTACTTATCAGTGCCGCTGCACTGAACGCCTTGCTGAGGTTCAAGGCAGGACCTCATCTCTTGGCCGAGCATTCAGACCTTTAGCTCAGAGCAGCTGCCTCCCCGTGTGTACACCATTTTACATACATGTTGATATTTCTACCTGGAGTGTTTAGCTTTTCTCCATAGTACAAACTCCTTCAATACGAAGGCCATATGTCATCTCAACTTCCCCTTCTTCAAAACTCTGTTAGCACTTTAAAAACACTATTTAAAATGTTCCATTGCCTCCACGGTCATACATGCCTGTCTCTCCCACTAAAGCCTAGACTGTAAACAGCTGGAAGAAATGAGCCATGAATTATTCATCTCTGTATCCTTTCATGCAACACAAAGCCAAGCCCAAAGGAAAATTTCTATGGATGTCTAAGGAAAGGAGTGCGTGATGACCTCTGTGCTTTTAGCCTATCAATTTTACGTCAAAGTCTAGCCACGTCAGAATCAAGAACGAGAAAGAAATCTCACCCACAGCTGTGCCTATGCTGAAAGCTCGAGGTTGTGGGGAAAATCTGAACAAATTCATTTTGACCTCTCCTGGCCATAGAAAATAAAGCAGTAGCCTCAAGCCTAGCTCTCACAAAATCACCCCTGTCTAAAGTTGCCTGCTGGCACCTCTCACAGTTTTGTGCCTGCTTCCCTCTCCATCCTCCCCACATTAGCACCACTGGAAGCTTGGCCGGTCACTGTGCACATACCTCCTAAGGAAGGATTTGTGCTCTCTGACATGGCTGATGGAATTCAATCCATGCTTTCTCTTAGAATCCTAGGGAAAACAGGGTTTGATCAGAGAGCCAATAACACACAGAAAGTTTGGAACGCTCATGAAAAACTTTTGACGAAGTGATGGGCAGTCCTCACTGTTGTACAGCTCACATCCTACTAACGCTCTTCTGGATTTTGTATTTTGAGAAGAAAGCCATTTACGTACCGGTTTTCAGAAGAGGTGGTTAAGTGGTCAACCTGAGCTCAGATAGTATCTCACCTAACTCGCTATGCGGCAGTGACATCTACTGGGGAACATTGTCACTTCAGGGTTCCTGTTTTCATGTTGGACTAAGTAACTTGAAAATGTTCACTCGATTTATCTTCATAGCAACCCTATGAGGTGGTTAATGTTATGATTTGCAGTTATTACATGAGGATGTCGAGACTCAGAGCAACTCAGTAACTGGCCTGATGTCACATCGCAAATATTGGGAGGAGCTGGGATTTGAACTCAGAGGAGGGTGACTTCAGAGCCTTCTCTTAGCTACTAATGCCTACTCCCTCTTCTACCATCAAATATTCCCATTGCACAGCACCTTATCTGCTGAATCACATGTGAACGTAACTTTCCTCCCAACAAGCCCTTGCCCAGCTCATCCCAGCCCATGACCTTCACTCCCCTATCCTAGTAACTAGCTCACTTACGAACAACAATAGATGCGCAGAAGATAGTATGGTATAAATGGTCCATAAACCAATAATCAACAAAAGCTAGTGTTGGAGGGTCATACATACAAGATGTGGAGGCAGAACATATTTGCAGTTATTACATGATGATGTCGAGACTCAGAGAAACTCAGTAACTGGCCTGATGTCACATCCATGGGGAAGGAGTGGCCTCGGAACTATCAGCTTTGCCATAGATTTATCCATAGGTGTATACACAAGATTATGGTTCACTACATGGCAATCAAAAAACACCGTTAGAAGATCTTCACAGGTCTTAGAATAGAGTCCACATTTGCTCGCTCAGAACAACAACAACAAAAAAACTCCCTAACATTTGGCTTCTGCTTACCCCCCCCCCCTTCCCCGACACCACAACACCATGCACCTCCGGCTCCAGAGATCCAGTGAGTCCTTCCAAGAAACCCCCCCAGCCTGTCACACCTTCACGTGCTGGCATCACTTCTTACGGAAATCTCTTATTTTGCTGCACATAGCCCTTTCCACCTCACCTGAGAAATCTCCACTCATTTTTCAGGAATGGGGTATCGGCTCCCCTTGAGACCTTCCAGAGGGGTCCATCACACTGCAGTATAGAGGTTGGAGGAAAAAAACACAGGGTGCAGCCAGTCCATGACCGAGACTGAAGGCCAGTTTGGCCATTTATCAGATATGTGACGTGTGCAAGTTACTTAATTGTTCTGAACCTCAGTCTCCCCACCCCCATTTTGAAAATGGGGAAAATAGGAAGCAGTGCCTACTGTGTGCTGTGGTAAGCACTGAGTGAGCGACTAAAGGTAATGCATCCGGCACAGTACACAGGAAAGGTAGGAAAGTGTTGGTTTCACTGTTCTATCTCTTTAGCCACTTCGGTTCTTGCAGCCAGTACAATGTTCAACCAAAGACTGTTTTGGGGCAACTAGAGAGATGGCATAGTAATCAAGGGGACAGCACATACTGCTCTTCCAGGGGTGCTAGTTTTGCAATGCATGTCCTGAGAGCCTAGCTATGTTCCTGTTAGAAAACAATCGATGTTTAGGGGAGAGAGGGAGGCTGCAACTTAAAAATGAAACAGACAATCTGGGTAGATGGCTGAGCAAGTAAAAGCGGGACGACCCCAGCTTGATCATCAGGAAACACAAATAGTGGGAAGGAAAGAACCATCTCTGGGCAAGTTGTCCAGACTCCTGTCATGACATGCCCCAGGCTTCTTCCCCTATTCTATAAAGAAATAAGAAACACACATACATTCAACTTTGAAACCCACTGCTTTTGTACAATAAAATCCACCAATAAAAAATCTGTTAAAAGAAAGATACTCATTTTTTCACAGGTGGCTGGTGAGGGAGCCTGAAAATGGTTAGAGAGAAGGCAGCTCTGAGAGAGAACCAGGTGGAACAGTGGTGGACCAGAGCAGTACATGTTGCCATGGCTTTGGCTCTGTGCTTCTCTGCACAAATTTCATCCTTGGCTCCACCCTCTCACCCCTCTGGCTTTCCAAATCCGCGGTGCACTCGGACATCTTCTGAACATAATCATTTCCACACATGGCAAGCACATTGAAGTCATTCCGGATGGCTGTTACAGAGGCAGGAACCACCATGATAGGATCTTTCTGGCATCAGGGCTCAAGAACTGGTAATGGAGCCATCTCTGGGGGTACCATGAGGACAGCTTCAAAAGACAATCTGCTCCCAAACACCAAACACCTCCTTTGTCCTTCCGTCTTGGTGGCTGCAGATGTCAGCAGAGCTTTTTTTTTTTTTTTTTTTTTTTTTTTTTTATGAAGTCGTCTTATTTCCGGGAAGATCTCATCCAAACTACAGAGTTGCTGCTGTAGAAGACTGGCCTTTTGAACTCATTTCAAAGGTTCTGTTTCCCATGAAGATGTAAAGACTTAGGAACTGAGCTAGTTCCAATTGCAGAGACACAATGAGTTGCTATGTCTCAAGCACCAACTTTGTGAGAGTGACTTCTAAGCCCTCGGTTTTAAGAGCTATGTAAAGAAGGTGGCATCATGTTGGTCAGAAGACCTGGTTGACAGTAGGAAAAGTGGTTCTCATGGTGCAGTTCAAAAAGCATAGTGCCATGGGCATAGTGTCTCTAATGTTAACTCCAAAGTCCAAACTGGATGGTTTAGAGGCTGTTGCTAAGGAGACCTTGGCATGGCTGCTCAGACCCGGATGGGATTGATCTTTCCAGAGGCACAGAACCAATGGGAAGTGCAAACAGATATATGTGATGGGAGCCTATTGGTAAACTTGGCTCACAAGATTATAGGGTCTGAGACCTGAAAGACCCAACATAGTCTTGTTAGCTGAAGACTCTAGAATGCAGAAAGGATGCTCTATGCAAATATGAAAATGTCTGAGCTGGGAGAGCCAGTGGTGAGATTCTCAGTCAGAACAAAGGGCTTGAGAACCGGGGGGGAGATACCAATACAAGTCCTGGGTTCCCAAGGCTGGAAAGATGGGAGATATAATATCTGAGGACAAGGAAAGGACAAAGAGAAAGATGAGAAAGCACTGAAGAAGGTACACTCAATGTCCTTTGCCTGTTTCTATTCTCTTGATGCCAGAGCCATTTGGACCATGTTCTCACTCACTACCCCCGAGGTCAGAATTTCACCACCCAGTCTATTCAGACTCACAAAGGAATCTCCCCAGGAAACAACTTCACAGACATACCCAAGGACTTCCCTAACGTGGACAAGATGACAAAGTTGGCTACCCCTTCACTCTTGCCGTATGTCAACACAGGTTCTATTAACTTTTTTCTCATTCTTTCCCATCAGATCTCAGCCTGAGAGTGAAGCAAGTGAACAGTTTTCTACAAGACCCTCAGTGGCCTGGCCAGCACTGCTCAACAAAATAGACAGTACCCCTGCCCATGCCAGGCACAGAGAAAGCATAGGGGACCAAGATGGCAGATGTCAGGCCCCTGCACAGAAGTATGGAATTGTACCATGCTGAGTATGCCAGACTGTAAATGACCACTTACTTGTTGAATGTCATTAAATGTTTGTCATCGAGTACAGATATATTATATGGGGAAAAAAACAGCTAAAATACTTTCATACAGACATGTTGCCTCAAGATATAAAATGCTATTTGTGGGCGTGGCTTTCTTCGTAGATGTGACAATCACTCAGCACATTGTGTGAGGAATACAATTTGGGCATGGTGTTTGCCCTTCCACATACGTACCTCTTGCTTGGCTGTGGCCAAAACACCAGCCCTTGAAGTAAGTTGTATCTCAGAAAGTTTGTTTCAATTATTCCCGCTGCCACCATATTTTGTATTATTTCATGCTTTCCAAAGTGTGAGTCGAGCAAATTGGCATGCTAGTGTGTTTAATTAACCCTTTCAAATGTTGAAGGAGCTATCCTAATGTTCAGACACCATTGACAGTTTGGTTACAAATATATATTCTCCCAGTATGTGTGCTAGCTCATTTAAAATTACTTTTTATGATCACTCATAGGCTCTAAATAGAGAATTCTAATAATCATTTTCACAAAAAAAGAGAAGCAAGATAGTGTTTCTTTCATATTCGGTGCAGATTGAGTCCAAGACCTTTGTAGTCAGCAAAATCCCTTATTTCAACAGCAGAGTATTTGCATATAACCTTATGTACATTTTTCTATATTCCAAACCACCTCTAGATAAAATACACCATCCAACAAAATGAAAATTACAAGTAAATTATTGGTGTGCTCTATTGTTTAGACAATAATAGAAGAAAATTGACTGAACACGCTCAATGCAGATATTTTTTTTTATTTAAGTATACTTGAGCCTCCTTTGATTATAACTGTGGCTGAAAGTGCTTTGAGTCTGCATATGTGGAACCCACAGCCACTGAGAGCTCATTGCATATAAAAACTGGAGCCCAGTAAGCAGCAATCCCTCTGGAGATACACGTAAGCAGGTAGAACACACTCCACTTCTTCACAAGAAAATAAAACTTTCAGGAAGCAGAATCATGGAGAAGCTCCAGCTAGAAGATAAGGAAGACCTGCGTACTGGCTAAGTGTAGATGGAGCATAAGGAGGTCCTCTTCCATAACGTAAAAGAATTAGCAAGAGAGGGGGAAAAAGGAAGGAGGTGAAAGAAGGAGGGAGGGAAGGCACAAAGGGAGGGAAGAAGGGAGGAAGGAAGGAGGGTTGGAGGGAGAGAGGGAGGGAAGGAGAGAGGGAAAAAAGGAAGGATAGAGAGAGGGAAGAGGAAGGAAGGAGAGGGACAGGAGGGGAGGAGGAAGGAACAGCTTCAATATATGGGTTAATTAACCCTGCTGATGTTAAGTGGAAGAGAAATTCCACTGTACAGATGATAAGGTAATATTTTTAAAGGAAGGGAAGAGAATTAGTAACTAGTAGGCCTAAAGGGTTGGGGTGCCTGCTCTAAAAGGCTCTCCCTTTAGGGCCCCTGGGCTTCTCAGCCCTGTGATTCTCACGAGTTGCAAATCTGAAGGAGGGAAGATTTCAGTGGCCAACCTTGACTCAGCTTCAAAATGGGAATTAATAACGGCAGCCAAGCTGGGTAGCCTAGGTAGAAGGCTGCAAAGCGACTCTCACAACAGCTGCATCCTCACACATTGGAGGCATTGTGAAGAACCGAAGGCATGTCGGAAAACAAGCCACAGGATGCCACTGTGGGCAAAGCTGCCTGACACCCAGTCAGAGCCTATTACACTAAGCCCTAAATGGGGAGGCTCCTGAGGCTCAGAGAGGAATCAAGTGATCAGGAACCTGTAGACATGCTTCCACAGGCAATTTCATCACGAAGTCCTAAACTGTGTCCCTTAAATCACACATCAGCCTGTAGGGGTGCTAGCTTTTGCGGGTGGAGTAGCAGGCTGGAGAAAAAGACGGAGGAAAAAAGGAAGGGATGGAGAGAGGAAGGGACACCCTTAGCAAATCTGAGAGGAGGCAGCTAAATGTTAAACAGTGTAGAATAACAATTAGGAGTGGTGAAAAGTACAAATTGTCTACACTGGTGAGAAGTAACTATCATAGTATCTAGTGTAATAGATGTTTGCCTATTACCTGAGCTAAAGTCACTAAGATTGACAATAATAAAAACATGGGGCATTGGCTTTAGAGTCAGGTAGCCTGAATTCTGTGATGAAATGCTGTGGGACCCTGGACAGAGGAAAGCTTCTAGCTGAGGATATAAAGAGTATATTGATAAAGCATCATGAGAAGTAAATAAAATAGTCAGGTGCTTCCTTTGGTAGGTAACTGGGGTAGAGACATAGCTCAGTGGTTAGGATCCCTCGTTGCTCTGACAGAACTGGGTGTGTTCCCAGCCCTCACGTTGGGTGGCTCACGACTCCAGAACTCCAGTTACAGAGAATCCAATGCCCTTGGGCACTACACTTTTATGCAGATACATGCACATATACACGTAACTGACAATAAATCACATACTAAAAATAAAATTAAACAACGCCAACACTGAGAAGAGTAAGCAAGCCTCATCAAAGAATATCATATAAATTTGAGAACTGTCTCTTTAAAAATAATTTCCCTACAGTCCAATAGTAAGTGTTCAGTAAGTGCTCAGGGTCCCTTAAGAATCCATGTCCTTAATACTTGCATCGGTCTTGTTAGAAAGTTTACTTTGCGAGTGAAGACTTAAGAAGTGATCCTCGTAAGTGCAATGGGATAGTTAAATATCTTGAGTCCCTTATAAATCATATTTCTTACAGTTCAGTGAGACTTTTCATTAACAGCTGCTGCTGTCACCACCTGGTGGCCACACTCTATATAATATTTCTTATTAATGAGTGCATGAAATGAAATCCCAAGCATATCTTAGAGGTGCACAAATTGCACATCCTGGAAGGGGTTCCGGCAGTAGCCTTCATCACATGCTTTTCTAACCAAACACTTGGTGATACTTTGGTCCTTGCTTGAAGACACCTGAAGCAGTAAGGTGGATTTTTGAAGGTCACCATTGTCAGCCTCTAATGCCACTGATGTCAGATCAGCTCTCCTCAGGTGTCCCTGGAGCAGCCTGAATCCAAATACTATGGTAGTGCTTGGAAGAGTTAGGTAAAACCAAACTGGGCCATGGCACCAAATGTACAAGCAAAAGAGTAGAATGGGGACATAACTGCATAACATTCACGTGCAAGAGACAAGTGAGTAGAAGGACATAAGGAAGAGTATGAAGAACCCACAAAGTTGGTTAACATTTCTTAATCATATATTGGAAAGGGGGCTGTGCCTAAAACATATAAAGGACTGTTAGGATTCAATGATCAAATGCTAAATAACTCGATTTAAAAACAGTCACGGTATCTTCATAGCTGTTTCTCTAAAGCAAATATTCAAATAATCAATACTGATATGCTACTGCGTGCATGCAAGTATGGCTATTGTCAAAGCTAGTGACAGGGGAGAGGATGTTAGAACGTGGGTCCTCTATAGTACCAGTGGCAGTATAAAGTGCTGGAGCCCTGACGGAAAAATGCTGGCAGCTCATTAGAGGTTACCCCAAAGGTCATCATGAGACCAGAGATTCTACCTCAAACTATATGTCATGGAGAAGTAAAATGTAAATCTACACCCAAAATGGTACATGAATATTCATTTGAATACTATTCCTAACAGATAATGATTAAAGACAAACCCATGAGCTTACTCACTGATCCCTACAGTGAACTTTGATCCATCAGTGAAAGAATAAAGAGTCCACATATGCAACATGGGCAAACCTTGAAGGTATTCTAGAAAGGAGACTATGTCAATCATAAGACAGAGTATTATGGTATTACATTGAGGTGGGGACATTAAGAATAGGCAAGGCCAGAGTCTGGAACATAGGATGAGGCTGCGAGATGATGTTGAAGAACTGTGGGCTGTCTGAGGTACATATGTTCAATGAGTGAATATCATTTAATTGGTGTTTCAAAGCTGCTTTAGAAAACACCACAGCACATTTGAATGTGAGAAGGGAGGCTTTTCCATCCTGAAAATAAAACCATGGTCTTGAAAAATGCTTCAGAACTCAAAATTTTAATCCAGTGCAAGAGGCTCCCCATTTTAGAGGAAAAGGATCTTTCATAAAAACTAATTTGGACTTTGGGCAGCTTCTTTTTTTTTTTTTTTTTTTTCCATGAAAGAAGACTCGGTACTTCTGGTTTTGGTGTCACTCACCAAAATGGGGAAATGATACAATTTCATGTTGAATCTAATAAGATGCTGTCTAGCTACCCACAACCGGTTTTTCCTCCACAAATCATTTGTTTTTATATTGCATGTATTTCTATCTCTTTCTTTCCCTATCTCCCTCGCTCCCTCTCTCCCTCTCTCACACACATGCACATGTATATAAGTGCACACAACCTGTGCATTCACACTAGAACATTGGGTTGTAATATTGCATAGCCTAGAAACCTTCTCTACAGAAACCAAGCAGGCCCTGGCCAGGCTGGCATATGAAACTATTTAGTTCAGAGGTCATCGATTCCTGAAAACATCACCTCTGGATCTACATGACTCTCTGAAACAAATCACAGGATCTGGGCATTAGAATGCACTTTCCACATGACTCAGTCTCCTATAGACCTTCCAGCTTGAATTAAACGAGCCCAATCTTTCATTCCTATCTGACTCAGCTACAGTCACAGAGATGCTGCGCAGAGGATGAAAGAGCCTTTTTTCATGACCTTCCTCGTTTCTCTGAACAAAGCCCAGTGTCAAAATCTTTGAAAAGCACATATTATAGTAAAGAACAAGATTCAAAAAACTGTTTGGAAGCATTCATGGCAGAGAGAAATAATTTTCTCTCTTCTATCTCCAAATAAAAAACAACCTTATGATGTGTTCGATGGAAACGTTTAAATATTGAACCAGTGCCAAAAAGTGATTTGTAAGCCTCAATAAATTTCATGAAATTTAAAAATGGTATTATTGTCCCATCTGACAGCGTCTTTCAGGACTCAGAGCTGTGTGGCCCAGATTAGGGACCTTCTGATGAAAAGTGGATGTGTAGCATGCTTGACTTATAAATACTGTGGCACAGAAAATACTTGAAAGACGCATATTCAATGACTCTACTTGCAATTGCTAGTTACTAGCATCAATTCTGCCTCCTACACAGAGCAATGAGTCTTTTCCTTGACTGTTGATAGTTGCAGCCTAACGTTTGTTTCCAGAAAGAAACAGGGTGGAAACACACAGGCATGTATACATTTAGGAAAGGTAATGTGTGTCTGTTCTCACCCGGCAGGCATTCATATTTGATATTTAAGAAGATGGGAAGCTGATTCTCTGTGAGATGGGTATGATATTTGAACACATGATATGAAGCTTTCGAGTCATTTTTCTACTGTGGATGCTACAGTCTTTTGCTACAATTTGTCCATCTTGTAGAGCCAGGGACACTGAAGAAAAGGGTCTGTTTTGTTCATGGTTCCCTGTGTTTCATTATCTTTACCTGAAAGACTTCTTGCAAACAGCATCACTTCCTGATGTGCTCTAAAGCACAGAAGAGGAAGAAGAAGAGGAGGAGGAGGAAGAGGAAGAGGAAGAGGAAGAAGAAGAAGAAGAAGAAGAAGAAGAAGAAGAAGAAGAAGAAGAAGAAGAAGAAAACGAGAAAGATGATTAGAAGGAGGGGGTGGGAGAGGATAGGTCCTTGTTCATTCTGAGCTGCTCCGGAGCTCAGAGCAAGCACAAGATTGATGACACTCCCTGGGTGTATGGCAAGATCTCCGTGTGAAAGGCTCCTCAGGAGGCCTGATAGACTTGTCATCTCTTAATAAACATTGCTGATGTGTTGGGAGGAGAGAGACAGGGCAGGAGAAGGGCATGGCCAAGGAGTATTTTCCCTTGACAATTTATTTAGTGTATCCTGTTCATGGTCCTTTGGAGCTTTAGTTCTGATTCCCCCATTAGGGGTCCCCTGGAAGGTTTCTGGGGACCTAGAGAGAAACAACTCGGGAATCATGATCTTTCTTCCTTTGAGACCTTCTTAATTTCCCAAATTCTCTTTGCATCTGCATTCAGGGTATCCTGGAAGGAACAGAGAAACCCAAATACTGCAGACCTTTCTCCCAGAGTGCAGATCCCTCAGGCCCTTGCTTTCTTTTCTCCTAGTCTCTGAAGCATTTGTTTTCTGGGTTTTCAGGTCAGTGAAGACAAAGTGTCTGCTTCTCTCTCTGGAACCCACCTTTGGAGGCAGCAGCAACACACTGACCACAGAAACCAGACACTGAGTGAATCTGTGCATGTGTGGACAAATTCCACACTTATTCCTTGCCCTTCCTACTTTGAGGCCAACTTACGTTTGCCTATTCAAGGAACTCATTAACATCCCAATATTTACAAGGATGCTTAATTCTGTTTCCCTGAGAGATAATCAGCCTTCATACATCTATAGCAAAACCTCTTAGAAGTCAAAGTCCCCTGCTTGGCATCAGGGCCTTTGTAGGAAATAAGAGTCTCTCCTAGTGTGTTGCCTGCCTACAAAGATAATAAAGACAGTGATGAAGATTCTCAGGGACATCTCCAAAACTGCAGGGGTTTTTCATTGTGGTAAGCCAATCCCACAGGTACCTCAGGCGACACAAGAAAGAGTTTTAGCCACTGAAATAATAAAAAACTCTGAAGATGCAAAACCCTAGCCTAGGGTTGGGCTCCAGCCCTGCAGCCTCATCTCTTCCTAACTGAAGCTGGAGACCCTAAGCTCTGTTTTCCACACAGAAAACTGCTCTTCTGGTATTTTCGGGCCTTTCATGTGTAACATGTATATGTGTGTGGCCAAAGAGCAACCCTGCATTCTCATCTTGAAGTAGTTGTGATTAATAAATTACAACAGCACACCAGGACAAGCTCCATTCCCATGGGAACCGCGTGATGTTTATGTTCCTGCAAGTCGGCCTCGGCCTGAACTCAGAAGCTCAGCCCGAGAGGAAGTTTACAGAGGACCTGGGTTGGTAGGTGGGCAGTTGGAAATGGGAGGAGTTTATTCCTGGAACCCTTCTGACATTCTCTATTCTCAGGAACCTCTCTGGGACAACCGTGTCTTTATCGTCCCTCCACACCCCTCAACTTCAGACACCAGCCAAAACACAAGACATAACACCGTACCTGCCTTACTTGTCCACCATTCAAGGGGAGAGGGCTGCCAGAGGATCTGTGGGAATCATGGGAGGCTTGTGGAAGGATTTGCGGGAGGATTTGCGGGAGGATCTGCGGCAGGATCTGCGGCAGGATCTGCGGAAGGATCTGCGGAAGGATCTGTGGGAGTGCCTACAGGAAGCCCCCAGCAGCCATTTTCTTGGCATCATCTTTGCTAGTGGGGAACCAGGAAAATGACTGTCCTGGGATGGTGTGGATGAAGTGAGCTGCTTAACTCTCAGAGAGTCTTCCTTCACTCCTTTGTTCCTTCCTCCTTCCCCCCCAACCTAAGATATTTAAAAACATCATCTATTTTGAAATATTAGAATTCACTGTGTCTGAGTCCTTAGGCTCAACCCAAGTGGTACAACAGAGCAGTGGTCAGCCCGCTGCTCCTGGGTGAGGCTGGCTTTGTTTTCACGTCAGGCTTCATCACTTTACACAGCCTGGCTTCACGAGTTTTTATAACTCGCCCACTGCACACATCCCCATCGCTTAGGAAGTAATGAGTAACCATGGACAATGTCTTATAATAGTAACTTAATACAGCATAGCTATGATTATTATCATCATAGATTTGCAATTAACATCGTTATTATCAGGAACAACTGAAATCTCCTCCATTAGTTTATCAAAAATTCATTGATTGTGTCCTGTGGGGTCAAAGATGAGTGACAGCAAAGAATTTAGCATGAATGTACTTCCTCACCTGATCACAAAAGCACTCTCAGAAATGAGCAATGCCCAGACCATATGCTGGGGAAGAGGGAGAAGGACATGGCTAGAAGAACAGAGGAACAGAAAAAAATTTTACTTTGTCTCATCCCTCCTGAATTGTCAGCCCTACTCAATTCTTTCTTGGTTACATTGTGGGATTACAGAGGGAATTTTCCAGAGATTATGAATAAACAGCTCTCTTGACTAGTGAAAGACATTCCACCAGGCTCAGGAGGTAACTCAGTAGGTAGTGTTTGCTTTATAAGAACTAGGTTAGGAAGATGAGGAGATAGCTTTGTGGGTAAGAGCCCTTGTTGCCCAATCGTGAGGCCCTGAGTTCAAATCCCCAGTATCCATATATGTAGTTGGGAGCAGACACACATGCCTGTAACCCCGGGACTGTGTAGGGTAAAGAAACAGGAGGATTACAGGGGCTCAATGGCCACCAGCCTAGCTCTATGTTCAGTGAGAGGCCATGTCTTGGATGGAATAAGTTAGAGAATGATAAAGCAGGACAGCAGACATCCTCATCTGGACTCTGCATGCTTAAGCCTGAGTAGCTGCACACAAGTGCACATACACCGTGCTCACACATGCATACAAATAAATAAATACATAAACAAATAGAATTAGCACCTAAGTTTGGTCCAGAAAGTACACATTAAAACAACAAACAAACAAACAGAAAGTCGGCCTGCTAGCACACATTGGAGAGGCAGAGATAGGTGGATTCCCTGAATCTCCCTGGCCAGTCAGCTTAACCTACATGGTGAGTTTCCAAGGCAGTGAGAAACCATGTCACTAAAAAACAAGAATGGCAGCTCCTGAGGAATTACACCAAATGTTGTGCTCTGCCTTCTGTTTGCATGCACACACACCTGTGTGTTTATCGACACACACAAACATCCTTGTACCTCCACACAGATTCACAAAGAGATGTCCCCCATAGTTTTGTGTTTCAGCCTCATCTGCTGCTTTCTGGACTTTAACTTCTGTCTTAGTTACTTTTCTACTGCTGTGGCAAAACGCCATGACCAAACCCACTCATAAAGGCAAGTGTTGAATTTGATTTATGGTTTCAGCGGGCAAGCAGTCCACCACAGCAAGGCAGTATGGTAACAAACAGCAGCAACAAGAATGTGTAAATCACATCTTGATCCACAACAAAAAGCAGAGAGAAGGTACATGGGGATGATGGCACCAGTCTTTGAAAATGTTATAGCCTACTCCCAGTGGCACACCTCCTCCAACAAGGACACACCTCCAAACCCTTGCCAAATAGTTCCACTGTATTCATGTATTCAAAAATATGACCTTATGGGGCCATTCTCATTAAAACCACCACAACTGCTCATCTTCAATAAAAGAAAGGCAAACTTTCATCCATCCTCAGTCAGCTTCCTAGACAAGATCTTTTGAAGAGAAGGTAGGAGAGCTGGTTGGGCACTTGGAAAATGCTGGTTCACCCCTTTACATCAGCTTACCATGCCTACTTTGAAAGACTGTTTCACTACCAGTAATATTGTCTCTGTCACCTCATATTTCACATACATATATATGTTTGGCCTGGACTATGGAGGTTTCTTGAGAACATCCTTGCCACAAATTCACTGATTCCAGAAGTAAGTGGTGTACTATGTGGTGGTTTGAGTAAGAATGGCCCCCATGGGCTCATGTATTTGAATGTTTGATCCCCAGTTAGTGAAATTTTTGCAATGGCTTAGGAGGTGTGGCCTTGTTGAAGTAAGTGTGTCACTTGGGGTGGGCTTTGGGGTTTCTGAAGTCCACACCAGCTTCAGTGTTGCTTTCTCTTTGCCTGAAACTTGAGGATCATGAAAGCTTTCAGCTACTGTGCACCATGTCTACCCACAACCACACTCCATGATGGTCATAGACTAACCCTATGAAGGTATAATCAAGCCCCGAATTTAATGCTTCTTTTTATAAGTTGCCTTGGTAGGTGTCTCCTCATAGCAATAGAACAGTAACCAGGGCACAATCTGAAGACATCAAAAACTGTTGTCAGACCTAGGAGGCCACCCCAAGGTTAGCCTTCCTCTGGCCTCTTTTCCATCCACTGGTCCTGGATCATGGGACATGCTCTGCCTCATGGTCTGGGTCATGGATGCTCATCCTGGTAAGCATTTCTTCCATATTCCTTCACACCCTGATCAGACCTCCAGTAGGAACAATGATAGCTCATGATTTTTTGGCTATAAAATAGAGCAGAGCACATGGAGAAATCTTGGTAACAGGGAGGGACTGTGGCTTTACTTTCTTGTCATTCTTGTTCCTTTTCCAAACCAAGTCTTGTGGGGGTTGGGGAAACAATGGAGGACAACCTGTTACTTTCACATTAGTCCAAAGAAAGGAAAGAAGGAAGGAAGGAAAGAAGGAGGGAAATAAAGAGAAAGAGAGAGAGAGCGAGAGAGAAGAATTAACCTGGGTTCCCAAAAAGCTATGTCAGTCAAAATTAGAAGCCAGTAATAAGTCATGGGCAACCTTCAGTGCACAGTACCTAAAGGATTCCACTGCTACATGTCACAAGTTCAGGGGCAAGAAAGACAGCAGCCCGATTCTTCCTGCTCTGCCATCCTTGCTATGAACTTTCATCTCGATGCTCTCAGGATGGCAGCTGCAAGTTCAAGCACCCAGCCTTCTCTCCAGAGAGAGGAAGACAAAAGAGCAGGAGGTGAAAGGACGCATGAGCCAGTTCTGTCCTTTTCAAAAGCTTTCCCAGAAACCTTATCTGGGAATGGCCACTTCTTCACTGAGCAGCACCCCGTCACATGTACATCTCAGTCCCCAACGGAGTCTGAAGATCGTGAATCTTTTTTTTTTCCAACAGACTCACTACCCTCCCAAATTAAATCAAAATGTTGTCAACAGTGAAGGAGGAGAGATTGGAAGTGTCTGCTGAGAGAATGGTGTTTGATGCCCAGACAGAGGACACCACAGACATCTGTATGTGAATATTCTGAGGTCTACTTCATGAGAGCATTCCAAAAAAGCACAACAGGAAGTTAGAGTGGAAAGTTGCCTAAGCTGTGACTCCCAAGGACAAGAATAAAACCACAAGTGTTCGGTACAAGTGAATTCCAAAGAGAAGTGTGGCACGGGGAAACAGTCATTGGTGTCCCGCATGTACCAGCTGAGTGTAGCCCTAGGCAACATATGAGGGCCTAGGGTCAGCCTGCTTTAGGTTCAAGGGAGCAAAGCTCTAGGAGAATCACCCATGGAATCTGACTTTTGTCCAGGGGCTTACGGGACACAGAGACTGCCATTTGACCCTACCTTGGCAGAAAGACTCAGACAGGAACTTAGGCTTAGTCCTGGCTAAGGGAAGGACAAAGGAATTGCCTGTGTTCACAGTGTGATGGAACTCCTCCAAAGCCCAGGGGGAGAAGTAGGTGTTTTCATTTTGTTCTGCTTTCAGGAACTAGATGTGGGACCACACAGAAGCAAAACACGATGGGTTTGTTTTGAAAATGGACTGTAAGCGAGAAGGCCAAAGGTCAATCCTAAGCCACAGCCTTTCTTAAACCCTGTAGCGGTAGAGTAGCTGTAAATAGGATAGATACTTGCCTCTTGGTCAGTCTGGTGCATTTCCATGGCATGTGGACTACACCACCAACTTCAGAACAGTGCCACCTTCTACATTCAAATGTATGTGATGCTGATTGATAAATTGTGTGGTTACTGGGTGATTCAGGATTCTTACCGATTCACAGGGCTGCTCTCCAAACCTGTTGTTTCCCAAGCTTCTAAACTGTGAGGACAGTAATCATCGCTGGAAAGGCACTGCTTCTGAACAAAAGCATGGAGCTAGCTAGTAGGATCATTTTGAAGTGCCGATTTGGCTATGCAAAGCTAGCTTTGTGCTCCTCAAATGCCTAGCAAATATGGATGGCCTCATCCGCCAAGGGGCTAATGGGTTCTCACACATCTTACTCGGGGCAGATCAATGCATCATACTTTCAACGATTAAAATCATCCGTTTTGTTTTAGTTCTCCGTAACATTGTTTGGGGACTGATGGGATTCTAAATATACACAAGGGGAAAATGTCCTATATGTGAAAGTCAGAAGTTGGATTAAAAACGGATCCTTTTGGATGGCTGTCCCTACTACCTTTGGCATGTCTCCCAGAATACAAAGAAAACAGAAGAGGAAGAAAAGAAAGAAGCTAATCTGATCCACACTCCCTAAAGATAAAAATTTCCTGAAGATAGAGGATGTTTAACAAATGTGATGGTGTATTTCCTTTAAACTTAGTTTATATATATTCAATTAAAAAAAATTGAGCCAGGTATGGTAGTGCCCACCTTAGAATTTTTCATCATCAAGGTCAGCCTGGGCTGTATTTTGAGACCTTGTCTCAATTATATTCTCTTTTAAATTTTAAATGATTCTCCTTTGAATTGTGGGAGTTCATTAGTTACCTTTGAATACAGTCACTCATGTACTTTCAATTAGATTATCTTGCATTCGGTTTATATTTCTCTATGTCCACAGTGTATCATGAATGAGCTTATTACATACCTTGGTGAAATCCGGCTATATCAACCTCATTTCCCTAATATAGTTATTTAGTAATGCTTTCAAAGTAATAAATGGGGCTGGTATGGCATGACTTGCTCTTTGAGAATCCTTGGTCATGACTTCTATCACTTCAAGATTTCCTCAGAGGCTGTGAGGATTATCCAGCTGTCTTGGGGTTTCTAATGTTTGTTTTTTGTTTTTTTTTCTTTCCTTTCCTTTTTGGAAATCAAAATAGCACTTGCCCATTTAGGCTTCTCACACTTTCCTGATTTTCTGTGATTCTGCACAGATCACACATTTCAGTAAAAGTTGCCACATAGTAAACACTTGCTAAATGTCAATCAGTAGGCAGAGAGTGCTCTCATGCACTATCTTCCTTATACAAAGGAGGTGTCCAACAAATGGCTACTTTTGACACTGTAAATGAACAGTACGGAACTGCTGTTTCCATACAAAAGGCAAGTAGCCCCAAGTTCTACCCGCCATGCACCCTTCAGGACATGGCATCTGAAGAGCCATTGCTCAAGCACTATTCTCACTGTTTTAGAAGCCCTTGACTTTCTGGGTAGTTTTCTTTTTTTCCCCCCCAGATTCAGAAGTTCTAAATTGCACTGTTACTTATCCAGTTACTGAATTCCATTGTCATTTGTCACAAAGAGCGGCTTTTCCGAGTTTTCTCAGATCCCTTCTCCAGGCCACGGCATCGTGACCTCTCCTCTCCCCTCCATCACCTCTCCAAACAGCGCTGATACTTGGCTATAGCCAGGGGTAATACAAACCTGGCCTCATTTCTGGAAGATTGCACAGGGTGGTACCTTTGTTGACGTCCATACTCTGATGGCTACACGCACCCCAATGAATTCTGAAGAGTATTAAGTGAAGAAAGGGGACCAATAGTCAGGATCCTTTAGTTTGACTCCTGGGCCCAGGATTGGGAGTTATCAGATTCTACTCTACAACGAACCCATAGCCGTACAGTCCCTCCATGTCTTCCACTTGGCTTATTGAACACACCAAAGCCCTTGCTAAGAAAGAAGGGAGAAGAGAAGAGACTGGTGTATGCCAGAAAAGTCAAGTCCTACAAGCTCTGGGGAGGAGGGGTAGCCACACATACGAACTGAGTATTAATTTCATAGCTTATGTCATTTTTATAAAACCTCATTTCTATAGTTTTAATTATGCTTAATCTGTGTATTCAGCAGAGACAACTTCGGAGCTTTTGTGATGATTTTAATTTCTAGAAACAAGCAAAAGTTATGTCTGACAATTAAGGAGAGTGATGTGCTTCTGGGTCAAAAACCAGATGTGACAATATTGCAATGACACTGATGTTTTCTTTGCCTGGGGAAAGATCTGTTAAGCACATCCCCAAGCGTAGTTTACAAATATACTTGAGTATTGGCCATGCAAGGACTGTGATGTGAGATGTTCGGGGATGAAGCATGGGACTGTGGTGAAAATGCAGCCTTTGAGGGCTAGCTCTGAAGCTAACGTTCCACTCCGCTTCTGTGGAGAGCATTTGGGGCGTTTTATATCTGAGGGGAATCATTGCTCATGTTATAGTCTTAAGTTGTAATGAGTGAATAATGCCTGACTGGAAAGAGGTGTGTGGACTGGTGTGCTAGGTCAGTGGCTCATGCTCGGGGCTCTCTTGATACTTCTCCTTCCCCTATTGAGGAAGGCAAAGCCCCAAACTTTTGAAATCCAGCTTCCAGCTTCAAGGTTGGAAAACAAATGGAAAAGAATCACGTTGCTGTGGAGCACAGAGATGGAGCATGAAGATCCCAGGTTTGATGCTTCCTGGCTTTAATTTGCATGAGAGCCAAAGACTTCCTTCTGAGCATTTAGGAAACAAAGATGTCACACGGGTAAGATATGATTGTCTAAACATTCATCAGGAGTGACTCTATTTTGACAGATCTAATAAAATGGATAAAATAAAATTTGTTCAGGACTTCATTAAAGCCAATTGGTAGAAAGTTCAAAGCTGAGCTGGCATCTCAGCAAAATCCAGAGCAAACCATACAAATATTTACTGAGCCAAAGTTTTCATTTATAGAGTGTATTCCGTCCCCCTTCCTAAGTACTGACTCCAGAGCTATGTATATATTGGGAAAGTTCTGCATCATACAGTCATAAGAGTGTGTTTTCATGCAGACAAAACATGTGCACACTGATTTACATAACAGACAGAGGAAGGGAAAGAACATATTTCTAAGAAATATATCTGGTCTAGATATTCTAGAATGAAACAATAAAATAATAATAATGATAAGGTATATAGAGGCATAGTTCTTCGTGGTGATAGCCTTTAATAAAGAAAATTTTGTCAGTGACTAGGAATACTTATTAAAATAATTATTTTATTAATTTAAATACTAGTAGCAATGTTAATAGAAACACCAAGTACTGGACTAAATGATACAGCTGATACAACTGTCACAGCTAAATTAGTTTATAATAAAATTAGTCCCATGGTTGCACATTCAGGAGTCAATTTTGATAACTACAAATATCATTATTGAAGCTTACAGACCTACAAGTAAAATATATCAAATTCAAAACAGTGTGTAAGCAGTTTCGGTATCTTTGTACATCATCTGGCACTAGAGAGTGGGCCGGGCTAACTGTTTAAAGACTGTTGTTAGACACTGGAGAGAAGGAGGGAAGGAGAGAGAAGGAGGAGGAGGAGAGAGAGACAGAGGTTGTGAGGGCAAAGAGACAGCCCACTCTTCCAAAGGAAATCGTTTATAGCTGGACTGCTGGTGATTTTACAAAAGCGGAGAGTTCCAAAGCAAGGGCGAGTGTGTTTCTCCAGCAGGCAGAGTTATGGGGTCAGTGTGCAGGCCATAAAGCTCTGAGGTTTGTGAAAGGCTCTATATGGGCCTCGATAAACAACAATCATCAGGTTAACCTCTTGCTTCTGAGATCCTCCTGCCTTCTGCCTGCAGCTGGATCTGGTTGTGAGATGGCCAAAGGCATCCCTGATCGCCCTTTGCGGAGCGATTGCGTAGCAGTGAAATGACAGAAGGTAATCTCCAGGATCTAAGGTCTTGATGAGGGCTGCGGTGAGACGTGAGTGGGGAGGTGCTTTACGTTACCACCCTCCCTTCAGCCAAACAAAGAGAAAGCGCTCCTCTGCAGAGCGTTTATTTTGTTTAAAGTCCCTCTGATGGGCTCCTGTGCTCCGTAGTTTTATAACAAAGTGATGGCGTAATATATGAGGGCAGTGGAGCAGGCGTCAAACATACCTGTATTTGCAGCCATAATGAGAGCTTGGAGGTAACAAGGGGGGTGATTTGGATAATAATTAATAACCCGAGTTGCAAGCACAACTGGAGCCGCATGCAAATTCTATGACCCTGCGGTGGCGCCTCTTGAAGAAGAAGGTGCTTTATTGCCTCTGTCAGGCCTCCCCTTCTCAGCTGTGATTCCTCACAGCCTTGGTGGTTTGCATACCGCAGCTAAACATTAGGCCGTAATGAATGACAACTCAGCCACTCTGCACACTGCAGAGAGAAGCTGCCATAATTGGCTCCCCCATCGCCATCCCATCCCCCTCTGCAAAGGAGAGCAGGCGCCGCCGAGCAGACACTGCCGCATGATGCAAAGGGCCTGAAGGACCCAAGGCACTGTGAGGGTGCATAGGAAGTGTGCCAACCACGTGTCCACATGCCTCGCAGGGAGGCAGAGCGGGGAGGGGTTTTACGTTACTGCTCTTCCTTTCCACTCCCGGACTCCTCAGACTCTCCTTGAGAGCTAGTGTCCTGGATAGGGGAGCCCACATTCTGGGCCTCATCCCTGTGTTATGTGTGTGGGTTCATGAAATCCCACGAATGGTTAGAGCAAAGTAACTGGTTGTCTGTTTAACTGTTACAACAAAATACTTGACAGAAGCAACTCAAGAAAGGAAGAATTTGTTTTGGATCACTGCTCCTGGGGGGGGGGGGTGTCAGTGAATCTTGACAGGGAGGTCATGGCAGCAAGAGCCTGGGGCAGCTGGTCCAGTTCTAGCTGTACTCAGAGAGCAGAGAGCGGTGAATGCGGGTACTCAGCACTCTTCCCTTTTTCTATTTAGTCTGGCAGCTGGGATGAGCTTTCCCTCCTTAATTAACCTAATCTAGAAAACCCCTCGTTGACATGCCCAGAGATTTGCCTCCAAGGCAATTCTAGATCCTGTCAAGTTGACAACATAAACCATGATGCCATGTAAATGTTAAAGAATCTTCTTCTATCTGCCTTCTCCTCTGTACCCCAATGTAAAACCTCTTTAGGTTATTACAAGACCTACTTCCTGAATCCTGAATTACTTACTAAACAATAGCCTATCTGTGGGGCTTCAATGTTTGCATTTAATCATAAACCAAAGTAACTAACATACAACTAGGAACTCAGGAACCAGCTTGGTAATGAACAATGTTAGCCTGAAGGGATTTTTAAAGTTGAATAGAAGGTAAGATGCTTGGAGACAGAGCAGCTGCCTTCCGGGAGAGAGTTCTTAACTTTTCATTGCAGCTACTAGAAATTCAACTGGGATATTCTTTGAGTGCCTTGTTTCATATCGTCTATGCTTGGTGAATCTTTCTCTTAATCATTTGTGAATAATGTGAATGATTTGAAAACAATTAAACTGATTTCAAGAAATTATGCAGACACTTATATTTAGATGCCCAGCACAGCCCTTAAGAGAAAAGGCTCTTGAGAGCTAGTCCTGAGTTCATACAAGAATTGTAGATTACTATGAAGAAGATTAAGGAGACAATCTCAATATTCTCCTGAGAGACAGAATACTGGAGCAACCAAGAGGTAAGTAAGGAGGGAAGAGTGTGTCAGAGAGTTCGAGAAGGAGCCAAAGGTGAGAGGCCCTCTCTCCTCTTCACTCTTACTGCAGGAGCCCACTTTTTTGGAACTTGGAAATGTATTCAAATAAAATGTTTATCTCTGTGTCCCCTTTGAATAAAGATATGGACAGGGTTTAGATTTTTGGAAGGAGCCATGCATGGGCATCTTCAAGTGAGATCTTCCAGACAAGTTCCTGAAAAGAAAAGCATTACCATGAGCCCCTTTCCATTTTTTTCTCCTCAGGTGAAAAATAAATGTGATGGCTGGAGGTCGCCAGCCCTGTGTGGCCATAAAGCACACTGGGGCGTGAAGTCAAGGCTAAGAAGGGAAGCCCAGGTGTCCTCAGACTTTGTGTGGACACCTGTCTAACACCCAGCATCACCATCAGAATGCTTTTGCAGAAAAGAACAAGCCTCAGCTTGTTTAACTATCTTTCTCAGCTCTGTTATAACAGATGCACACAATCCCTTACAAACACCAAAAACCGGACTTTTCATTTTCTCCCTACACTGTGATGAAAAATCATTAAGAGATTTTTATACATGTGAATAACATGAGTTAATTTACATACTTAAAAAAATCAGACTGCCACATGAAGAATGGATTGAGGGGGAAAAAGAGGAAAACAAAGAAGTCAATTAAAAACATGTTGCCTCCATTTCTAGCAGAAATAAATACAGCATGTAGCAATGCCAATAGAAATAGTGAAATGAAGCCAAATTTGAAACTTTTTTTTTTTTCAGGAAAGCATTTTAAGTCATATAGGGATGTGCCTTTTGGCTGTCAGAACCTTTGTTGGAGTTTTGTTCTAACCTTTATATTCCATAATTGAAGCCAAGTAAAGAAGAGGCAAAGCAGAGGTTGGCAGCAGTTTGTTCAAAAAGAGAATCTTTATCAGATATCACAAGACATGAGCAGACTAATGATGAGGAAAGATTAAAAAAAATTATTTAGCACAGTATGGGAGATCCCTCCCCACCCCCAGTACAATGCTTCTCAGCCTTGCTAGTGCTGTGACCCTTTAATACAGTTCCCCATGTTGTGGTAACAACCAGTCATAAAATTATTTCCATTGCTGCTTCATAACTGTAATTTAGCTACTGTTGTGAACTGTACTATAAGTATCTGTGTTTTAGAATGGTCTTAGGAGACCCTGTGAAAGACTCATTTGACCGCCAAAAGGGTCACGGCCCACAAGTTGGGAACTGTTGCCTTAGCCATATCTCCCACTCCCAGTGGGTAGAAAGGGGCAAAGTTAGAGCCCTGGATGGATCAAGAAAAATACAGCAAGCTTAACTCCATTTGGATTCTACACTAATTGCCACAGAACAGAACTCTCGGTGAGTGAAAATGTAGCATGACCCAGATAAATGCCAAATTACCTTAAAGTTTAAAAAAATTTTCTCAAAAGTTTTCATATATGTACAGATTATGTGTTGAGTATAGACCCCCTTCATATCTTCTTTATCTCCCTCTCTCCATCCCCGCTTCCCATCAGTCTTTTTGTCACCCTTAGACAAAGTTATTTCTGCTTTCAGGCCATATACACATATATGATTTTGCTTATCTATAAAGAGCCTAGGAACCACAAATGGAACTATGACTCTCTTTATTTGGGCCAACAGCAGATTCTGAGGACTAACTAAACCACATAAAATGATGAACACGTCATCCTAGGCTCAAATTATTTCTATGGATTTTTTTTTTCAAATAGTGCCCACATGACTCTTAATTAAAACACACCTGAGCCCATGTCAAAGAAAGAAGACAAAAAAGATCATAAACAGCCATAGACTTCTAGAAGAAAAGGCAGTACTGCCAACGGAGAAGGCTGTTTTACAGGGAGGAAAAGTGTAGGTTTAAATACATATATGTCTTACAATTTGACAGCAATGCAGATAATTTGGAATCGTTAACAGAGTTGAAGGATGAATATAAAATTCTCAATTGTACTTGAAAGTTTAGTCCTTTTCTCAACTAGATGACCATGATAAATCAGAAGGACACACACCAGATTTGATCATTACCATTAATAAACTTTCTAGAAAAATTTTAGTTAGCTTACAACATAATAGGTTTTCCTATTTCATTTGGGTGGATTCCACCTCTGCGCTCTCCTCATCTCCTTGCCCTCATTGCCTGCTATACCCTTTCAACCTCATTTACCCATATTTACTTCCTCCTAGGTACATTTATTTAACAGTTAGATGGTAATATCTTCATGTGAGTGATAACATATAATATTTGTCATTCTAAGCCTTGGATAACTTGTTAATAATAATATTTTCTAGTTCCATCTATTCTACTGAAATTTCTATATATTTTTTCTTTCCAGCTGAATATAATTTCATTCATGCATAATCAACATTTTCATTGATATGTACATAACACTGGGCAATCACTGGGAAATATATTTTTCTTTAAACTGCACGAAAGTATTTCCCAAACTTGAGCAGAGGATTGTCATCAGCAAACTATAAAACACACAAATCATGCAGAAATTGGTTCTGCTTGTGATGTTTAAAACCAGAGGTCTGTAATAAAAGAGAACTCAGTCATGATTTAGGTCAGATTTGAATCAAAGAGGACAACTTGGTGAAAGTTGGAGACCTTGCCTATTTGAATGATAACGAAAGCATAATATATAAACACCTGGAAGGGGCTGACAAGATGGCACAGTGGGTGAGGGTACTTGCCAATGAGTCTGACAACCTCAGTTCAATTCCCAGATCCCCATGGTAGAAGGTTGTACTCTAACCTCCACACATGTGCCATGATGCATGTCCACATGAAATGCACACACTCAAAATAGTAAACAAAAGTAATTATAGAATCATAAGGGATGCAGCCAAGGCCATGAATAGAAGTAAATGCATAGTCTTCAATATATTACTAGACCATTAAAAAAGCTTCAAATCAAGGAACCAATAACACAGATCAAAAGTTTGGCTGCAAGATCTTGTTATTCCTACAGCAGGAGAGGGAGAAACTGATGAAATTGAAAAGCACATATACAACATAGTATCAACAAAATAAATAATGAAATGTTGAAAAACTAATGAAATTAATTATCCCTGGCAAGATTGACCAAAAGAAAAAAAGACAGAGAAATTGTCCGTGTAAATTGTAGAAAAAAAACATCATCAGATATGCATTAGAGCTACAAAGGATTAGTGCAACTTTTCAATTTGAAATTTTCAATAAAATGCATCAATTCCTGGGGAAAAAATAATCAAACTATTCAAAGACAATAAAAACAGAACATCTGAATTCCAGCTTGTAAATTTAAACCTCCTGCGATGCAATCATCAAGCCCAGATGGCCATAACAACTCCTACCAACCACTCCAGGAAGAAAAGATGCCAATATTTATACAGATTTGCCAGCACAGAGAAATGAGTTTCTAGTTCATTATGTAAACATATAATCTTGACTTAAAAACCAACAAAGTCATTTTAAGAAAAGGAATTTATAGGCCCATCTTTCTCTAGAACATTTTTCTCTAGAAGAATAGGATAGATGTTGTGAATACTAAGGAATATATTAAGTCAGATTACTTTAAAGTAGCAATAACAGGTGAATCACACTGGATAGGACAATGACTGACTTAGTAGTTGCTCAATCCACGAGGCTAGGAGTCTCATCAATCCCAATCTGGCATAGAGAACCCAAAGAGTCAGTAAAGAGCTTTGGTCCTTAGTCCACAATGGAAGCCTGGAAACACTGGTTCTGATATCAGTGAAGGAATTGTCAACAGCAGCCATAGCCTGGTAAATGAACTCCAAGGCTGGTGGGGAGACAAGGAGACAATCTTTCTCTGCCACACCCTTTTACCTGGACTTCAGCCTGCAGGTACAGTCACAATCAGGGTGGATCTTCCCGAATCAATTAAGGCTACCAGGGCAGTTCTTAAATTCTACTAATCTAAGATCTTAAGTATATCTTTAAAAATACACTGAAGAAACTTTCGTTGGAAATTGAGTCAATACATCACTGATATTTGTCTCTCAGAATTCTTCAGCCACAGATGCGTAAGATGGATCAGGGGATAAAGGTACTTGTTGTTCAAATCTTAGTGCCTGAGTCTGATGCTCACCACATTGTAGAAGGAGAATACCAAGTCCTGAAATGTATCGTCTTGACTTTCATAAAAGCAAAGGCACTATGGTACATGACCACCCAAGCTCACCCCACCATATACACACATACATAAAACAATCCATTATTTTAATTACAAAAAAAAATCTACCAAACCATATCTAACTCAAAACAAAGCATCATAAACATTGGCAAAAAAAAAAAAATTGTATGATTAAATAGACTTGTCCTTCCTTCCTCACACCCTTTCTTCCTTCAAAGTCTGCTTCATATTTTCAGGTTCAAGGATGCAGTCATGGAACCAAAGATTGGCCTGAGAATCTGTAGAATACTGCCCCCACCATTCTGTGAATACCTCAATATCAAACTAACCATTTTTCGATGCCACAGACTCTGTGAAACACCCTCTCATGTTATCAGTGCTTCAGCTGGGCCTCAGAGGTTCCCTGAGAAGGGAGAGAAGGGAGGCACCTGTTTGCTACAGGATACCACAGGGAAAGCTCTCCCACACAGACAATAATGGTGCCTCCTCCTTCCCCCTCCCTTTCCCATTAGTGACTGATAACTTGATGTGCCAACTAAAGACATCCTTGCCCAATATTTAAGTGTGCTTTGTTTTGCTAATTGTGACAGCTTTTTTTTTTTTTTTAATTGAGAGGATCAGAGGAATAATAGCCAGGAGTGACTACCCTCTGCTGAAAGGGAGGATAAGAGGTCTGGGGACTGCAAAACATTAACAGTTCCCAGGACCTACTTTCTCACTTCTTCCCTAAGGATGATGGGAACACCCTAGGTCTTTGGATGGAAAGAGTTTGCCCCTCATCACAAACAAAATTTATGAAGCAAATTTAGAAAAAGGCAGAAAGAAAGAAAGAAAGAAAGAAAGAAAGAAAGAAAGAAAGAAAGAAAGAAAGAAAGAAAGAAAGAGAAAGAGAGAGGAAGGAAGGAAGGAAGGAAGGAAGGAAGGAAGAAAGAAAGAAAGAAAGAAAGAAAGAAAGAAAGAAAGAAAGAAAGAAAGAAAGAAAGAA